>NW_027397066.1:130650576-130789322 GCF_003265705.2 Callorhinus ursinus
GACAGAAGAATGGATAAAGAAGATGTGGTATATATACACAATGGAATATTATGCAGCCATCAAAAGGAATGAGATCTTGCCATTTGCAACGACGTGGATGGAAGTGGAGGGTGTCATGCGGAGTGAAATAAGTCAATCAGAGAAAGACATGTATCATATGACCTCACTGATATGAGGAATTCTTAATCTCAGGAACAAACTGAGGGTTGCTGGAGTGGTCAGGGGTGGGAGGGATGGGGTGGCTGGGTGATAGACATTGGGGAAGATATGTGCTACGGTGAGCGCTGTGAATTGTGCAAGACTGTTGAATCACAGATCTGTACTTCTGAAACAAATAACGCAACATATTTTAAGAAAAAAGAAAAAGAAGAAGATAGCAGGAGAGGAAGAAAAGGGGAGTAAGTCAGAGGGGGAGATGAACCAGGAGAGATGATGGACTCTGAAAAACAAACTGAGGTTTCTGGAGGGGAGGAGGGTGGGGGGATGGGTTAGCCTGGTGATGGGTATTGAGGAGGGCACGTTCTGCATGGAGCACTGGGTGTTATGAACAAACAATGAATCATGGAACACTGCACCAAAACAAATGATGTAATATATGGTGTTAACATAACAATAAAAAAATTAAAAAAAAACAATAAAATAGAATAAAATAAAAATGAAAATGTCTTCCTGGACTCAGGAAAAGTAAGTGAGCCTGTGAGAAAACTCGAGATCACTAGCGTGGGGTCAGGACTTTCAAATAAAGTGGAGGGTCCCTGGATGCCTAGGATCTCATGCTGGGTGAGCGGTCTAAGATTCTATTGCAAGAGTCAGGCAGACGTCTCAACCTAGTGAGGAAACAGGACAAAAGGGATTGTCTGATTTTCCAAAGACACATAAGAAACTAAATCTTAATGAACTTAGCTTCAGACTTCAGAAGAGAGGGAGGAAATTTCCATTGCCTGCACTCAGTCAATCTTCTCTTCTCTGACAAGAGAACATGGCTTCATTAGTAACAGCACTTCACCTGCGAACAGTCTATATCTGCAATACGGATCCGCAATAATTCTGCCACAATGCCCCCAAATACTTAGAGCCTGGAGCCTTATGATGGCGATGGTGAAGCCTCCAAACACTATGAAATAATGATTAGTGACACCTCAGTTGCACACACATCAAAGTTATATAATTAGAAATGTAAATAGCAATAAAATGGCTTGTCAGTCTTTTAAAAACACTGACGAAAGTGAGGATCCAGACCAATAGGACTTCCAAACATCCTTTTCAGTAATTCAGTTGAAACTAACTATTGAGTGCCCACCTAATGCCTGGCCCTGTTATGGATTCTGTGGGTGGATGAGTGAAAGAAACCAGCAAGGTACCTGAACTTACAACACTTACTTCCTAGAGTATGTTGGCAGAAAATTAGACAATTCAGAGAGTGTCCTAAGGAAAAGAAAAGCAGGTGTTAATACCATACAGTGAGTGGAGGTGAAGGAGGGTGAGTGCCATTACTCTGGTTGGAAGAGGACAGCCATCTGTATCTAGAGTCAGAGAATTTCTGGTAGAGAAACCAGTGAACGTAGACAGGAGCGGGTTGCCATGTTTAAGGAAAAGAAAGAAAACCACTCTGACTGAAGTTAGGGGGCAAAGGAGAAAGTGGCAAGAAATAAGATCAGCAAAGTAGGCAGAGGCCAGATCATACAGAGCTTTGTAGGTCAGTATAGGAGACTTGGATTTGGATAAACATAAAATTTGGATTTTATTAAAATGTAACAAGAAGCCATTGGTTGCCTTTAAGCAGTGGGGTAATATAATCTAACTTATGATTTGTTGGTTTTGTTTTGGTTTTTAAAATATTTCTTGCTATAATGAGAATACATGTGGGGCACCTGGGCGGCTCAGTCGGTTAAGCATCCGACTCTTGATTTCAGCTCAGGTCATGATCTCAAGGTCGTGAGATCAAGCCCCAAGCGGGGCTCCTCACTCAGCGGAGTCTGCTTGTCTCTCTCAGTCTGGTCCTCCCTCCAACCCATTTAAATAAATAAAATATTAAAAAATAATAAAGAGAATAAACATGATTAGGGAAAGAATAGAAGCAGAGAGACCAGTTAGGAGGTCATCTGCAGTAGTTGCCAAGAGATAATGGTGGGATCACTGTGTAGTGTATTTGAAACTAACATATTGTATGTCAATTATGCTTGAATTAAAAACTTAAAGAGAGATAATGGTGGTTTGCATTAGGGTGGCCACAGAGTAAATAAAATGAAGAAATGGATTTGGAATATATTTTGAAAGTAGAGCCATAGGAACTCGCTTATGCTTTGGATGTGAACTTTGAAGGAAAGAAAAGAAAGACAAAATATCTACAGATTGTATTTAAAGCCATGGGAGCAAATAAATTCCCCTAGTGAGAAAATTTAGGCCAAAAAATGATGGAAGGCCCAGGACTGAGCCTTTTAACTCACCAACATTATGCCTTTAAATAGAGTAGAACCCAGCAAAGACATTAATAAATATCCCTCCGTGGATGAGGTCTAGAATGATGGTTTTCACAATTTGAACAGTGGCAACATTTACTTGATGAGATGAGGACAGATCTGACGTAAAAGCAATCAAAACAAAAAAAGTTGAACTCAGAAAGAGTAGAATGGGGGTTGCCAGGGTCTAGTCGGGGGGGGGTAGCAGAAATGGTGAGATGTTGGTCAAAGGGTGTAAACCTTCATTTATAAGACGAGTAAGTTCTATAGATCTAATGTACAACATGGTGACTATAGTTAATAATCACACTGTATTGTATACTTGAATTTGTTAAAAAAACAAATCTTAAGTATTCTCACCACACACACTGTGTGAGGTGACGATGTGTTAGTCAACTTGGTTGTTGTAAATATTTCACAATGTATCTGTATATTGAATCATCATGTTGTCCACTTTAAATATATACAATTTTTTGGTGTCAAATATACCTCAAAAAAAGAAAAAAAAGAAAAAAGATAAAAGAATTTGTTTTTTAAAAATAGGGGGGGAAAAGGCGTAAGCTGTCAAAGCAGAAGTTTTCCTGCCGTGACTTTGCTTCCTTTCTGTCAAATGTTAAAGTCACTTCTAAAGGTCAAAGATTAGTTCGGAATAATTACAAAAAAAAAAAGATTGTGTTATACAAAAAGCTAAGAGAAATAAAAATTTTAATGGAAATAGATGAAACATTCTATTTCAGAAGAATGATCAGCAAACAATGCATACATGCATAGTACGCAGCCTGGAATTGGCCATTTGCCTATTTAAAATATAGAAGTTTAACGCTACTGCCAGTAGACTGTTCCTCCCATCTGTGGATACTCATATTTTCCAAATGTCAGGGAGAATTTTCTGTCTGCCTTAGTATAGCTGTTTTCCACTACAGGAAAACTGATGTATTTATCTACCTCTCAGAAGACACCATCTGGAACTAGAGGGTATTATGCTAAGTGAAATAAGTCAGTCAGAGAAAGATAAGTATCATATGATCTCACTGATACCAGGATTTTGGAGAAACAAGACAGAGGATCATAGGGGAAGGGAGGGAAAAATGAAACAAGACGAAACCAGAGAGGGAGACGAACCGTAAGAGACTCTTAATCTCAGGAAACAAACTGAGGGTTGCTGGAGTGGAGGGGGTGGGAGGGATGGGGTGGCTGGGTGATGGGCATTGGGGAGGGTATGTGCTATGGTGAGCGCTGTGAATTGTGAAAGACTGATGAATCACCTGTACCCCTGAAACAAATAATACGTTATATGTTAGTAAAAAAATTAAAAAAAAAAAGAATACACCATCTGTATTTGTCAAACTTTCTGAACAATGCAGGAATCTGGGCTTAGATTTCTCCTAGTGATTTGCTATCAGTGATCATGTGTGAAGGACAAAGCCTCTCAAGTTCTGCAAGGTTGAGGGATATGGGTATGACATAGCTTAGCACAGTCACATTCTCAGTTTATCACAAACAGATGACCCAATTTGTTGACCTTCCAAGTCTTTTCTTCTGATTTCCTTTGTCCTACTTACTACCTTTTTAGGGATTTTTGGAAACTATACCAGATGGTGGGAGGAATAATTTAAGAAAGAAGAAAGAAAGAAAGAAAGAAAGAAAGAAAGAAAGAAAGAAAGAAAGAAAGAGGAAAAAAAAGAAGGAGGAAAAAAAAGAAAGAAAGAAAAAAAAAAAAAAGAAAAAAAAAAAAAAAAAAAAAGAAAAAAAAAAAGAAAGAAAGAAAGAAAGAAAGAAAGAAAGAAAGAAAGAAAGAGAAAAAAAGAAAAAGAGAAAGAGAAAGAGTAAAAGTTTTCAGCCTTGGTGCTTCTCAGCAAATCTGATTTTAACTTCTGTGTGTAAATGGAAACAAATACATATGTACCAATTAAGTATGATAGCCATTTAAATTTAGTTAAATAGAATCTTTTTCTTAAACGTGCAGGAACCAAAGGTTGGCTTTAACTCAGGCATGGACATGTGATCACTATGATAGGGAAGCGGGAGGGATGGGAAAGCAGAGGAAGTATGGAGGAAGGATCCATTTGATTTTTTGAACTAAATTCCTATTTGGGTACTCATAATGTTTTCCACTAGGCAAACAGCAGGTGCTCTGCTTTATAGTACAGTGCAACTTGACTTAGGAGGCAGACCTGTGCCCATTCTTCTTACCAGCATTTCATGAATTACACAAATGTCCGTTCAAAGAAGATGGCCCAGATTCCAAGGAAATGCATGAGATCTATTCCAACAGAACAGCCTCAGTGCCCTTGGCTGATGTAACAGAATTTTAGGAATGGAAGAAAATTTCGTCTTCAGATGAATAAACAGGAGCATAGAGAAGGCAAACTTATGGGTCAGTCACCCAGCTACTTCTCTTAGAACTGAGGCCAGAGCCCACTCCTCTGGGCTGCCTCTCCAGAGCTGTTGGATTCCCTCACATTTAAATTTCAGGTGTCAAAATCATATTCATATCCTAGATATGCTGTGATGAGAATCCCACTTTACTTCTGGTCTTCCTCACTTAAACCCATAACCCCAGTCTAATTGTGAAAAAAAAAAAAAAAAAAAAAAAAAAAAGACAAAGCCCAGTAGGGGGAATTCTTCAAAATACCTGCTAGGATCCTCACAGCTGATCAAGACAAGGTCAGTAAAACCAAGAAAAACCTGAAAAACTATCATAACCAAGAGGTCATGCCTAAGCAGACATGACAACTAAATATAATGTGTATTTAGGGATGCTGGGACAGAAAGTGGGCATTCAGTAAAAGTATAGATGTTAGTTAATAATAATGCATCAATGTTAGTTCATTAATTGTGACACATGTACCATAATAATGTAAGGTGTTAATCATAGAAGAAATTGGGTGTTGGGTATGTGCAAGCTTTCTGTACTATCTTTACAAGTTTTCTGTAACTCTAAAACTATTCTAAAACAAAATATTTATTAAAAATCACCTTTACCTATGATGGGCATATCTACCTTTTTATTAAATAGGAATTTCAGTCATTAGTTATAATTGCAGGTGTCATTGCTTCTTGGCTTCATAGGAAACTCACAACCAAAGCTGGTTTTCAATTTCTAAGGTTTTTACAACTTAATAATGTTTCTGTGAAATAATAATCGAGTGTGCCAAGATTCTGGAAATTTTTACTTTTATCTGGTTATGAACTCATGCACTGTAGAGCCAATTCCTGGATGAGGTAGAAAGATAAATTTTCTAGACACAAAAAGTGTTTTCATTTCGAGCTGATTCATGTTCATAATATTAATTTTCTAATTAATGAAGTCTAATTGCTTGCTAACTCTTTTATATGAATTGTTTATCACTAGAGATGGAAATAGTCCAGACTACCAAAATGATACAAAATTATATAGAATCAGAGAAAATATATTCCACTTACAAGTTCATACTAAAAAAAGAAAGTTCATAAGCATACATTTTTTAATTAAGCATTTTATTTGAGTTAACTATAAATTCACATGCAGTTATAAGGAATGATACAGACAAATCTGGGTTCCCTTCAGCTTCCCCCCCGCCCCCCAGAGATAGCATCTTGTATAACCAGGAAAATGACATTGATACTATCCACCAACCTTATTCAGATTTTACCAGTTTTACATGCTCCATACGCTGAGGGATGGGTTTCTATTTTTTGTTGACAGTTGTTAACTGGGGCGCGGCGGGGGTGGGGCGGAGGGGAATATTCATTACTTGGGTCAGGGAAGCAGGGTTTCAGCTTTTTTTCCATAATTTGGTCAGGGGTTTCCTGTCATGTCATTCACCATCTTGGGTCTGTCTGGTTGGATCCCGCTTCCTGCGCTAAGTGCTGCCAGGACAGGCCTCTGACTGTCCTAAGAGCTAGTCATGACTTCCTAATTTGCTGAACTCCAGTGTCCTGTTAGAACGTAACTAACTGCCTGCTCTTAATAATGGTGCCTCTTGCTCTTAATAACCCCTTCCCCCAAGTGGTACTTTAGCAGTGCCTTTCAGAACTGACAGCCCTGTGCTAACGTGGGTTAATTCTTTCTCACAAAATTTTCATTTGACCTTAGCAAAAGGCCTTTCTTAACAAAAACAAAAACAAAAAAGGCCTTTCTGAATACTCAACATTTCACAGAAACTTTGTGAGTGATTGTTTTTTTAATTTTGTCCTTGCCATGAAGACTTTGTTTCTTTTTGACAGAATTTATAAGAATCAGAAACAAAGCAAAACAACAACAAAACCAAACCCCTGAGTGTATTCGTTTTCTGAGACTGCCATAACAAAGCGCCACAGACTGGGTGTCTTATTAAACAACAGAAATTTATTTTCTCATAGTTCTGGAGGCCTGAAATCTGAGGTCAAAATGGCAGCAGGGTTGTTTTCTTCCGAAGCCTCTCTCCTTATATTCACATGGTATTCTTTCTCTGGGAGTCTGTGTCTCCTCTTTTTTTTTTTTTTAAGATTTTATTTATTTATTCATGAGAGACAGAGAGAGAGAGAGGCAGAGGCAGAGGGAGAAGCAGGCTCCCCGCCGAGCAGGGAGCCCAATGCGGGACTCGATCCCAGGACCCTGGGATCATGACCTGAGCCGAAGGCAGATGCTTAACCAACTGAGCCACCCAGGCGTCCCTGTGTCTCCTCTTTTTGTAAGGACACCATTCATATTGAATTACGGCCCACCCAAATGACTTCATTTAACCTTGAAGGGATTACTAGCCCACCAAAGTGGTATGAAGATTACTCTAAACTGAAAACATTTGAACAATCCACAGCCAGGGAAAGAAACATCTAAACTTTAGCAGACCTCTTGAAAATACAGGTTCTATTGACTCCCACAGAGAGAGTTTCCTGCCGGGGAAAAGACTGAGTTTATTAGCTCCTGCAGTACAAATTCAGTTGCCATAAACCACACCCTCTAAAGGAGCTTTCATCTGGGAGGAAACTGCCCTTTGTCGTTAGCATTAAAATGTCCAATTGAACCTCCCATACTTTCCCACTTCAGCCCTATAACAAACCCCCCCAACCTTCATTAAATTGGCATATAACCCTTTACTTCTGTCTATTCAGGGGTTACTCATTTTTGAGTGCACAGTATGAAAAAAACCTTGTCTTTTCTCCTGTTAATCTGTCTATTGTCAGTTAATTCCCAGTCCCCAATCACTGAACCTAATTGGCAGAAGGACAATTTTTCCTCCCAACAGCCTTAATTACCTTTTAAAGGTCCTGTCTTCAAATACAGTCGCATTCTGGAGGACTGGGAATTAGAACTTCAACAGATCAATTTAGGGGCAAAATTCAGCCCACGACACTCAGCTACAGATTTCTCCAAATCACTCTTTTCTCTTTGATGCTAGGGAATTGCTCTTAGACAAAGCTTATGCCATTTCTCTTCTCAGTAGGCACAAACTTTTGTGCAAAGAGTCCCCTCAAGAACCTAGCTAATTACCCACTGGGAATGCCCAGATGTGTCTTAATCCCTCTCTGAGGATCTTAGAATTGAGATTGGTGCTGGGGAGCCTGCTGTGTTCTGTGAACTACTTATTACACACCAAATGGCAAAATGTGTAGTCAGAAGAGTATTCCCTAATGGCTAATAATTTAGGCCAACATTCTTGAATTTGCTTTGTTATGTGCATAGAGAGCTGCCTAAAGGATGAATCTGGGTGTTCATCCCAGGCTTTGAACTTCAGCTGATGAACAGTTGATGAGAAATAGAAGATCCGACCACCAGGTGATAAGAGAGGATGATGGTATTTATTAGCCCAGCTAAAACCAGAATAAAATTCATTACTTCATGAGCTATAAGGACTGATAGTTTCAGAAGCCTTGACCAAGTTTCCTCACATTGCAACCAACTTATTGCTAAAGTGCTGATTGGATTTCCAATCACCAAAGCTTTGGAGGGAATCCACTGGAGACTGTTTTCCTTAATGAGCCTATTTCTCGCCCAGTCCTCCTCTGTCATGGGGCTGATAAAATAAGGTGTATTCCTTGGCATTTGCTGATATTTGGTCATGCAAGTCAGCCTTTTAGGAAGTCAGGTACAATAACTCACAACAAACTTGAGTATTATGTACTTTTAACATTATATAATTATGTGCTTTATAGGCATTTCTTAGATGGATACAAAGTCTCAAATCAGTATCGATGGATTTGTTTTAAACACATGAAATCTGTCATTTTGAAGGATATTCTCAGTTAATATTTAGTGTTACACACCCTGCGATCACAATTTAATTCATGTATAAAATCAAATGGCAAAACTCTAAACATGGAGCAAAAATCTCAAAAAAAATGGAGAAAATATTTCTAGCATTACTGATAGCTTGATAAAGGAACATAAAAAATGTTGAAAATACATGGAGACAAATCTGTTCAAATAGTGTGCACAAAGATATTAGATTCCAACTACAATAAAACCAATGCTAGTTATTATTTCTTCATTCATGTATCTAATCAGCAAATGATTATTTAGTGCCTACTATTTGTTAGACATGGTGCTAAGCACTAAAAAAGTGAAAATGACATGAATTCTATTTCTAATCATGTAAATAATTAATTGAGATAATCAGAAAGTGCAGAAGAGAACACCCTAAAACATATAATCCTTTACTTTTTCACTTATTCATTTATTATTCATTTATTCATTCATTGTTTGTTTGTTTTAGCATGAATTGTCCCATTTTACAGAGATACATTACAAAATATAAAGTCCCTTTTCTGCCACCAAAGAGCTTACCACTGTGGTAAGAAGAAATTTTATCCAGCCTTGCATACAACGTCAAAAACCTAAGCCTACCCATGGTTTTAAATACACCATCTTGCATTGGTAAATGTAAGGTAATTATTGCATTCTGACTAAAGAATCTGAAAGAAGTTTGGCTTCACTAGTCATAAAAGAAATAAAAGTGATAGCAACATTCATCTTTCCCTACCAAACATAGGGAATTGGGAATGTTAGAGCAACTGAACATGTGGATATCTGGGCATGAGAATAAAAACTGCCCGTGGACATAAAGATCTGTAAAACCTGTCAGAGGACAATTCTGAACTGTAATTGGAAATTTCAATATATTTTGACCCATAATTTCCACTGCTAGGAATTGATCATGGGGAAACAGATGTGTTAAGAATATATATAAAGATGTATTAAATGAAACAATGTTCGTCTTAAGATGATCATAGCCACAGCCTGGAAGCATAATAGGCAACTGTTTAATGATAGTACATTTCTAAGATAAAATCCATGAAAACAATCCTGCAGAAAATACTCATTTACAGGAGAAGAGATTTGTAACACATTGCTGAGAGACGAGAGAGAACTACTGACAATGAAGGATGGTGCCATTGTATAGAAAAATATGTTAGTAAACAGGAAAAGTTCTGGAAAAGCATTTCTCAAAATGCTAACAGTGGTTAGTTATCTTTTATTAGATTATAATAGTTATTTTTACATTTGAATTTTTCTATATTTTTCAAGTTTTCTGAGAACTTGAAATTTAATATTTTCAGTTTAATTTTCTAACGAGCAGAGAGATGTATGAAATAAGCAAAAGTAAAACTGCCTCACATCAAACTAAGGGTATATGACAATGACTGCTAGAGGTTTCAAGTATCTGTTATATTTCTCTTTCTTAGTAATAATACCACTTGTTTTTAGCTGGGCCTTAAAGCTTAGAATAAATACTCTACTTCCCAGTTTTTTTCGTAGCAAGTGGCCATATGTCCAAATTCTGGCCAATGAAACAGAAATAAAAGTATTGCATAGAAATTCCAGGAAAATTCTTAGATCTATAATATTCGTGATAGTAACTGTTTTAACAAACAAGAAGAGATTTTTGAAGAATAAAGAGAAGTGATTAAAAGAAGATTGTTTAAACTACTGAATTTTCTGTAATACATATACCTGGAGTATCTGAAAAAGTATTTATATACGTGCATATAAAACAAAATTGCAGTATGCACATTCCCCATGCTATTTTCTTGGTTAAATAATGTCAAAATCCTTCAGTAGCATTTTGTTTGTAATGACTAATGTGAAATGATGGTACACTCCAACACGTTGATTCATACAATCTCAGGCCCATTTGGGGGGAAGGTAGAAGCTGTACCGAGAGTTTCCCCAAGTCCTGATTGCCTAAAAACAGTGGGAAGAGGGCATGGAAATTCTTATGGATACTTTCAGCTGCAAATGACAGAAGAGTTTACTCAAAGTGGTTTAATCACTAAGAACACATATTATTTCATATAGCAAAAGGTCTGGAAGTACATAGTTCCATGGTGGGTTAAATTTCAAAAGAATTAGAATTCTAGCCCCAAATTTTGTGATCCTCTTGGCTTTTCCCTCGCACTCTGAAGATGGCTGCAGCCCCATCTACCATCATAGACTCATACAACCATGTTCTAAGGCAGAATGTTATACACTTTGTGAGTGGGTCTCAGCCCCATCACACTTTGCTTTAAATTCCTTTGGCCAGGGACCCATGGGTGGCTCAGTCAGTTAAGCAGCTGCCTTCGGCTCAGGTCATGACCCCAGGGTTTTGGGATTGAGTCCCACATCGGGCTCCCTGCTCAACGGGGAGTCTGCTTCTCCCTCTGCCCCACCCCTTGTGCTCTCACTTTCTCTCTGACAAATAAATAAATAAATAAAATCTTTCAATAATAAATGAATAAGTTCCTCTGGCCAGGATACCTGTGGTTAAAGGGATCATTGGCAATTCACAGGCAAACCTGTACTCCTCCTTGGGGACAGGGGAAAGGCCTAAGAGTATGTGGATGCCCCGAATCTTTAAGCAATGGTGTTGGATTAACAATAAAATAATCTAGCTGTGGGACCTGCAAATACACAGTCTTTCACACTGAATGCTGACATAAAGAGCAAAACTAGGCTCACCAAAGTTTCTCTCCAGTCTATGTATATATTTTATATGTATAATAGCTAAAAAAGGACATTTTTCTAAGGTAAGAAAAAATATAAGTATACACATGTATGGATCAAATGTATATATTATACAATGAATGTAAATAAATGTTGCATACTGTATAAAATGTACTAGACAGAGCATGATGGAATTTGAAAGAACAATAATTATTCTATGAGAGTGTTGACAATTTTAGTGGTACCCATTTATGTAATGGAAAACGAAATCACAAAGCCATTTTAGGTAGACCTTTTTGTAAATCCCTGCAATAAACTTGTACCTTCTCTGAATGTTAATACTTTATTTCTCTTTCTGCAATGGACAAATAACTCACACAAAATGTTCAGCTAAGTGACCCTTTATGGGTATTGGCCCTGCCAGAGGCTAGGTCTGTCCCTTCTGGGAGTGAGTAAAGAAGTAATGCGATGAACCATACTGGTCTGAGCCTGCACTTTTCCCTAAGTGCTCAGTTCCAGTAGAAAGCCCTCAGTGCAGAGACATAATCATAAACAAACCCTTAGGATAGCACAAAGAATCTTCTCCACTGCCTCTCCTACATGTCTTTCCAGCTACATATCCCTTCTGTGTTCTACAAGAGATTGGTTTAAAGTTCAACATGAGGGAGCCTGGGTGGCTCAGTTGGTTACACATCTGCCTTTGGCTCAGGTCATGATCCCAGGGTCCTGGGATCAAGCCCCGCATTGGGCTCCCTGCTTGGTGGGGAGCCTGTTTCTCTCTCTCCCTCTGTTGCTTCCCCGGTTTGTGCTTTCTCTCTCTCTCCCTCTGTTGCTTCCCCGGTTTGTGCTCTCTCTCTCTCTCTCCCAAATAAATAAAATCTTTTAAAGATTTTTATTTATTTAACAGAGAGAGAGCACAAGTAGGCAGAGCGGCAGACAGAGGGAGAGGGAGAAGCAGTCTCTCCACCGAGCAGGGAGCCCAATGCGGGGCTCGATCCCAGGACCCTGGGATCATGACCTGAGCCGAAGGCAGACACTTAACTGACTGAATCACCCAGGCGCCCCATAAATAAAATCTTTTAAAAAAAATTTAAAAAATTAAAAAAAAAGTTCAACATGATATTTTGAAGAAATTATTAAACCTTAATATTAGAAACACAAAGTTATACAAATATGTAAATATTAATTGTTCTTGTCTTAGGTAGATGTATCTTAATCTCTAAGTTTTTTAGGAGAAGGTATATATTTAGGTGCCCAAAACACAATTGCCAAAACATTGAGCAGGGAGTGTGGTTCTCATACTTCATCCAGTGCAATTTTTGCTTTGATACCAATATATCATTGGATACATTTTAAGATAGAATTTTCTGATGAAATTAGTTATGGATTATAAGAAAAAGAGAAGGGTTAATTAAGTGATGTCAAAAGAGTCAATGCACAAATGGAAGAATTAAACTGTCATTGACTGAGATGAACACTATGGTTAGAGTGTATGGATTTGGGGGCTGAGATCAGTTTGGGATATGTTGAGTTTGAGCTGTCTATTAGACTGTACAATAGGAAATTGGATGTTGAATATGTGAATCTGGAATTCAGAAAGGAAGTCAGAGCTGAAGATATAATTGTGGGGGTCTTCAAAATACAGAACATATATCAAATCAGTTACTGGATATAAAAGAGTGTGGCTAGAGAAGATTAAAGATTGAACTCTGAGCCATTACTTCAGCTGGTGTTTGAAAAAAGAATTGCCACACTGACTGAGAAAGTGTGGCCTGAGACCAGGGAGAAATCCAAGAGAGGGTAGCTCTGGGAGCCAAGAGGAGAAAGAGTACGTGCTGGGGTACAAGCACACTCTGAAAATGATCAGACATGGCAAAGTGAAACTGGTCATCCTTGCCAACAACTGCCCAGCCTTGAGGAAATCTGAAACAGAATACTATGCCATGTCGGCCAAAACTGGCATCCATCACTACAGTGGCAATAATATTGAATTGGGCACAGCATGTGGGAAATACTACAGAGTATGCACACTGGCTATCATTGATCCAGGTGATTCTGATATCATTAGAAGCATCAGACAGACTGGTGAAAAGTAAATCATGCAAAATTTTTCCTTAATAAAACTGGTCACAGCTTGTTTAAAAAAAAAAAAGTCTATACTGCCCAGAGCAATCTATACCTTCAATGCCATCCCGATCAAAACACCAATGGCATTTTTCAAAGTGCCAGAACAAACAATTCTAAAATTTATATGGAATCTGAAAAGACCCTGAATCTCCAAGGAAATGTTGAAAAAGAAAAACAAAGCTGGGGCATCACGTTGCCTGATTTCAAGCTACATTACAAAGCTGTGGTCACCAAGACAGCATGGTACTGGCACAAAAACAGACACATAGACCAGTGGAACAGAATAGAGTGCCAAGATATGGACCCTCAACTCGATGGTCAAATAATCTTCGACAAAGCAGGAAAGAATGTCCAATGGAAAAAGACAGTCTCTTCAATAAATGGTGCTGGGAAAATTGGACAGCTATATACAGAAGAATGAAACTCGACCACTCTCTTACACCATACACAAAGATAAACTCAAAATGGATGAAAGACCTCAGTGTAAGACAGGAATCCATCAAAATCATAGAGGAGAACATCGGCCACAGCAACTTCTTTCAAGACACGTCTCCAAAGGCAAGGGAAACAAAAGTGAAAATGAACTTTTGGGACTTCAGCCAGATAAAAAGCTTCTGCACAGCAAAGGAAACAGTCAACAAAACAAAGAGGCAACCCACAGAATGGGAGAAGATATTTGCAAATGACACTACAGACAAAGGGCTGATATCCAGGATCTAGAAAGAACTTCTCAAACTCAACACCCAAAAAACAAATAATCAAGTCAAAAAATGTGCAGAAGACATGAACAGACACTTCTCCAAAGAAGACATACAAACGGCTAACAGACTCATGAAAAAATGTTCATCATCATTAGACATCAGGGAAATTCAAATCAAAACCACATTGAGATACCACCTTACACCAGTTAGAATGGCAAAAATTGACAAGGCAAGAAACAACAAACGTTGGAGAGATTGTGGAGAAAGGGGAACCCTCTTACACTGTTGGTGGGAAAGCAAGTTGATGCAGCCACTTTGGAAAATAGTGTGGAGGTTCCTCAAAAAATTAAAAATAGAGCTACTCTATGACCCAGCAGTTGCACTACTGGGTATTTACCCCAAAGACACAGATGTAGTGAAAAGAAGGGCCACATGCACCTCAATGTTCATAGCAGCAATGTCCGCAATAGCCAAACTGTGGGTAGAGCCGAGATACTGTCAACAGATGAATGGATAAAGAAGATGTTTTACACTTTCTACTTGTTTTTGAACACAGCTTACTTGCAACTGGTTCTCACAACATTAGAGGAGTCATTTATGTAAAGATTTTTATTCAACCATCCAGGCATCTCTTTAGTCGTTACAGAAAGACATCACATTCATATCAGTCAGGGCTCTCTGGAGAAATAGAACCAGTAGGAGATTTAGATAGATGATAGAAGATAGATAGATGGATAGATGGATAATAGATAGAAAGATATAGTTTTTGCTCTTAAGACCTTCAGCTGATTATCAACCACATTATCAAGGGTATTACTCATCACTTAAAGTCAACTGATCGTTCATCAATTTTCTCACATAAATGTTAACGAGAGCATGTGTGCGTGTGTATGTATTAATAAAGGATGTGAGATAATTTTTGATAGTTCTTTTACTTTTTATTTAATGCCAGCCTTATTGCAGTGCTCATGATGTTCCTGTTCTAGTACCATCTTCCCTGTCTGATGCAGTTAATCTGCCCCAACCCTGAATTTTTGCCTGGGCTCCTATTTTTTTTTTAAAGATTTTATTTATTTATTAGAGAGAGAGAATGAGAGAAAGAGAGCACAAGAGGGAAGAGGGTCAGAGGGAGAAGCAGACTCCCCGCCGAGCAGGGAGCCCAATGTGGGACTCGATCCCGGGACTCCAGGATCATGACCTGAGCCGAAGGCAGTCGCTTAATCAACTGAGCCACCCAGGCGCCCTGGGCTCCTATTTTTTTGTTTGTTTGTTCTGATTGGATTTTCTGCTTAGCATCACTTCCTTACTACATGAACCAAGTCTTAGCTGTGCCTCAAATTATTGACTGCAAACTTGTCCCCAAGCATCTCTTGACTTCTAATCCTATTCTAGCATGCACACCTCCACTGGTCCTTTCTTTTGAGGATGTATGTCCTTACCTATCACCTACATGAGTATCACTCCCAGTGTTGGCCCCAATTTTCAAGTTGTCCTCTTGGTACTGTCAGTTGGATGACTCATAACCCAGTGCATATTTCCCTTGCGTGACATCAGCGCTGGTCACCATGACTGTATTAATTCCCTTAGACAATTAGATTGGAAGTTCCTGTTTTATGTATCAGGACATCCTCTAGAATATTTTATACATACTAAACATGCATTATTTATTTAATTGAAACTGCAACAAAAAATAATAGCTCTATAGGAAGATATTGTTTACCTTTTAAATTCTGTGATACACTGAGTATTAATGGGATCAGGGAATTCTTCTTGAAACTTCCACATGCTGGTCAAGAATGTAATCTATGTTGAATCACTATATTGTACACCTGAAACTAATTTAACACTGTATGTTAAGTACATTGGAATTAAAATAAAATTTAAAAAAAGAATGTAATCTATACTACTTGACCATTAATATACAATACTAGAATTTATTGAATACCTACAATGTGGCAGACGATCTATTGAATGCTAGGAGTTTAAGAAAAAAAAAAAAGATAGGATGCCTGGGTGGTTCAGGTTGTTTAAGCGTCTGCCTTTGGCTCAGGTCATGATCCCAGGATCTTGGGATCGATCCCCAAATCGGGATCCCTGCTCGGAGGAAGCCTGCTTCTCCCATTGCCTGCCGCTCCACCTACTTGTGCTCTCTCTCTCTGACAAATAAATAAAATCCTTAAAAAAATAAAAAAGACATAGCCTCTGTAAAGAACTCAGTGTGTAATGGAGGAAACAGATAAGCAGAGAAACAAATATGATAGAACAAGTATGATAAATACTGTGACTGATCTAAGCACCTGATGCTATCTGGGAACAGAGTAGGGGTAACTTATCTAGACATTAAGACATAAGCCAGGTCTTAATGACCATGAGACATTATACAATAATAAAATGGAGAGTTTGAGAAACAAGACAGAGGATCATAGGGGAAGGGAGGGAAAAACGAAACAAGAGGAAACCAGAGAGGGAGACAAACCATAAGAGACTCTTAATCTCAGGAGGCAAATAGGGTTGCTGGAGGGGTGGGGGGTGGGAGGGATGGGGTGGCTGGGTGATAGACATTGGGGAGGGTATGTGCTATGGTGAGTGCTGTGAATTGTGCAAGACTGATGAATCACAGACCTGTACCCCTGAAACAAACAATACATTATAGGTTAATAAAAAAAATAAAATAAAATAAAATAAATGGAGGAAAGGGCTTTCTAAGCAGAAAAACAAAACAAGACAAAACAAAACACAACAAGACAAGAACAACAACAAGAAACAGCACAATAAAAAGGTTCAGAAGAATAAAGAACATGACATTCTTAGGGCATGGAAATCGTTCAGTAGGGCTATAATGTAGGAAGAAGGAGGAAAGTAAAGAGAGATGAATAATTCATATTAAGAATTCAAATCATACATGATCTTGTGTACCCTGCCACAGAATTTAAAATTTATTCTAAAACATAGGCACTGAATAGGGACGCCTGCATGGCTCGGTTGGTTAAGCAACTGCCTTTGGCTCAGGTCATGATCCTGGAGTCCCGGGATCGAGTCTGGCAGCGGGCTCCCTGCTCAGCAGGGAGTCTGCTTCTCCCTCTGACACTCCCCTTTCTCATGTGAGCTCTCTCTCACTCATTCTCTCTCAAATAAATAAAATCTTAAAAAAAAAGGCACCGAATAACTTTAATTGTGGGGCAACTCGAGCAGACTTCTATTTAAGAAATGTTTTCTCTGGGGCAAGTGGGAAGAATAGATTGGAGAGGGAGATTGGAAATATATATCATAAGGGTTCAAAGAAACATTATAGCAAAGGAAAGAGAAAGAGAAGTGGACTGATTGAGGACTAGAAAGATAGGAGAATCAATTTGACTTGGAGACCTATGAAGTATGATAGAGAGGGAGCAGTCAGTGAGGCATTTGAAGTATTTAGCTTTGGAAACTGGAGGCTATTGTGCCAAGCTATTCACTGAGAGAGTAATTCAGAAAGAGAAGGAAGTCTGGGTATGTCTTGTGAGGGTAGGTGAGGAAAAATGGGTCGGAGGAGGGAAGGGGAAGAAAGGAAGGAGTGAAGAAGTACTGATCCTATAAGACAGGGGGCTTTGTATGGGCCTTGAGATTATAGGAAAGCAAAATTTACCATCCCAAAATATGTCTCTTTGGTATGTGGATAATTTTAGGCTGTTTTTTTTTTTTATTATGTTATGTTAATCACCATACATTACATCATTAGTTTTTGATGTAGTGTTCCATGATTCATTGTTTGCATATAACACCCAGTGCTCCATGTAGGACATGCCCTCTTGAATACCCATCACCAGGCTCACCCATCCCCCACCCCCTCCCCTCTAGAACCCTCAGTTTGTTTCTCAGAGTCCGTAGTCTCTCATGGTTCGTCTCCCCCTCCGATATCCCCCCTTCATTCTTCCCTTCCTGCTGGTTATTTTCAAGAAAGAGAAGGCTCAGAAATAATCTTTGACTTTCCCCCTCACTGCCCAAAAGAATTTAGATAGAGGACTTGCTCTGGGAAGTGAGCTACCACCATAGATAACTACAGTAAAACATAAATGAGGGGCAGTAGACAGGGAGGAACTTAGTAAAACCTGTTTGTTGAAATTCCTCTTTTTGTGCCATTGTTACTCTACAGCCCAGCAAATATTTGTTTGCCAAATGTTCATTCTTTCTCTTCTTTCTGTGATTATCTTCTTTTCCTTTGAAGTTCCAGATACTTCCATGTTCTCCTTAGCTCAGAATGGCATATAAGCCTCAATTACCTGAATGCCTGTGAGCCCCAAATTCTCATGGAACCCCCATATACATAATTAATTTTGATTTTTCTCCTATTTATCTATCTCATGTAAATTTAATTCATAGACCAGCCAGAATCATAGAATCACTGGCAGAAATTTCTCAGTATTTCCATTCAAAGTTCATATTTCAGGTAGCTCTCTTCATGTCTTCCCTTGCACAGCTGTTCCTGCCTCCACAGATCTACATCATTTGGTCTTGAGGAGTTGCCCCCTCACCAGCCGTCTTCTGCCTGTTTACTGCCTCAGGGAAAGCATGCTCCTTATCAGCAGAGTGGCCCAGTTGCCCTGTCTTTCTTTCACAACAGGCTGCTCTCTGTTCAGATTCCACAGTGGGAAGGGAGTATTTTATCTTTCTTCTATTTATGGGGAAAGATTTCCAGAGTAAATCTGATCTAAAATTGGCTTCCTAGTTGCATACTTCACTGATAAAAAGACTTTTCTTTATAACACCATTAAATATTGCCTCTGGCTGCAGCATGGTGTTTCACTACTTACACATGCATTTAAACCTGTCTTCTTTCTCTCTTTCTTGTAGGAGACAACTTCCTTTATAGCTAGGGAACCAAGTGTCATGGGGGTGCGTGAGGGCAGGGGGTGGTGCTACTCATTACTGGGAATTGGGATGGGTCCAGGCAGACAGATGATCCTGTAAAAACATGATTGAGTCACTCAGAAGGCACAACCTAAGGAAGTCATGCTTCTGGGAATGTTGCCACACTGCTTAATGAGCTCCAGCTCGAACGCTTGACCGCAGTTTGCAGGGAGGCACTCTTTCTAACTACGCCTGCGAAATGCGTGTGGTAGTGTTGTAGAGTTCCATGTAGTCACCTCCATCACACACTCTTTAGTTTGTTTCCTCAGATCTGCTCATCTCCATTTTTATTTCTATTTTCAGCTTCTCTGTCCTTTATTTTCCCCCTGTTCTTTTTCTGTTATCTATTTTTGGATTTGTAAAAGAATGGACTTCTTAAATGTTCGTATGTACTCCAAGTCCACCAGGTAAAAATATAAGAGTAAATACAAAGGCTCCGTATATTGCTAAGGCTCTGTAACAAGCCTATGATGTCAGGGTACTTCTATTTCCCCCATTTTACCAAGGAAAACTGAAAATGAGAGGGCTAACAACTTGTTCAAGGTCACATAACTAATAATAGACAGGATTCAAAGCTTGTTCCAATAGACTTTAGAAGATATGATTCATTGATCCAAGAAAACATGACTTAGTGTTTTGGTGCTGGAGACACAAGAGTGACAAAACAGACCAGTCAGTGCTCTCATGGAGCTTACCTCCTCTGGGAGTATCAAAGAAAAATTGCATGGGACAAAATAAACCGGCAAGGAACACTTTATTCAAGACTATTACAACAGAGGAGAGAGACTGAACTCAACTCCTCTGAAACATAAGGTGGGAGAGATTTTGACAAGGAGGCACCCCATAAGCCTTTTTGTTTTTTGATTGATACTTGTCAAAGTTAGGCTCCTGCTCTCTTACAGACTGGGAAATAGGGTGCAATCTTTCTTGATAATTATATTTCAAAGAGATGTTTCATAGTTCCTTTGAGAAAGATATTTCTAGGTTGAAAAACTGACAGGAGGCTGGGAGAAAACTTATCTCAAAGGGGAAGAGAAAGAATTTACAATAGTAAGTTTTCTAAAGTAAATGCTTTAAGAAAAGAGAGGTCAGAAGTCTATTGTCAGGAAGAAACGACTCTAAAGTTTAGTCAAGCTGAGAAGAACATTAAGTTCATCTTGATCAATAAGTAAAGAGATAAGTAAAATATACAGTAAGTGAAATATCAAGCAAATAAGGGTGCTGGGGTGGAGATGCTATTTTACATGATGTATATGACTGTCTCCCAGTTTGTTCCTAGAATAAAGGTCTTAAGCCCCCAGTTCCTCACTTAGTAGAGGAACTAGTTGGCATTAGGGAGAAATATCTTCTAATGTCAGAAATGTCACAACTGATCTGGTATTTACTAGAAACATGGTTCCCGGCTGGGTCTTCTGATCTCGCTCTTATCTCAGGACTTTTTTAGCCATTATTCCTAATGTGCATCATTAATTCCAGGCACATGAGCTGGCATCAGCAAATAGGCTATTATCTTCTCTCACCCCAAGTTTCCAGAACCTCTAATCCAAAGGCCTGACTATAACCATGTGCTGGATAATGTGGCCATCCTAATTTTCCTTAGGGAACACATCCTCAGTAACTTTAGCTTGCTCCCTTTCACCTCTTCTAAATCTGGCACATTTGCCTAATAATTCTAAACATGAAGTGTTCATACACTCCTTTTTTTCTGGTCAATAGAATTATACATGCAATATTCAAGGACAAAGAAGTCACCTCAGCACCTCAGGAGTCATCACCGCTCTCCCCACCCCAACTCCTTGGATAACCAAGGAGACTTTTCAACAGCTCACTAGCTGAGGCAGGAAAAGCAGGTGGTTAAAAAAAAAACAACACATTTAACCTCCAGCAGGACACCTCTAGTCCATTATATGGCCCCTAGTATTTTTATGTTCTTGTAAAAATGTGACAAAACCTTGACATTTTGTAGATAAGAAGACTGAGGCTTAGAGAGTCTTGTTCAAGCTACATGAGTGTTAAGCAAAAGAGCTGAGATATAAATGTGGGTCATTCTAATTCCAAAGTCCGTGTTCTTTGCAATTTTCATTTCTACTGTTACAAGCTACTACTAATCAAGTTTCATTCTTGGGGATAGGGGAGAGAAACCTAGATTCTGTGGATTTTTTCCCCCAGGGAAATTGTACGTATCTATAGTGATATCAAAATGAAACATGGAAGAAATATTATTCCAGCCTTTTGTAGAGTTTCTCATGAAGTTCAATAATTATTACAGAGTTTTCTATTCAAGTGTTCTTTTCAGGAATAGATCATTAGGGAAAAGGCTAAATGGTATGGATGATTCATATTTATTTCAACATTGAGAAGAACTGTTTTACTAGCTTATTACTTCCCTTTGTGGATTCATAAGCTTAATCAGTTTCATTCTCTTTAAAGATAAGAATATTGCAGAAAACAAAGAATACCACAAGGCAAATTCCAGTTAATTTGTAGAAGATGAACTATTTCACCTTGTGTTGGCTATTTGCTTAAGAGAATTTTTTCTGATTAGAGAATTATAATTTAAAGTGCAGGAGTAGATTTTCCTTCCACAATATTTCATAATTTATCTCTTTTCTCTTTCACATATTGTACCATAAGTCTGACTCCCATCTTGGCTTAGGGACTAATAGTTAGTGCATCCCTTTGAAAAACTAAGCCATGCCTTTCTGTCCTCCAACTTCTCAACCTAGAATTTATTCTGAGTATCTCAGAAAATTCACACTACATCCATAGAAAAATGGGTTTGAAGCATGACAGTCCAAGGCACAGGTGCCAAGGTGCACTCCTAGAGATGGGACTGTGGCTGCTGAGTTTCTGATGATGCTCTGTCCTGCTGCTGCCATGAGCTTCCTGAGGCCATGGGCCCTTTTCTTTTTCACTGGCTTATTCCTACTCAGAGGGGAGGCAAGAGACGTGAGAACCTTATGGCCACATAACAGTACGATTCTCCATCACAGGAACAGCTAGAGGAAAGTGTGAAAACGCCCTATCTTAGGAACTATTTATTTTTTTAAAATATTTATTTATTTGACACAAAGAGAGCACAAACAGGGGGAGTGGCAGGCAGAGAGAGAAGCAGACTCCCCACTGAGCAGGGAGCCCGATGCGGGACTCGATCCCAGGACCCCGGGACCATGACCAGAGCCGAAGGCAGATGCTCAACCAACTGAGCCACCCAGGCGCCCAGGAACTATTTAAACATAGGTATTAGAGCTGTATATTTGGAAGGGGGGCCTGGGGGTTGTAGAATTACACAATCTCACAGGGAGAAGGGGGCATAAAAGACCACATAACTCACTCCTTGTCACACTTAGAACTACCTATGAATCACACAGGGATGATTGTTGGGCACTGTTTTAGATTGTTAGATTCCTGTGTCACATCCTAGTAACATTACATTTCTCTGAGTTGCTAACAAGCTTCCTAAGTATTTCTTAGTTAGCTCCAAAACTCAAAAAGGATAGGAGTAGGTGGTTAAATGGTGAGATGCACCTCTGAAACCATGGAATTCAAAGATGACAACAAGTAATTCCCGAATGATAATTTTCATCCTAATAGTCTGGGTAAAACCTAGCCAGGCTCTAACTCTTTTACAGATTAAAAATCTATCCTATTTTCTCCTAAATGGATGGATTGCAACCTGATTTGATTTTGCCTCTTGCAGACGTTCTCTGTCTGTGTCCCTGGGGAGAGACAAAAAGGCATGAAACAGAGGTCATCGTAGAGGACAACTTCTGTTGTGGAAGATAACTTCATCACTTGGACTTGAGGCAGATATCAGTCTTTAGGCGGTAATCAAAGATCTGCCCCTGGAGTCACTACTGCCCCGCCCCTCCCAATTCATGAGAGTGCACCTGAGAAGTGAAAACAATGTTTCCCTTATGATTTCAGGATAGACGAAATGAAAAAGGATGGCTTTCTCCCAACTCCTCGGTAATTAATTTAGTCTAATGTGTCTGTTCTAGCATCCAAGGACTGCAGTAATAGGCGCCATGTAAATATACAGATAGCTTGAGAGAGACCACTGTATTCAGACAATCTAATTACTGCTTGGTCTGCCCAAAGTTAACAATGACTTAAAGCTCTCATTCATTTAGACTACTAGTATCTTACATGTTAGAGCAATTTTTAGTACTTAATGTATTTTTACATACCCTTTGAAGAAGCTAGTGCTTAATGAACTTATTAAACTTGTTTTCATGAGCTTAACATGTAGGATGGATCAGAGTCAGGATTTAGAGGCAAGCCTAGAGACTTCAAGTCTAGTTTTCTTTTAAAAATTTGAGGGCAGGAATGCCTCTTTGGCTCAGCTGGTTAAGCATCTGCCTTCAGCTCATGTCATGATCCCAGGATCCTGGGATAGAGCCCCACATTGGGCTCCTTGCTCAGTGGGAAGCCTGCTTCTTTCTCTCCCACTCCCCCTGCTTGTGCTCTCTCTCTCTCTTTCTGAAAAATAAATAAAATCTTAAAAAAAAATGAGGGCATATGTAATTAGTGTTTCCAAATTCCTCAGTTATAGGGGAATTTTAAAGCTCTGGTCACAATAAAAAGGTTATTTGGCTCAAACCCTCACCCAGATATGATAGGACTCTGAAGTCACTCCTACCTCTCATCAGGGCTTGGTTCCTCCTGAAAAATACTCCACAATCTCCTTTCTCTGGTTATAGTTCAGGGACAGTTCGTTGGATATAGCATTAAACCCTAGGGTCTTCATATAATTCGTTTTCTTTAGTAAATCTCTTATTCAACGAATGTGTATTGAGCATGTACAAGGGGCTAGGCATGGTGTTGAGAACAAAATCAGGAAAAAGAAAAAAGACTCATGCTTTCTTTGAGCTCACAGTAGAGTAGAAGATTCAGAAAAGCTAAACAGGATATTATGCGTTGGATATGGGATATAGGGATATTTCAGGTTGAGATGGAAGCACAAAGATAAACAGTCAATCCAGACTAGCATTGCCAGGGAAGACTGCTTGGAGGAAGAATCTTCTAAGCTGGTCTGTAAAGGATGACTAAGAGTCAGGTGGATAAATGGAGATGAGATGGAAAGAAATTTCCAGTCCAAAGGAAGAGCAAATTGAGCAAAATTAATCAGTTTACTATCTAACTCTTCCCCTGGAAGTCATAAAACTTAACAGATTCTAGAATTCCAAAGTAGTTACATCAGACAGATTCTGCCAGCACAATTGTTGTCTAGATGGAGAGACAGATTCTTGGTAGTTCCTATTCTGTCATCTTCCCAGAATCCTTTCCTGCACTCATAGGTATTTGCACACACACACACACAAAAATGAAAACATATGTCCACAAAAAGCCTTGAACAAAAATATTTATAGCAGATTTATTGATAATCATCAAAAACTGGAAACAACCAGATGTCCAATGGGCATCCAATCAACAGTCCAATGGATAACCAAGTGTTATATATTCAACAATAGAATAATGAGTAGTATTCTACTCAACAATAAAGAGCATCAAACTGGTGATACATGTAGCAACATAGATGAATCTTAAAAATTTAGAAATGTTATGTTGAGTGAAAGAAGCAAGAAATGAACAAGTACATACTGTGTATTTCCATTTATATACAATTCTGAAACCACATAAATTAACCACAATAATAGAAATCAGACCAGTGATTGCGTGGGAGGCAGAGGGAGGGTACTGGTTGAAAAAGGACATAAGAGAACTCTCGGGATTATGGATGTGGGTGTCAGAAGGGTATGCATTTCTCAAACTGATTAAATGATAATCTTAAGATATGAGCATTTTATTGTATGTACATTATATTTCAAAAGGAAATCATATTTTTAAGCTCACTAAAAATCACCCCTATAAATTTTACTTGACCTTGCTTATCAGTTGATTTTGAAAATACATGTGGGGATGAATTGAAAACATAAAAGGGGTCAAAATATGATTTTATAAGTTTGAATTCAAGTCGTTTAATGTTTCATTCAGGCCCCACATGTATAAAGCTGAGATACTGATATTAACCAAACTCATTGGGATGTCTGGAGAATGAATTAAAGATCTCTAAAATACTTAGCAATAAAGGCAAATTATTCTTTACATGCTATGTAGTTTAATCTGACATGTAACATGAAAAACCATCATTATTTTCCACGGTTGTCAACATAATTTATGTTTCACTTTATCTTTAGAGTGGTAAGATTATGTAGGAGGTAGGTAAAAGTGGGGACAGGTCATTGTTACTTTGCATAATTGATATTGGGTCATCAAAGAACCTTCTTGGAGATAAATTTATGTAAATATCATAGTATCTTGGTTATTATAAATAGGAGACCAATGTATTGAGTTAGATAGTTAGGAAAGGGGGAAACGTGCTTCACTGAGCAGGCAGCAAATGGGCATTGACTAGAAGCTGGTGGAATTAAAGGAATGTTTGGCCAAGTACCATTTCGTAGAGAACTAAAGGACAGAGCTGTCCCTAATAGCAACAATGCTTATCAAGCCATGGAAGAATATAGAGAAACTTTAGATCATGCCAGAAAGCAGAAAGGTAAAGAGGATCAGGTATGATGTAAACCGTAGGGCACATCAAGGTATTGCCCAATTCCTTATGAATTACATTCAGATAAAGCAGATATATCAGGAGATGGTTGCTTATGCAAATAAATATTTAAAAATAAAGCCATTTCACCTGAAAATCACTCCAGTTTTTAAAAGGCCAATTATAGTTGGCAGATATATAAACAAAGGAATATTTAGGAGGAAGGACCTGATATTTAGTCTGTTTACACAGATGACATCAATACCTATTGTCAGAAAGGGGTTTATTATGAGTATCTCAACACCTGGATTGCTCTTACCACTTAGGAAATTAAATGGTTTTAGGAGCACTGTGCCAGGAACAGGGACGAGTATACTGCTTATTAGAAATGACCAGATTGAAGATGGCGGAGGAGTAGGAGACCTGGATTTTGTCTGGTCCCAGGAATTCAGCTGGATAGGGATCAAACCATTCTGAACACCTACGAACTCAACAGGAGATCAAAGAAGAGAGTAGCAACAACTCTCTGAACAGAGAAGCGACCACTTTCTGGAAGCTAAGATGTGCGGAGAAGTGAATCTGAGGCAATATTCGCGAGGATAGATGGTGGGGGAGGGGCCTCCGTCGGCCGCTTCTCGCAAGTGATAGAGCCGCGGAGCACAAAATCGGAACTTTTAGAAGTTGGCTCCGCTGAGGGACATCGCTCCAGTGGCTAAGTAGGGGTTGGAACCCTCACGGGACAGTATGGTCTCAGGACCCTCGGGGTCACAGAAAGACCGGGGGTGCCTGAGTGTGGCAGAGCTCCCAGGTATCGGAGCGGGGAAGCCGGCTGCAGAGACGGAGCCGAGGCACGGGCTCTCAGCTCGGGGTTGCCATAAACTGTGATCCGCGGCCCAGTCGGGCCACGGCTCCTCCAGCAGGGACCCAACAAGCGGCAGATCTGGGGAGACTCCCCTTCCTCCCCCGGGAGGAGCGGCACGGGAGCGCACCGCAGGGATCTGCTGGGTTTGGAGACTCCACACCGAGTCGGGTGCCAGAGATAGAAACGCTCACTCACAGGCCGGTGAGCACGGAGTGCGGCCGGAGACCAGGGAGATGGGAGTGATTGACTGCTTTTCTCTGGGGGCGCACTGAGGAGTGGGACCCGTGTTCTCGGCTCCTACAGGGAGGGGACTGGGAGGCCGCCATTTTCACTCTTGTCCTCCAAAGCTGTGCTGGGAGCTTGCAGGGAACAAAAGCTCCCGAGAGCAAACCCGAACAGATTACTTAGCCCAGACCTGGCAAGGGCGGGGCAATTGCACCTCCGGCAAAGACATTTGGGAACCATGGCAACAAGCCCCTCCCCCCAGAAGATGAGCAAGAACAGCCAGGCAAGACCAAGTTTACCGATCAATGAGAACGGCAGAACTCCAGCGCTAGGGGAATACGGTACATAGAACTTATGGCATTTTTACCATGATTCTTTAGTCTTCCAAAGTTAATTTTTTTAACTGTCTTTTTTTATTTAGAATTTTTCTTTTTCCCTTTTTCAACCAACATCTTATCAATCCCTTTTTTAAAAAAATTTTATTTTTCATTTTTAGAGTCATGTTCTATCCCTTCATAGTAGTTACCCTTATTTTTGGCATATATATATAAGTTGTTCTCTCTTTAAAATTCTGAGATACAATTTCTTCTAACAGATCAAAATATACCCTAAATATCTAGTGTATGGCTTTGTTCTAGTCTCCTGCCTGATCACATTCTCTCCCTTTCTTTTCTTTTTTTTTTTAAATCCTCTTCTTTCTTTTTTCAAACAACTTCTTATCTATCAATTCCTTTTATAAAGTCTTTTATAATTTTCATCTTTACAGTCATATTCCATCCCTTCATCATATTAACCCTTATTTTTGTACATATATAAGTTTTTCTTTCTTTAAAATTTTGGGAGGCACTTTCTTCTAACAGACCAAAATACACCCAAAATCTAGTGTGTGGCACTGATCTATGCACCAGCCTGATCATATTTGATCATATTCTGTTTTTCATTTTGTTTTGCTCTGTTTTTCTTTGTTTTTATGTTTATCGTTTACTTTTTTCTTTCTTTCCCTTTCATTTCCCCCACTTTCATGTCTTTTCTGATTTGTTTAGAGTATATTTTCTGGGGACATTGTTACCCTGTTAGCATTTTGTTCTCTCATTCATTTATTCTCCTCTGGACAAAATGACAAGATGGAAAAAATCACCTCAACAAAAAGAACAAGAGGCTGTACCGACTGCCAGGGACCTACTCAATACGGACATTAGTACGATGACAGACCTAGGGTTCAGAATGATGATTTTAAAGATGCTAGCTGGGCTTGAAAAAAGCGTGGAAGTTATTAGAGAAACCCTTTCTGGAGAAATAAAAGAACTAAAATCTAACCAAATCGAAATCAAAAAGGCTATTGATGAGGTGCAATAAAAAATGGGGGCTCTAACTGCTAGGATAAATGAGGCAGAAGAGAGAATTAGTGATATAGAAGACCAAATGATGGAAAATAAAGAAGCTGAGAAAAAGAGAGATAAACAACTACTGGATCACGAGGGCAGAATTCGAGAGATAACTGATACCATAAGACAAAACAACATTAGAATAATTGGGATCCCAGAAGAAGAAGAAAGAGAGAGAAGGGCAGAAGGTATATTGGAGCAAATTATAGCAGAGAACTTCCCTAATGTGGGGAAGAAAACAGGCATCAAAATCCAGGAAGCACAGAGAACCCCTCTCAAAATCAATAATAATAGGTCAACACCCCAACATCTAATAGTAAAACTTACAAGTCTCAGAGACAAAGAGAAAATCCTGAAAGCAGCTCGGGAGAAGAGATATGTAACCTACAATGGTAGAAACATTAGATTGGCAACAGACTTATCCACAGAGACCTGGCAGGCCAGAAAGCGCTGGCATGATATATTCAGAGCACTAAATGAGAAAAATATGCAGCCAAGAATACTCTATCCAGATAGGCTGTCATTGGAAGCTTTTTATCTTCCAGGACAAACAAAAACTAAAGGAATTTGCAAACATGAAACCAGCCCTACAAGAAATATTGAAAGGGGTCCTCTAAGCAAAGAGAGAGCCTAAAAGCAGCATAGACCAGAAAGGAACACAGACAATATACAGTAACAGTCACCTTACAGGCAATACAATGGCACTAAATTCATATCTTTCAATAGTTACCCTGAATGTAAATGGGCTAAATGCACCAATCAAAAGACACAGGCAGGCTATCAGATTGGATAAAAAACAAGATCCATCGAAATGATGTCTGCAAGAGACTCATTTTAGACCCAAAGACACCCCCAGATTGAAAGTGAAGGGGTGGAAAACCATTTAGCATGCTAATGGACACCAAAAGAAAGCTGGGGTGGCAATCCTTATATCAGACAAATTAGATTTTAAGCCAAAGACTGTAATAAGGGATGAGGAAGGACACTATATCCTACTTAAAGGATCTATCCAACAAGAAGATCTAACAATTGTAAATATCTATGCCCCTAACATGGGAGCAGACAATTATATAAGCCAACTAATAACAAAAGCAAAGAAACATATCAACAAAAATACCATAATAGTGGGGGACTTTAACACCCCCCTCACTGAAATGGACAGATCATCTAAGCAAAAGATCAACAAAGAAATAAAGACTTTAAATGACACACTGGAACAGATGGACTGAACAGACATATTCAGAACATTCCATCCCACATTCTTCTCTAGTGCCCATGGAACATTCTCCAGAATAGATCACATCCTAGATCACGAATCAGGTCTCAACCAGTACCAAAAGATTGGGATCATTCCCTGCATATTTTCAGACCACAATGCTTTGAAACTAGAACTCAGTCACAAGAGGAAAGTCGGAAAGAACTCAAATACATGGAGGCTAAAGAGCGTCCTACTAAAGAATGAATGGGTCAACCAGGAAATTAAAGAAGAATTAAAGAAATTCATGGAAACCAATGAAAATGAAAACACAACTGTTCAAAACCTTTGGGATGCAGCAAAGGCAGTCCTGAGAGGAAAGTATATAGCAACACAAGCCTTTCTCAAGAAACAAAAAAGGTCTCAAATACACAACCTAACCCTACCCCTAAAGGAGCTGGAGAGAGAACAGCAAATAAAGCCTAAACCCAGCAGGAAAAGAGAAATAATAAAGATCAGAGCAGAAATCAATGAAATAGAAACCAAAAGAACAGTAGAATAGATCAACGAAACTAGGAGCTGGTTCTTTGAAAGAATTAACAAGATTGATAAACCCCTGGCCAGACTTATCAAAAAGAAAAGAGAAAGGACCCAAATCAACAAAATCATGAATGAAAGAGGAGAGATCACAACCAACACCAAAGAAATATAAACAATTATAAGAACATATTATGAGCAACTACATGCCAGCAAATTAGATAATCTGGAAGAAATGGATGTATTCCTAGAAGTGTATCAACTACCAAAACTGAACCAGGAAGAAATAGAAAACCTGAACAGACCTATAACCACTAAGGAAATTGAAGCAGTCACCAAAAATCTCCCATAAACAGAAGGGCCAGATGGTTTCCCAGGGGAATTCTACCAAACATTTAAAGAATTAATTCCTATTCTTCTGAAACTGTTCCAAAAAATAGAAATGTAAGGAAAACTTCCAAACTCGTTTTATGAGGCCACCATTACGTTGAACCCCAAACCAGACAAAGACCCCATCGAAAAGGAGAATTACAGACCAATATCCTTGATGAACACGGATGCAAAAATTCTCACCAAAATACTAGCCAATAGGATCCAACAGTACCTTAAAAGGATTATTCACGATGACCAAGTGGGATTTATCCCTGGGTGGCAAGTTTGGTTCAACATCTGCAAATCAATCAACGTGATACAATACATTAATAAAAGAAAGAACAAGAATCATATGATCCTCTCAAGAGGTGCTGAAAAAGCATTTGACAAAATACAGCATCCTTTCTTGATCAAAACTCTTCAGAGCATAGGGATGGAGGGTACATACCTCAATATCATAAGAGCCATCTATGAAAAACCCACAGCAAATATCATTCTCAATGGGGAAAAATGGAGAGCTTTCCCCCTAAGGTCAGGAACATGGCAGGGATGTCCACTATCACCACTGCTATTCAACATAGTATTAGAAGTCCTAGCCACAGCAATCGGACAACAAAAAGAAATCAAAGGCATCCAAATCGGCAAAGAGGAAGTCAAACTCTCACTGTTTGCAGATGATATGATACTTTATGTGGAAAACCCAAAAGACTCCACCCCAAAACTGCTAGAACTCATACAGGAATTCAGTAAGGTGGTAGGATAGAAAATCAATGCACAGAAATCAGTGGCATTCCTATACACCAACAACAAGAGAGAAGAGATAGAAATTAAGGAGTCGATCCCATTTACAATTGCACTCAAAACCGTAAGATACCTAGGAATAAATCTAACCAAAGAGGCAAAGGATCTGTACTCAGAAAACTATAAAATACTCATGAAGGAAATAGAGGAAGACACAAAGAAATGGAAAAACATTCCATGCTCATGGATTGGAAGAACAAACATTGTGAAGATGTCAATGCTACCTAGAGCAATCTACACATTCAATGCAATCCCCATCAAAATACCATCCACTTTTTTCAAAGAAATGGAACAAATAATCCTAAAATTTGTATGGAACCAGAAAAGACCTCGAATAGCCAGAGGAATGTTGAAAAAGAAAAGCAAAGCTGGCGGCATCACAATTCCAGACTTCAAGCTCTATTACAAAGCTGTCATCATCAAGACAGTATGGTGCTGGCACAAAAACAGACACATAGATCAATGGAACAGAATAGAGAGCCCAGAAATGGACCCTCAACTCTATGGTCAACTCATCTTTGACAAAGCAGGAAAGAATGTCCAGTGGAAAAAAGACAGTCTCTTCAACAAATGGTTTTGGGAAAATCGGACAGCCACATGCAGAAGAATGAAACTGGACCATTTCCTTACACCACACACAAAAATAGACTCAAAATGTTTGATAGACCTAAATGTGAGACAGGAGTCCATCAAAATCCTAGAAGAGATCAGCCGCAGCAACTTCTTCCTAGAAACATCACCAAAGGCAAGGTAAGCAAAGGTAAAAATGAACTCTTGGGACCTCATCAAGATAAAAAGCTTTTGCACAGCAAAAGAAACAGTCCACAAACCCAAAAGACAACCGACAGAATGGGAGAAAATATTTGCAAATGGCCTATCAGATAAAGGGCTAGTATCCAAAATCTATAAAGAACTTATCAAACTCTACACCCAAAGAACAAATGATCCAGTCAAGAAATGGGCAGAAGACATGAACAGATATTCTTCCAAAAAGACATCCAAACAGCCAACAGACACATGAAAAAGTGCTCAACATCACTTGGCATCCGGGAAATCCAAATCAAAACCTCAATAAGATACCACTTCACACCAGTCAGAATGGCTAAAATTAACAAGTCAGGAAATGGCAGATGTTGGTGGGGATGCGGAGAAAAGGGAACCCGCCTACACTGTTGGTGGGAATGCAAGCTGGTGCAGCCACTCTGGAAAACAGTATGGAGGTTCCTCGAAAAGTTGAAAAATAGAGCTACCATATGATCCAGCAATTGCACTACTGGGTATTTACCACAAAGATACAAATGTAGGGATCCAAAGGGGTACGTGCACCCTGATGTTTAGAGCAGCAATGTCCACAATAGCCAAACTTTGGAAAGAGCCAAGATGTCCATTGAGAGATGAATGGATAAAGAAGAGGTGGTATACACACACACACACACACACACACACACACACACACACACACACACAATGGAATATTATGCAGCCATCAAAAGGAATGAAATCTTGCCATTTGCAATGACGTTGATGAAAGTGGAGGGTATTATGCTGAGCAAAATAAGTCAGTCAGAGAAAGACATGTATCATATGACCTCACTGATATGAGGAATTCTTAATCTCAGGAAACAAACCGAGGGTTGCTAGAGTGGTGGGGGGTGGGAGGGATGGGGTGGCTGGGTGATAGACTTTGGGGAGGGTATATGCTATGGTGAGTGCTGTGAATTGTGTAAGACTGTTGAATCACAGACCTGTACCTTTGAAACAAATAATACATTATATGTTAAAAATAAAAGAAGAAGAAGAAAAAGATAGCAGGAGGGGAAGAATGCAGGGGAGGAAATCGGAGGTGGAGATGAATCATGAGAGACTATGGACTCTGAGAAACAAACTGAGGGTTCTAGAGGGGAGGGGGTGTTGGGGAATGGGTTAACCTGGTGATGGGTATTAAAGAGGGCATGTACTGCATGGAGTACTGGGTGTTATACGTAAACAATGAATCATGGAACACTACATCAAAAACTAATGATGTAATTATGGTGATTAACATAATTAAAAAAAATACATATTGTCAAGCCTGTCACTGGATATGACATAATTTGTTATTGATACATTACACTTTCGAAAGTATTCTTTAAATACACAGTATGCGCCGGAACAAAGAAAAATTCCTTTTTCCAACACTGCTGACTGTTTTCTTGGTCAAGTTATTAAACTCATTGAGTCTCGGTATCCCCATCAGTAAAATATGGAGAATGGTAGTGCCTACCTCACCGGGTGTATAGGAGGATTAATGCGAAAATAAATGGAAAATATTGAGCACCGTGCTTAAAGTGAGCATCTAGTAGGTGCTAAAGTCTAATATGGATATACACACAGACACATATAATATAATTAGAAATATTTGGCAAAAGAAGATATACATCAAAGTTTACTTGTTCCTCGTGGCAGAGACTGGCTGAGGATTTATTGAACATCCCCTTTCCTCCTGGGTCTGCAGCTAGCTTACCTAGCTAACCTCCCCTGGAGCAGCGTAAGGCCACTGGGATGGGTAGAAGGGGTGTGCATCACCACTTCCAGGCCTGGCGTATGAGATCCTTCCATGAATTTCTCTACACGTTCTTTTTCCCTCTACCAGCTGCATGTTGGAGCTCACTCGCTAAAGGATGGAAGACCCTGGATCTCTGACTTCAGAGACTGAGGGCCATCACCACCAACATTCTCCAAACCCCCGACCCTGTTTCTCAGAGTTTTAAGTGCATAAAGAATAAACTTCTATTGCATTAGACCACTGAAATTCAGGACTCCACCTAGTGGAGTAGCTAGCATTACTTTGACTAATACACCAGTACACTAATAAATATTAAAGGCAAATATTATATAAATTATGGAACATTAGCGTCACCATTTTGCTGTATGACTAGCACAAAAGCGTATCGGTCAGAATTTTGTTTGGTTCCAAGTCATAAAAAGCCTGTTCCTAGCAGCTTTAAACATCTAGGGATTGAATTTCCTTATAAGAACATAGGTCAAAAAAAAAAAAAAAAAGAACATAGATCCAGAAGTAGCAATTATTGCCTTATTTTGGCAGCCAATGTGTCTGGGAACCTCTTGCTTTTCTTGCAACGTGACTGCTGCAGCTCACACGCTATGTTCAAGGCAGGAAGAAAGTAGAAAATCTCCCTGCATCTGTCTCCTTCTATCAGAAAAGTCGAAACTTATCTAGACTTCTCAGCAAACATCAGCTCAAATCTCACAGGTTTCTGCCAGTGTGTCCTTTGTCACCACAAGCCATAGGAAGGATGGAAAATTTCTATTTAACCAGATACCTTGTTGCCCGAGACATAATTATGATTCTGTTATCAAAAGAGAACTGGAGAATAAATATTCATTAGGTAAGTGACAATGTCTGTAATTCTAGGTGTAATAATGACCTCCAAACTGTTAAATTTTTGGTTCCACATATTTGTCTATATGGGGGATAAAAAGACCCAGAAAAAATTCAGAAAGCAGTCTATTTTTACCAAATGCCAAAAGTTAACAGAAATAATCATATCTGTGCAAGGGCTATTTATAACTTTTGCTTCCATTGTTGAAGACCACTTGCTGCATGAAAACCTAGCTGTGTTCAAGTGGTTGGTTCTTATTCATGACACAAGAAGAAAGAGATAAATCATAAATGTGTACAAATACTTTTAAAATGATGTGGGGAAAGAAAAAAGAAACAAGAAAGTACTTATAAAAGTTTTCAGGGATAAACCCTGCAAATCTCCCGTATACTGGTTCATTCAATCAATTTTTTACATTTCAATTTAACTTGTTTTAATTTTTAATTAATCAGATAACAACCTCCTTGTTTAGTTTGAGTATGTGATGGCAGTTGAGGAATAGAGTAGCTTCTTTTTTTAATTTATCTTGCTGGGAGTTTCTAATTACGCAACTCTCCTATATGACTCATAAGTAAACCTTTCACCCAGTCAAAAACATCTGGAAGCCACATTTATATATTTATGACAGATTTCACTTGCTGTCATGACTCATGGATGATAATAATTATCATTTATTTGAAAATTGACATTTCCTTCCTTTTCTTGATGTGGGGGTAGTTTAAGCTGAGACATTCAGCAACTAATGAAGATTTTGGTGTACTATACATGAATCCTCAGTATTCATATATTCTGTTAATTTTCCTTACAAATGTTTCTTTCAACATAAAAAATAATTGTGTGTGGATATATTTACTTAATATATTTTCTGTAATTACATGTTAATATATCAATTACAATTATTTAAATGAGTTTCCAGGTAGACATATTTGTTACCTAGGGAATTTTAGCCAAAGCCATGCTTTTTTTTTTGTCTGTAAATATTCCAAATAAACATTCATGTTGCCAGCTTTTATGACTGGTTAATATATTTTTTTTCTTTTTTTAAAGTGAGGGCAGACATGTGTAACATTGACCTGAAAACCTTGATGGGTAACAAATCTTTACTGTCTGTAGGCACTGATTTTTAATTTTATTACTCAAGATATTTTTTCCTTATTAGATTGTGCTTGCTGAGGAGGGAAATACTAATATTGTGTGCATGGCATAGATAATTCTCACCTAAATTAGTTGATTTCTGTACTGCCTAAAAGGACATGAGGCATAATTCTTTTTCATTTTTGTTAAATATTTATTGTAAATAAGCTATAAATTCTCCATCTTAAAAACAAATAATCCCGGCCTTGACCCCACATCTCCTTCAGCAATGATACCCACTCCCATTTCTCTGTTTCTGGTTGTAGCCAAGCATATCGACAGAGTGGTGTATACTTATAATTTTATTTCCTTTCTTCCCTCTTTCTCCTAACCAGGTCTTCATCCCATCACTCTGTTGAAATCTTATTTTCAGGTTCCATGGACTTCTGTTTTACCAAACAGGTCCATAGTTAGTCTCCTGATCACTTGATGTATCATAAAGATGTGACACTGTACATCATTCGTCTCTGGAAACACTTTATTCTCTTGATTTCCAGGGAACCCACCTCTCTTGGATTTGCTCTTACCACACTGGCCCATGTTTCTCAGTCATACGGGCCATGTCCTTTTGTCTTTCTGACCGTGAAATGTTGGGTCACTCTATGGTTTAGTTTGGGATCCCCTCCCCTTCTTTGTATAATGCTCACTCTCTAGGTGATCTTATCTAATCCCATGACTTTATACCATACCATCTGTATGCTGCCAACACCCAAATTTATATTTCTGGAGTTTCTTTCCTTTGATTTGAATATTCAAACTACACGATCTCTCCTTTTGGAATTAGTATTCACAGAAAAACTCTTTGTTTCCCTCCCAAACTTGATTTCCAAGTGTCCCCAGTTTGATAAATGGCACCACCAATTGATAAGGGACACCGAGTTTGATAAATGGCATTGATTCTGTTGTTTGGCCCATTTTTTACGCTTCTGTTTTTTCTCACACCCTCCCCCAGCCCATGAATAAATTGTGCAGCATCGCCTTCAAAACACATCTGGAATTTGATGATGCAGCCCCTCCTTCAAGCACTATCCATCTTTCTCCTGAACAATTGTGATAGCTTCCCACTTCTATACTCTTGCCTCCTAAATTGTATTAGTGTATTGTCCATCCAAACACCTAAGGAAACTTTCAATATCATAAGAGCTTGTGATATTTACTGGTCTTAATTCTCCAATTCTATAGTATATCCTCAGAATGAAAACAAAGTCTGCATCATGCTCCATGAGATCCGACAGGTCCAAATCCTGTTCTACAGGTCCTAGCATGGTTTCTCATTCACTCCTTTTAGGTTTTTGCTTAGAATTATTCTCTTTAGATAGACCTCTGATAATCCTTTACAGTTCTATTAGCTTCTGTTATTCTATCTCCTTAACCTGCTTAGAGGTTAGTATACTACGAAACTGATGGACATTACATTATATGTGTGCTTGTTTGTTTGTTCAGTGTTTCTCTTCCCTTCTAGAATATAAACTACATGAGGGCAGGCACTCTGCTTTATCCATTCAGGTAGACTCTATAACTAGAATCACACTTGGCACATCCAATTCACTTACTGGGTTTCCATATTGTACAGAATCCTTAATATTGCCAAAATCATTCCTCTATGTCATGACACTACTTCCCCCTCCCTTTGAATTTTTTAATTAAGTTTATCCACTTAATATTAATATTATGCATATTTTCTTTCTTCTTTAACAAAAGGAGGCATCATTGAAAATTTTGTCACCTAGCCTCTATAACTCTATAACTAGCATGGAGAAAATGAGTTGACCTGGCCAAATATTTATTCTGGAAGAATCACAACTTCGGTTATTTATTTCTGCGACATGAGACATCCATTCTTGGGGAACGGTGGAGCTGTGGGTCCAAGATGTTATGTCTGACATCAGAAAAACAATATTATTGATGACTCTGAGTGTTAAATGTTGTCTGTCTCAGGATTGGCTAACAAAATTAATTTCATTTTCCATATATATTTAAAAACAAATTAATAGAGAACAAATTTCACAGGGAACTTGTATAACATTTCTATGGGTTCTAAGCCAAGTCAGTGTGTATTGAAAAACTAGAAATTAAATGTGATTTAGAGCTAAAGAAGAAAAGGTGGATATCACATTGCATAGGTAATGGTGTCCTGCCTCTTCTCACGGTGGGTGCAACCTTTGTGCAGGACAATATGGCAATAGTTTTCATCGTTAAAATGCACAAATCTTTCATTCCAGCAATTCCAGTTGTCAGCGTTGTTGCTATGATGGTGCTTATCCACGTGTAAAATGATGTGCCCAAGATTCTTCTCTACAATATCATCTGTGAGAAATGCCGATGAAGGGACTGGTACAGATCTGGCCTGATTAAGACAAAGTGTTAACCAAAGACACTGAGGAGATCACTTGGCAGGTGTATTTTATGGTTAAAAATCTCAAAGTTGGGGCACCTGGGTGGCTCAGTTGGTTAAGCATCTGCCTTCGGCTCAGGTCATGATCCCAGGGTCCTGGGATAGAGCCCTGCACTGGGCTCCCTGCTCAGCAGGGAGTCTGCTTCTCCCTCTCCCTTTGCCTCTCTCCCTGCTCTTTCTGTCTCTCTCTCTCTTTCAAATAAATAAATAAATAAAAATCTAATAAAATAAAAAATGGATGAAAACATTAAAAAAAATCTCAAGGCTTTTCAAAGACTGCATAATAACTGAAATTGTTTCCTTCAGTGACCTATCCAGCTGTCCAAGGCAGAACACCCCCAGTGGCCCCAGAGAACAGCCAGCTAATCAGCAGTTTACCCAAGAAGAGGAAAACATAGGTCACATTTCCACTTGGTTGGTGTTTTTTTTCTTCTTCCTTTTTTCTTCTTTACTTTTCCTCTTATATAAATCCTGTTAGTTCTTTTTTTAAGATGAAATCAATTTATTGATTGGTTTTCCTTGTATACAAATAAAATAGCATGTTAATGGTAATGTAACTATATGTCTGATTTATTATTTGACACTATAATACCTGCAAAGAATTGGAAATGAATGGTCTTTTAAAAGGGAACTATCTCAGTAAATTATCAAATATCCATGTAATATAATTGCATAAAACTATAAGTAAGAATAAAGTATTTTTATATGCATTAGTCTAGAAAGTTTTCCAGGGTATAAGCTCTGGGCAGCATAGTATATTAGTATATTATCATTTGAGGGTCATAACAAAGAACAGCTAATTATATGCTTTTAATATTTACAATATCTTTGGAAGGACAAACAAAAAATTACTAATAACAGTTGCCTTTTGGAAAGGGACCTTGGTGGCCAAGAACAGCAAAGAGAGACATTTTTTACTGTGTACTCTTTTATACCCTGTTAAATGGATTCTGTACCTTAATTCCAATGTGTGGAGGTTTTTCCACACCATCGACAAGAAATTCTGCAACACCAGCTGAGTGTTCTACAATTCAACTCGATTCTGACACTCTGTACCCAGAGAGCATCAGATTCCACAGGTTAAGAGCTCCATCCTACATGACTCCCCACCCCTCCAACTCTCAGCCCCCAGCCCCCACCACCTCAGATGCTAGTTGCAAACCCAGGTTATTTATCACCTGTGCTTCTGATTGGAGGTTTCGACGGCCTCCTTGGGTTCGATTAATAGGCCACGGTGGCTCATGGAACTCAGTGAAACATTTTACTTACTAGATTACTGGTTTATTGTAAAAAGATGTAGTAAAAGGAACAGCCTGAGGATTCAGAAAGAGATCCAGAGGGCAGGGTATGGGGAAAGGGCGCTGAGCTTCCATGCCCTATCCCAGTGTGTTACTTTCCCCAAATCTCTACATGTTCACCAACCTGGAAGCTCCCCAAACCCCTTTCACTTGGGTTTTTATGGAACTTTCATTACCTAAAACTATGACGATGAAATCATCGGCCTCTGGCAATTGATTCAACCTCCAGCCCCTCTCCCCTCCCTGGAGCAGGACTGAACGTTCCAACCCTCCGATCACATGGTCGGGTCTCCCAGCAACCGGCCTTCCTCCTACAGTACAGTCACCTTATTAACATAACAAAAGACACCCTGGTTGCTCTCATCCCTTAAGAGATTTCAAGAGTTACAGGAGCTCTGTGCCAGAAGTGAATACGAAATATTTATTTCTTATTACCACAATGTCAGCACTTGTGAATCTAGGATTTTGTGAACCTACCAGCTATTAGCTCTGGAATACAATATTCAGTTTGCGTTTGTGCTTTGTTTGACAAACATTGATCTTCATAGGTATTTATTATTATGCAGAATTGGAGAATTGTTGGAAAAGGAGTGAGGAAAGTGGCACAGGGACCAAGCAGCTTCCGGGAAGTGCAAACACAGAGATACTTCTTTTTCATGACCCTTTGTCATGATGGACTGAAATGCCTCCTGCTCAATGTGGTGGGAAAAGAAGGCAAAAAAGGCTTTCCAAACAGCAAGAGCAGGGCTGGTCGGCATCGAGACCGGACTCGACACAGGGCATGGGTTGTCTTGGGATACCATTGCTTCCTGGGACAGATCGTGGACCATACTAATAAACCTTCTGGAACTATGAGTGTGCCATGGGGTTCTGTATGGCATGTGCTAGTTAAAGAGCATGCGGGGCCAGACACAAATTTGGGTCAGTCGGCCACTCCATTCCCTAATCTCTTCGCTAGGATTGGAGACTCCTGGCATCCGTCCCTGCAAATGTATGATCCACCTCCATATCCTGCATCCCCAAATCTGTCGCCTTCAAGCCTATCTGAATAAAGGGCATCGCCATTCATCCATTCACTCAGGCTGGAATGAAACCCCTGATGCCGTTGCCGATTTTCACCCTCATACCTCATATTCTATCCATTAGAAACGTCTATTTCTCTACCTTCCAAACACATATCAAATCCAACCACTTTTTATTACCTCCAGTGCTACAACCCCAGACCAAGTCTCCGTCAGTCCTTATCTGGGCTAGTAAAGAAATCTCCCGACGGGTCACCCCTCACATAGTAGCCGGAGAGAACTTTTCAAAGTGTATGTCACTTCACTTCACCTCAACTAAAACTCTTCCATTGCACTTGGAATAACATACAGACTTCTTAAAATGGCTCAGACTCTCTATATAACCTAAGTTCCTCTCTGACCTCATTTCCTTCCTCTCTGCTTCTTGTTCACCACCCACCATGTTGCCATTTTCCCTCCTCAAAGCCTCTGCACTCAGTGTTCTTGCTGCTTGGACTGTTTTTCCAACAAGTCTCCCCAGGCTTGCCTTCTCATTTCAGGTCACAACTCACATGTTTTTTCTTCAGAGATGCCTCTTCTATCTTCCTGCTGAAAAGCAATCTTCCACAACGTGGTCATGCTCTATCACATTAAACTACTTTATCTTCTTCACAGTATTTATCAGAGACTGAAATTGTTTGATTTGTATATTTGTTCAGGTGATTTTTGTTTGCCTCCTCCTGACTTTACTGTAAGTTCCTTGAAAGCAGGGGTGATTATTGCCAAATCCCTAATGTTTATGGAAGAGTCTCACACATGGCAGCTTGTTCACTGCTTCATAAATGAGCAGTTTTGATATGGGACAATCAACATCTGGTAGCCTTGTGGAAATCACAATCACAAGCTTTAAAGGTGTAATTCTGAGTTCTAAATCTAGTAATGAGATAAAAGTAGCCACAGAGTGACCATGTCCTCCACTCACCCAGAATGAGGGCTCACTGTTGAGTCTAGTTTCAGCACCCACACTTGGTATATCTGAATTTAAGCTTTAGTTAATAGATTATTCTACTGAGTTTCATCCTTTAGACTGAATGAGCCGGTGAGCCCTGGGCTTGCTTGCTTGCTATCTTTCCCCCCTCCTCCCTCCCTTCCTTCATTCCTTCTTTTTTGTTGCTGACTAGTACCATAGGAAGGCTACCAAGAAAGAAAGGATTTTGCTTAATAGGGCTCAATCTATTTAATTGTGAATGCTAGAATATAAATGAGGTTTTCCAACTTAATGCAGTCACACACACACACATGCACACAGAGAGTTTTCCATTTTTAAAATTTTTGTTTTGTTTTGGCCTGAAAAAAATGATGTGACATTTATTTTAAGTTATTTGCAATAGTTATCATACTCATTTTAAAGCCATTTTAATTATATATAAAATAATTTATATAATTTTATCAAATAATAGGGTCCTTGTTCATATATGTACTATATAGTCACTATAAACACATATGCAGTCTTTTATATTCTATTTTTAACTTGCCCTTTTATTAGCCAAGAAATATTCATCTAGGCCCCACTGATAAAGTAGAAATACCAAGATGTGTAAAATATTGTTCCTGTCCTCATAAAGTACTTCCCCCATAAAGTATTAAATTTCCCCTTAAGCTGGGGAAATACATACATTCATTCACCTACAAAGGTGAGACCTTCAATAACAGTTATTTAAGCAAGGAAACAGCGAAGAAAAGAAAGTAACTAAGTTACTCTGGGTATATGTAAGATGAGTAGGGATCACAGTGGATTTTCCCCAAAGGGAATCCATGAGCACCATAGGTTCATCAATTTTAAGAGTGAAATGGATCTCTACAAAAATACAAGTGAACATTAATCAGTTTCAGAAAGGGATTAGTTTTTATTCTTTTTCAAACCAACAGATTTTCTCATTGTGCATGATTATTGCAATTCTACCACGAATTGTAATTTTGTTTTAAAAGCTTAAAAAGGACCCTAAAGCTTATCTCAAAATTAAGTGGGCAAGAATATCCAAGAAAAAAAAAATCTGAAAGGAGGAGTTATTTAGGAGGTGTGGTTGAAATGTTTCTTTTCTTCTCAGTGTTCAATCTCGGTTGAAGCCGAGCAGCTAGGACATGCCTCGAAACTGTAATTGAATCAAAGATGAGTCCTCTGGGATGAGCAAGTCGATCTGATCAGACCAAAAGAAAAGACGTAGCTCTAATTAGGGGAGAAGTTTCCTCTATATCTCTCCTGTAGATGAATGAGTAAGCATTGTGTTTTGCTGTGAAGTTTTTTTTTTTGAATTGTGGTAAAATACGCATAAGATAAAATTTACCATCTCACCCATTTTTAAATGTGCAGGTCAGTAGAGCTAAGCACATTCACACTGTGGTGCACCCAATCTCCATCTCCTTTCATCTTGAGAAACGGAATTTCTGTACCCATTAAACAACTCCCGTGCCATGTCTTGTAGTTCTGGCAATATAAAAAGGTTTCTAGTTTTGTTTAGGAAATTTCTTTTATCTATAGTGATGATGGGATCTGACAAAGTGATCCATGACGTCTTTCTTTTCTTGCACACACACCGCAGCGAGGTTAATCCTTGGAGTGAAATCTCCTGACTATCTCAAAGCCTAAGTTCCACATCCTGCTGGCTTTCCTTTTTTTTTTTTTTTAAGAAGGACAATGCAAGTGGGGAGGGGCGGAAGGGAGAGGGCCAGAGGGAAAGGGAATGAGAGAATCTTAAGCGGGCTCCACGCTCAGTGTGGAACCCAATTCAGAGCTCCTCAGGACCCTGACATCATGACCTGATCTGAAATCAAGAGTCCAACACTTGACTGAGCCACGCAGGCATCCTGCCTAACATTCTAATACCAGATACAAAGCATTTGACTAACTCCTTAAATATTATGAATTCTTTTTTCCTTTTATAGATTTAATGAGGTCCACCCTCTTAATAACAAGGATATTGATTACAAGAATGTTGGCTGTATTATTACTTACTATAGTAAACATTTATAAGGAAACAAATTGCCCAAAATAGGTTAAATTGTAGTTGCAGCATCAAAGATTATTAGAAAAATCATAATAGCATGGAAATATGTTCATTATATATTGCTGAGTGGAAAACTTGGGTAACCAAATATATGTAGAAACTCTGGTAACCAGATATATATAGAAGTACAACACGTATGATTACATGCATAAATTCAAACTTTTTACTCTTTAAAATAGAAAAGGAGATCAAACTGCATATTTGGTTACCCGAGTTTTCCACTCAACTATACATATCTGTATATATAGAGATATATAGACATATATAGAAACACAACACCTATGTATATACATACAGGTAGCCGGGGAGAGAGACAGAGACACAGAGAAAAACAGAAAGAGAGAGAGGGAATTGTATCTCTATTTTCTTCATCCTCCATTTAATTTCAACTACAGGAAAAAATGCAGTGGAAATTAAAAGCTGGAAGAGTACAAAATATGTGAACTATGATTATTTTGGGGAGATGGGAATGCGTGTTATTTTTGCTATTTGCACTTTTTAACTATTTGATAATTTTATAATTACATTACTTTTGTAATTTGTGTAGTATTTCAAGTAAAAGTTTATATCCAAATTTTCAGTCATTTTAAAAAAATTTTCAGTCATTTCTAGTAAAAGGTGTATCAGCATAATATGATTATTTCAACTTTTTAAAAAAATTCTGGCATAGTTAGCATACAGTGTTATATTAGGTTCAAGTGTACAATATAGTGACTGCACAATTCTATACATTTCTCAGTGCTCATCATGACAAGTGTGCTCTTCATCCCCTTCACCTACTTCACCCATCCCCCACCCACCTCCCCTCTGGTAACCACCACTTTGTTCTTTATAGTTAAGAGTCTGTTTTTTGGTTTGTCTCTTTTTTGTTTTGTTTGTTTTTTAAATTACACATATCAGTGAAATCATATGGTATTTGTCTTTCTCTGACTGGCTTATTTCCCTTAGCATAATACTCTCTAGATCCATCCATGTTGCTGCAAAAGGCAATGATTATTTCGTTAGCCCACAAATAAAACTCATATCACATTTTCCAAAGTTATGAAATGAAATTTGGCACAATCAAAAAATAATGTCACCCAACAAAAATAAATCTTGAATGGTTAACTTTAATTTAGCACAACACGAAGTATGCTACTAAAAAGCAGACATTAAATACATCTCCTCAAGTAATTCTTAAAACAACATCCTGATTTAATACCAATAATTTAGTTAACATTATACGGTTACATGTAACATGTTTCAAAATAATCAAATCACATAAAATTTTGAAACAAAAAGAATTCAGGGAAGTCTTCAGTTAAGCAATGTACCTAGGAAGCAGGGCAATTGATAATATCTTTGCTTTGTGTAGCATGGAAGCATATGGGTCTAAATACCTGTTAATATAGCACTACTGAAATTAGAGCCAAGATGACATCAGGAAAATTTGTTTTCTCTGCTAGTTTATTCTTGGGAACTACTTTGAGTAACATGCAATTTCTCCCATTTTGTGAAATTCCTTTTTTCCATTGTATCTTCGCCTGTGACTCAGGGCTTGAGAAACTTCAGTTCTCCCCGACCCACGAAGTAGTAGTGTAGGTGCCCAAAGAGCCTTGATCTGGTGGAGTAATGGAGAAGGCACTGGAAGAATAAGGGAGCATCTGAGAGGATCACAATGAACCAAGTTGAAAATGACCATGGTTACAAAAGTTAGCGTGAAAAGTTTTATCAGATTGTCAAAATTGTGGAATGGTGGGCTGATTACACTAGAAAACTGGACACCTGATCTCTAACTCGGGATTCTTATGGTTAGTGGTATGGGCTTGGATGAGTCAGAGTAGTCTTGTTCACCTTGGAAATAGGGTTTGGGCCAGTTTTATTAAAGTATTAAAAACCCTTCCAGATGCAGTTTTATCCCTCCAAGGTAATACCACTGTGGATACTTAACTATTATCAGCTACTGCTTTGGCAACAGTGAAAAATATCGGTTTCAATACTATTAAAACAATAAATGAACCACTAACATTTTCAAAACATGATATGATACAAACCACTGAAAAATTGTTATCCCTGAATACTTTTTATCTCCTTTAAGAAAACTGCCTCTTCTTTCTGATCCAAAATGCCATATAGTTTCTCTTTATTTATGTAACACTATTTTCTTGGTTGCTATGGAAAATACATTGTGTCTAAAATTTTATTTTTTGTACCGATAAGTAAATTTCTCGGGAAACTCTTTTCAGCAATGTCTTAAAATATTCATTAAATTCTTAATTTCTTTACTTTGAAGCGTCAGCATTCAAGGGATCAATACAATTTACAAAACTAGAAGTTTCATCTGAAAACCTATAGGCTTTTAGTGTCCTTAATTTGAATTTGAATTCCCTCTTATTATAAATTAATGAAAACTTGATGAGCAAATATGTATATTGATATTTGATACTTTTAAGGACATATGGGGAACTCATACACCTTAAACAGATAAATACATTCAAGAGAATATTACCAGGCTTGATTCGCCTCTTCGGATCTCAGAAAGTAAACAGTACTTGACTTTCACCCAGCTCCCAAAACTCAGCTTTATTTCTGCTGCAGGAGAAGAGAGGATTTCATTCAACTAGATAACTGACCAGTACGGGTCGCTGTACACTGGAAATAATATATTATTTATCATAGTAAGACAAACTTCCCGTTTTGAGGGAAACAACTTGCTGGGTCTTTGCGAACACCTCAATTTCTCTTTTGATCCTACTTCACAAGCAGTGCTAAGAAATTAGTATTTAGACTTCTTTTTAGGAACTCCCTAATACGGGTCACCTCTGTATTCTCCTTTGAGTGCTAGACTGGCCAGGAAAGGGGAGATTTCTTCTTGTATGCTAAAAGTGTATGTCAAATAAGCATTATGAACCCTGCCTATGTTAATTTTCTTCTCACATACGTGAAGTGGGGTAATGCAGGGCTCTTGATAGGCAATAAATGTAAACAATGCCATATGCTTTAATTACTCATTTCATTCAATGTTCACAACAACTAAGAAACGATAATGGCAAGCTACGAAATATAATAAAGAAGAAAATAATTGTGAAGTTTAAGCAAATATTTAATATGAAATTTATGACACATACATTTATGATTTCATATCCCTGATCTTTCTGTCTTTTACTTTCCTGAAATTTGCAAATACCTTTTTAGCTCTGAATAGCTAATTCGATACCAGAAACAACGATTCATTCTGGTAGGCACCATATATATATTTGGTGAAAAAGAAAGGAGCTAAATCCCATACTGATAATACACATTGATAATAATAGTTTCAAGTTCATGAAGTATGCTCCTAGTTCCTGGCAGTATAAAAAGGCTTCTAGTTTTGTTTATAAATGTAAAACAAATTATCTATAGCACTAATGTGATCATAGAAAGTGATCCATGAGATCTTCCTTATCTTGCACACACACCACACCGAGGTTAATCCTCTGAGTGAAACCTCCTGAGTGACTATCTGAAAGGCTATGTTCCACAACCTGCTGGCTTTCCTGACATTCTAACAGTAGGTGTAAGGCATTTGACTATATCTTTAAATATTATGGAAACATCTTTCATTTCATAGATCTAATAAAGTTCACCACCTCTAATAACAAACAGATATTTCTTAAAGGAAAGATAATCTCTGGATAACAATACATGATTTTAGGATCTGAGAGGTAAAATGTGTTTGTAAAGTTGATATAATACAGAGCATAAAAATGAGCATATTGATTCTGGAGGGAGAAAGACTTAATTCTAATCCCAATTCAGTCACATGCTAAATGTATGGCAAGGTATTTCTCCAAGTCTCAGGACTTTTTATCTGCAAAATAACACCTACACTGAATAACTGCTGTAAAGATAAGAATTGACACTTGTAAAGATCCAGCAGAGGGTACACATTAGGTGCTTAATAAACAGTAATTATTTATTCTCATCCATCATTGCATGGCATCATTGGCTAAAGTAGTATTTCAGCTCTGAGAGCATACATTTGGTCTGTGATAAACTAGCTGAGCAGTTCAAGTACAAGTCCAACTAATATAAAGATATGCAGTGATCAGATAAATAAATAAAGATTCTTTGGGCATTTTCTACAAATTGTCTTCCTATACAGCTGTCTTCTAAATATAAGCTTTAAGACTCTGGGATAAGCTAAGAGATCAAAAATTGCCTTTATCACCTTTATGGCTTTAGTCTGGAAAAAATTATTAACAGTGATAATGACCTTGAGCTCTTACGGAATTTCCATAACTACTGTGTAAGTATATTCACTACCAAGAAATTGATTTTTTTTTTTTTTTGGTACCACTGAAATAATAAAGTGAGATAGAATTTAGAAGACAAATTTCAGAGGTCTAGTCATTATAAAGTGCCTACGATTGTCACGTTAAGATCTGAGACAGATAAAACTCATATTAAAACATAAGGCAAACGTTTTAAATAAAATGCCTTGATGATTCAAGTTCTACTGAACTACTGCCTCAACTGACTGAAACTCTAACTTGCACACTTTAAGTGCAACTGCTCGAGCTTAAGATCAGTTTTGGGGGGGGAATAATACACACACACACACACACACACACACCCAGCAACGATTCCTTTTAAAACCTGAATCTAGATGCACAATCATTCAGAGATTCAATTATTTCAATGATTATTGTACCTAGATGGTTTCCTTTTCATTCTGGGGAATAAACACACTTAAATACCATGCACAGCTTAGAGAAAGTGACCATGGATCATCTGATTGTAAGGACTGTGAGGACATGATAGAGTCATTAGAATGGTAAGAGCAATCTGATTTTTACCTTCTCATTTGAGGCAGTTTATCTACAGTCCAAAAAAATGCTTTCAATCATTTCACTGATTAAACACCAAAGCATCTTTCCCATTGTCAGTGGAAATGGCTGGCACTTAATTAAAATAGACTCTTCTAACTATAACTAATTGAATAAATAGTGGCTAAAATGGAGAATTGATAAATAACTAAATAATGTAAAAATGAGAATCATCAAAACACTTTTGAGAACACAGTTCTGCTTGGAGGGCTCCAGGGAGGAAGTGCCTCATTTTCAAGAAAGGAATGACGCTTCTTTTGTTTTCGTTCAATTCTTTCCTGCCTTTCTTTCTTTTCCTAAAAAGAAAATAGAAAATTATAAATTTATATACATATATAAGCATTATTTTCAAATCAAGTTGCTTGCTAAAGAACAAAGTAATCTATTATAAGACATTTAAATGTCACTTCCTATTTAACTGGTTATAAAGGAATAGTGGCTGAGAATATTGCTCATTTATAAGTATACTACCAACAGGTATTAATGCACCACTTGATCACTTATTTTCTCATATTAAAAGTGGTAATATTTAAACAAAGTTATGAAAAATGGGGAAAAAAAGACCTATAATTCTGTAACTCAAAGAGTATAATTATGAGAAGTTAGTGATGTCTCTCTTTTTTTTTAAAGATTTTATTTATTTATTTGACAGAGCGAGAGAACACAAGTAGGCAGAGTGGCAGGCAGAGAGAGAGGGAGAAGCAGGCTCCCTGCTGAGCAGGGAGCCTGATGCGGGGCTTGATCCCAGGAGCCTGGGATCATGACCTGAGGCGAAGGCAGACGCTTAACCAACTGAGCCACCCAGGCGCCCCTAGTGATGTCTTTCTGAGAACAGATTCTCAGAACTAAATTTACTGGGTACAAAGGTTGAATATGCCATGACAGCAGGGATACTTCAAAATTTTTATAAATAGTTGAAAATTAAGTCTCATGTTTCTTTGCTTATTTATTATTAAGCTTGAGCACATTTTTATTTCTTAGCCTTTTTGTGAATTTTTTGCTCAATTATCTGGCTCATCTAACTATATGGGTATCAATGTTTTTAATGTTCGGCAATTTTATATTTCATATGATAAATATTATCTTTGCAAAGCAAATATTTTATCTACATTAATTTTAGTCCTTTTTAGCCAAAAAAAATTAAATATTTCAGCCAAGACAATTGTTTAAACAGTAATGTAATCAAAACCTGTGTGCCCATCTGCCTTATGAAAAAAAAAAACAAAAAACAACTAATACTTTTGAAGGTCTCTGTGTTCATCCCTTCATCGTGCTGGTTCCTCTCCACCCCACTGAAGTAACCATTACTCTCAGTTTGATGCTTAGCATTCCAGTGCATCTCTTCATACTTGTATTATAAATGTTATTAATCCCAAAACAAGTAATTTTGTTTTGCATGTTTTTATTAGAGTAAGATGTAACATGCTATATATATTTTTGCAACTTCCTTTTTTATTCATCTTAATATCTCTAAGATCCATCTATGTGAATCATAGCTCTAGTTCATTGATATTCCACAAAATATTCATAGAATTCCAGCATGTCAACTTATCACCATTTGTTAACCTATTTTTGTTGTTGTTGAAAACATGATGGTTTTTTTTTTTCCATGTAAAAACAATACTATAAAAATCCCTGTTTGTTTCCTTGTACTTAAAAGATTTTCTCTCCATGTATATGCCTAGGAGTGAAATTGCTGGTTTTCTAGGGTATTAGTATGTTCAACTTTGCTGGGAAATGATTTATTTTCCAAAGCAGCTGTAGGAATCCACCCTCCAAGCAGCACCTACACTGACTTTTTATGTTAATGCATTAATGATTTTAAATTCAATATCTGTTCATGTTTTCCTTTGTTATTTCTATAGCACTTCTCGGTTTAGAAAAGCATCTTATCCCCATGAGACTTGATAGTGTTTTATTTTCTTTCAGTTCTTCTCTTGTTTGGCATTTTATATTTAATGTTTAGGTGCTTTTGAAGTTTCTATCGCTGTTTCTTTGAAGTGATTTCATGCCCAAATATCACACAAATAACCCGAGTTATAGTATCCTTGCATCTATTAATTTGTGTCACTTTATTATATGGCACATCTTTACTTGTAACAGGTTCTGAGAGATCCTGAGGGGGTTCTATTATTTTACTGGTATTACATTGCTTTGATCTGTGTTCATTCATTCAACTGTTCAGCACTGAGATCCTACTCTGGGTCAAGCAGTATACCTACTGGGGACCAGGGATAAAGTGATTCTAAAACCCAAACACACAGATTCGGTCCTTGTCCCTCAGGGGATTTTCAAAACGGATGGTTAATAAACAATTAAATAAACAACAGATCATTTCAAATGGTGAGAATTTCTATGGAACATATAAAGAAGTTGTTGTGATTGTTAAAGAATAAAAGGGAGTACTTACGTTCAAAGAAAAGTGGATTCAGGGAAAGTCACTTCAAAGTGAGACAAGCCGGGTAAGAGAAGCCCCTTGTGAGAGGCATTAGGAGAGAGCATTCCAAGCAGAGCTAACAGTGTGTGTGAGGGCTCCGACATGTGGGAGACACATGGGATGTGAGAGGAAACGAGAGAACCAGCGTGAGCCAGCACAACTCAAACTGGGTGGAAGACAGGAGGGGTACCAGATGAGAATAAAAAGGCAGGTGAGTGAGGTGCTGTGGGCTCTGCAGGCCACGGTAACATCTGGAACACAGGTTAAGAGAAGAGAAGTCAACAGTGCCACTGCGGAGGAAGGCAGAGAAATGAGAAACACCGGGGGAGCAGGGCAGCCAGGGAAGAAAACAGGGAAGAAAACAATTCCTTTCCCCAGAAGGGGAAAGCGACCACGCAGAATGTTTTGAGAGGTCTGGGGAATGCAGCAGAAAACAACACAACTGGATGGCCAGATGGTTTGGCAAAACTAACTTTCCAAGCGTAGTTTCAGTAGAGTGATGGTGAAAGAGACAAGCCCGGAGTGTGCTGAGGGTAAAAGGGGTACGGAGAACCAAGAAGTGTAAATGAAACTTTGTAGAAGTTTAGCTATTAAAAAAAAAGAGCAGTGAAATGTGGAGCCACATCTGGAGGCAAATGAGGAATTAAGAATTAAGAATTATACATCTTGGAAAGTGATGGGAATAATCCAGGAGAGAAGAATGCTGGTTCATGGGAGAGTGGAATGGTAAATTTATATTTTACTGCTTGATGGAAACAGTCCTACACTTCATCTTATTTTGAAAATATTATCATCCATATTCTCACATTTTTATTATACTGGATGAATTTTAGAACCATTTTGTTTCCCTGCACACACTCCCTTCAAAGAAATGACTATGTGGGGATTACTATGAAATTTAAACATTAATCCAGAAATGCTTGAAATGTTAGTAGTACTTGCTCTTTTCATCCTGCAGCTCAGACTGTCTCTTCATTTCTCCAAGTCTCTGCTAACACTATAAAGTTTGGTGGTTTCCTTATATTGGTGATTTTCTCAAAGAGCAACAGTATCCAGGAACCCTTAGACAATGTTGCCTCTGCGGGCTGGATGGCTTGGGAGGGGCAGCATTTTGGTAAATTATGAGGTGTCTATGATTCTTTCACCAGCATATGTATGGAATTGAGAGGTGTCACAAGAATACCATAATGCAAGGTTTCCATCAGCATACAATTATTTACATACAACAAAAGGAATGAAGAGAGGAATGAAATTCCTTTTTTCTGTCTTAACATTTTGCTCCATGCTTGCTACTCCTACTGAAGCAAAGAGCGAATCTCCTTTCAGAATCCTAACTGAGAAAAACAAAACAACCCCCCCCAAAACCAAAAAACTGTAATTGGGTCACTATTAATCATTTTATATATCAGAGAGAGGCAGACCCTCCAACTAGGGAGCAGAAAAGCAATGACTAGGCTGTGTCCACAGAAACTGACTGAACAAACCCCTTTTTGTCCATTCCATTTAACATGGGGAGAGAGAGGGAAACATGAAACAAGTTTGCTCTTACCAGTAGGGGCTAAGAAAGTCAGAATAGGAAATAAGCAATTAATTATCAACCTTAATATTAATTAAGATGATCAATAAGGCTATCTGGAATAATCAGAAGAACCTTGTTAAAGTCCTTCTGTTGGTATTTTTATTAGGATTACATTAAATTTGTAAATTACTTCAGGGAGCACTGACATCTATAACATCATTATAAGACTGAGTGTTTCTATCCAAGAGCAGTTTTGATCCATGTTCTCAAGTCTTCATTTGGGTCCTGCGGAAGTGCTCTAAAATTTTCTTCATAGTGGTCTTGCACATTTCTTAAGTTTATTCCTAAGTGCTCCATGTTTTTATCCTATCTTAAATAGTCTGCTTTGTGTCCTGCATGCCTCTCTACCTACTACTGGTTCTAAAGTTGATGTGAAAAAGTAAACAGTAACAGTCAGAAATACTTTGAAATAAGAGCTATGAAGAAAGATTAACCAAAACAGATATGAAAACATATAAAGCCCTGATAATGAAACAGTATGGTACTGGAATATGTACCATGAGATTTGAGATTGACCACAGAACAGAAAGTCAAGAAACAGACCCTAAAATCTGGGAAGGTATCATATAACAAAGGCAGTACCTCAAATCAATGGGTAAAAGATAGGCTATTTCATAGGAGATGAGTTTGGAAAAAATAAAGTCCAAATCATGTATCTCAGTTTTATCAAGGTAAATTACAAGCTGATCAAATGTTAAAATGTGAAGATATTGAGTCATAATGTTACTAGAAGGAAAATGGGAGCATTTCATTTAACCTCGAGTTATAAAGAAAGTTTTTTTCAACTACGCTTGAAAACCAGAACCCAAAAGACTGATAAATTTGACACCAGAAAATAAAATAACATTTTTCATGGCATAAAGTACTATATGCAAAGTTGAGACACCAACAAAGCAATGGGAAAAAAGTAGTTGTAACTCCTACCAGAAATGACAGGCTAATTTCCCTGGTATATAAACAAACTTCTAAAAATCAAGAAAAAGACCAAGAGAAAAATGTGCAAAGTCTGTGAATTAACAATTGACAAACAAAATTACAAATGACCCTTATACAAATGAAAGGCTGCTCAAGTTCAGTCCTAACCAGAGAAATACAACAACAGAATACCCTGTACAGGGGCGCCTGGGTGGCTCAGTTGGTTGAGCATCTGCCTTTGGCTCGGGTCATGATCTCAGGGTCCTGGGATCGAGTCCTGCATCGGGCTCCCTGCTCGGCGGGAAGCCTGCTTCTCCCTCTCCCAACTCCCCCTGCTTGTGTTCCCCTCTTGCTGTGTCTTTCTCTGTCAAATAAATAAATGAAATCTTAAAAAAAAAATACGCTGGACAGTATTTTTAACTAGCAGATTGATGTGAATTCAAAATAGGTTTGACAAGAATTCCTACTGGAAAGAAACTCAACCGGATCCTAAACCCAGTGGAGCAATTTTACACATTTTGACTGCTGCAACATGGGATGTGCTAACCACTCATATGAATGTGTCACCTCCTCGTGTATAAAGTACTTATTCATATGAATGCCTTACTTGGTCAAAAAATGATAAACATGCATGTTTATAATGATACTTTAAGAGAAACCAGTATTTTGCTTAACATCAATGAAAAATAACTATAAGCATAGGTACATTAAAACAAACAAAAAATATAAAAAACAAAATAATGTTAAGTCCAGCTAGACATTTTCCTCCCAAACTTCCTACTTACTTTCTTTCGCTAAACAACACCAAAACGAAACCTTCTCCTTGGGGTCATCAGAAAGAGCAAACGAGAACTTAAAAAATGGAATAACTATCTCACTATTCAGTTCAGTATCACTATGTGTCGTGACAAGTCCCATCTAAAATAGTCTGGCATACCGTCAAGCAGTGCACTTGTCAGCTCTCCATGATTTTAGACGTAAGAGTCGTTGCAAAGCAAGAACAGGCGTGATTGGTAAGTGACTGCATGTCGGGATGCAGATAAGGAAGAACATTATGCCTGAAGTTTTAAGTCTGAGTGCTTGAGGGAATAGTAGAAGAGTCAACAGAAATGAGTAAATCAAAGACAATATGACAGACATGGGGAGAGAATGGATTCCACAGGGCAGCTTCAGGTAAAAATGGTCAGTAGGCAGAGACATAGAGAACTGGATGGAAACGGATGGAAAAGTCAAGAGTAGAGTACATTCACAAGACACAAGACCATTAACAGACAATACCTACCAGCCATTTTTCATATTCATCAATGGCTTGCTTATCTTTATCTTTTTTCTCTGCTCTTTTCAGTTCTTCTCTTCTTTTCTCATTTATTTTCTCTTTCTCCTTTTCTTTGAAAAAAGCATCCTTCTTTTCATTCCTATGTAGGATAGTAGAGAACACTGGACGGTTAACGGGCAGGATATAATAAAGATTCCCTAATATATCCTTGCCATAATGAGATGGCAATGCGTTAGTAAGTTTCAAGCAAATAATCTTTTTAAGAGCCTAAAGCGTCATTCACTTGAAATCTACCCAAACAGCTCTCCTTTGGGATTACCATTTCTCAACGGCTGTCAGGTTATCTTTCCTTTTCTCAGCAATCGTTTCCTCCTCTTTCCGCTTCTTTGCTCTTTCATATTCTCTCTCCTTCTTATTTTTCTCTCTAAGATATTCCACCTTTTTCTCCTTCCATCGTTCAAAGGCCTGAAAAAGTTCACAACGATTTTCTTGTTAACTGTGAAAGTGATCACAGGAGAAGAGCCACAGCTCCTCACTAATCTACAGTAGTCAGAGAAGGCGACATGATGCAGGCAGGGACGCCAAGCCACTGAGTACCTGCAGCGCTTCTCCCTTTCTCACGGCATTTTCTTCCTCCGTTCTCTTCTTGTTTTTTGCCTCAAGCCTTTTTTGGGCAGCTATTTTCTTTGCTTCCTTTTCTTTCATAGCCTTCCAGGCCTCAAAGGATGCTAACGCTTCTTCTCTCTTAGAAGCTCTTTTCTATTTCAAAAAAATAAGAGACGGACATGTGTGTATAAACAGATGGACAGACAGCGGTAGATACAGACACACACATACAGATTGTGTTGAATTCCCTTCATAGTCATCATTTCTGGACATTGTTTTTCAAAGCAGGTAACTTATTTAGAATGGTTGGGACCAAAAGGATTTAGAAAAAAAATGCTATCGGAATTATTCATTGCAGCTTAAAAGGTCCTTTTCTAAAATCATTTATCAGATATTGATCTGCTATTCACGGGAAAGAACTCTTTTGGAAGCGTACTAAACAAATGTTATCAAAATAAACTATAATAGTCTGAGTGCTACTGCAAAATGCTCATAATAAAACCTTCCATTACAAGAAAAAGATGAGGAAAGTTCCAGGCTTATAAAGTAAGTCAGAGTGAGGTCGACCTGCCAAGTCATGCAGGAAGCCCCGATCTTTGCTTTGAACCTGAGTTTGGACTGACATCAAAGCATAAACCTGTTACAAAATAAACACAGCCCGAATGTTGAAACTGGGTGCCAGACCGGAAAAGATGTAGGTGAGGATTCGGTAAGAATGTTATTACTTGACTTACCGCCATCCAATCCCATAGTATTCTTTGCCTTATTGCTTAACGCTAAATGACATGAAGGCTTATAAAGAGAAAACATGCTTTAGAAGTAAAGGTACAAGCCACCTCAGCGAGGTGCGAACAGGACACGAGAAGGTGTCGGGCACAGAGCACAGCCGTCTAAGGCCACAGAGGTGCTGATGGGGATGCAGGCGCACCCACACACGGCTGCTCCATGCAGTCCCGGGCACTGGGGACCCGGGGTTCCTTCTAAATCCATTTAGTACTCGGCGGCACAGGGAAGGGCTTCTAGTTTAGAAGTTGGGAGGGAACTAAGCCTGTTGTGGGCCGCCAGGCAGGAGTCAGAGGTAGAGACCGAAGTACAGGCCCGACTGAAACGAGTCAGCTCCAGTGAGTGGGAAGGATATGGGTCAAGAGCCCAGGTGAGAGCTGGTCTTAAGGATACATATAAAATTCAAGGTGGGGAAGAGGAAAACTGGAGGTTCCTACCTGATGACCCTTTACGTTCTTGGCTAAGCTGTAAGACTGAAGTCAATTTTTAACAGTGAAAAGTAAAGAAAGAGTGAATAGGAGGTCACAAGTAATAATAAGTTCCTAATCAGTCGTGTCAAATCTATTCCACACATATAAAACCAGAAATCTCTGAGCATCTGTTTTTATGTAAGATGGTTTATTTATAACAAACTAAAAATGTGTGAAGTACCAGAGAAAATCAGTGATCAATTCTTTTATATACATGTTATTTTGCCATTTAAAAAAAGAGTGGATTTAGAAATGTTACCCAGAGATATTTTACTGACTTAAAAACCCAGAATATTTTCCATTTCTATATTTCAGAATACCTGTTCATTTTGGATTCTTAAGTTTTCACTTTCGATCCGTTTAATTCTGTGCATTTCATGTAAATACACATTTTTCTTTTCTAACCACTCCTGTGAAAACAAGAAAAACATTATGTAATATTCAGGGTGCCTGGGTGGCTCAGTTGGTTAAGTGTCTGCCTTTGGCTCAGGTCATGATCCCAGGGTCCTGGGATCCAGTCCTGTATCAGGCTCCCTGCTCAGTGGGGAGTCTGCTTCTCCCTCTGCCCCTCCCCACACTCAGGATGTCTCTCTCTCTTTCACTCTCCCTAGAAAAAATAAATAAATAAAATCTTAAAAAAAAAAACCAACTATGTCATATTGTTTCCCAAATGAATCAGAATTCTTATCCATTTCTGAAATATTTGACAGAAATTTTATTTTAAGATTTTATTTATTTATTTGAGAGAGAGAGCAGGAGCAGGGGAGAGGGGCAGAGGAAGAAGAAGAAGCAGACTCCCCACTGAGTAGGGAGCCCGATACAGGGCTCGATCCCAGGACTCTGAGATCATGAGCTGAGCTGAAGGCAGACACGTAATCAACTGAGCCAGTGAGGCACCTGAGAAATTTTAAAAGAGCAAAACACAAAATTTAGAAGTTCTATATAAACTAGTATCATTTTTCTTTTTCTGATAATATTCTAATATATAAAGATGAGCATGAGTTAGGAAAATATAACAACAGACTTCAAAGATTGCCTATAATGGCTACATAAGTTAACACTTTTCTCCGAAATTTGTAAGTACAATTTTCTAAAAGGTACTATAAAAAAAAAAAAGGACCTCTTTTGGAACTGTGAAAAAATCAGGAAAGTCTTTTTCTGTGTAAGCTTAATGCAAAGTCTCAGGAAAAAATTAAAACTCTTTTTGTTCTTAACAATATACATTTTAAGGAGAAAAAGTATAAAAACATATATAGACCTTAACAGTATTTTTGCTTTTATCGTATTTTCATAAGTTGCTATGGCGTATTCTCTTAAACAACCATGAATCAGTTAAGCAAAGCTTGGAAGGAAAAAATTTAATAAAAAAAAAACCTTTGGGTTGCTGAGGTATTATAAAAGAACATCTCTCCCAATAAATTAAGTATTAAGCCACTATTTTTGACAGGGTCATTTTATTCCTTGATAAACAGGTAACCTTATTACATGATCAGTTCTTCATTTTTTGTTAAATGTTTTCCTTTTTACCTGGTAAACAGCTGCCCTTATGCTGTCTGCTCTTTCAGGTTCTACATTCTGTTTCTGTGAAGGCTTTTGGTCCAAGACTTTCAAAGTCCCTAAATAGTGAGAAGAGGTAGTTGTCGATGGAGGTCTCCTTATAGAACTAGGTTTCTTTAAAAACTCAGAGGTCATTAACCTGAAAAGATCCAAATAAATCAACATAAAATATTACAGTTGCACTTGGTAGAAGAAAAATTCATTAGAATTTGCAATTACTATATTTTAAATTATATTGTAAATTAATAAATTATAAGTACTTTGAAAGTGATGATAAAAAAGGAAAATGATAGTTTTTTCTTAGTCTACTAAGAGCTTCAAACTGATTGCTCTTTCAAGATATTTATAATTAGAACATTTTTAAGAAAAATGGACTACATCTCAAGTTACATGGAAAAAATAATATTAATAAAGCAGATTTTAAATCTCTTGTATCATTTTGTTACAAAAAACAACTCTAAATATAAAGTTAGAATAACAACCTCTGTTTCAGGGGTTGGCAGGAAAATATGGCTCGCGATCTGGTTTTGTGCAGTTTATTTATTTCGTGAGTTTCTGCACCACAGCTGTTCCCCGGCTGCGCCAGCAGAACTGACTAGTTACAACAGTGACTGTACGGCCTACAAAGTCTAAGACATGTACTAACTGGCAATTGACAGTTAAAGTTTGCTGACTCTTGTTTTACTTGATTTATGGTAACTTAAAAGACTGAGAAGGTTCTGAGTAGCATTTATGAGTTAGGCATTCATTATCCTCAGTGTGAATGAAGGAATACAGAGTCTTATCATTTCAATAAACCAACTTAGTCCTTAGAACCTCAAGGTTTTACGTACAGTTTCCATGTGTGAGACAAAGGTACTTAATAGAGAAGTATAAAGCTGGACTTCAGCTCTATTACTGTGTATGTACTGTCTGAGGAAAAACAGGAAAGCAACTCTATCCCAGGAACCATGTAGAGTACAGAGAACCCCTAATCAACTCCTTTTCATAAAGGAGTATGATCAACTGAGGAGTTTTATCATGAAGTAATGACTTCATTCAATTCATGAGATGGGAATTTAAAGAAAGTCAGATAATGCCAAAGGAAATTCACTTTACAGAAGTTGAATTAAAACTAGCTTTATTGGAACGTACACTCAGATAAGGATAGCTTTATTACCTGCCAGATGCACTGGATGCTCTATTATTGGTTGACTTTTTATTCTTCATATTTCTGTCTTCAATGGTTTTCTATTAAAGAGAAAATACCATAGATGGATCACTCACCATAATTATCACAGTTAGGCTTAGAGGCCAAACTGCTAGGAAATCAATGTTCTTAAAGCATCTACTATGTTCAAGTACAGCAGCCTCTGGAAACTCGTAAGGACACTACATTTTAGAGAGGGGTGACGGACATGAAACACCAAATCGAAAGTGAGTCACGACGGAGATAAAACTAGGGTCCAGTGACAATGACTAGGGTGAGGGGTTACGTTCATGACAGTGACCAGGGAAGGCCTCCCCGACGTCTTGACAGCAGTGCTAAGACAAAGATGGGAAGAAAGGGGCCACATGAAGGGAGGTCTGTGGAAGGAAAGAAAGAAGCAGTGAGCGCTAAGAGCCTGAGAAGGGAAAGGGCGTGATGATTTTGGGAAACAGAAAAAGGTGAATGACGCTGAAGCACAGTGAATGGCAGCGAGAGTGGATGAATATGGTCAGAGAAGAATAGCGTGAGGTCCTGAGGATGCGGGAAGGTGTTTGCATTTTATTCTTCTGAGGACAATCCAACCAAGAGACTTTAGCAGGGGAGTGATGTGATTCAGACTTGAGGAAGGTCCTGCAGGAGGGAGTAAGGATAAAGCTAAGGATTCAATCAAAGGAAATGTTACGATCTTACTTGTTATACAGAAATTGCCTGTTTTTATTTAGAACTGCCTTTATCAGACATTTCTAGGATCCTGTCTGTAAGTTCCAGAATACGCTTTTTCTTTTTATGGAGTAACTTCTTTACTTTACACAGACAGACAGGTGCTAGCATTGAAGTGAGACCACAGACGTAAGCACATTACTAACTTGGCATGAGTGACTTTTCCTAAATAAAGTGGTTAGGAACAACATACCTGGAACATGGTTTAATGAACCTTCCCCATAAATTTTAATACAAAGCACTGATATTCTGTATTATACAAGTCCTATTCAACCACAGGTTTTCAAACTAGCACTGTTACCCTTCCCAATAGTAAGTATACATAGCCACCAGCTAACTACAGCTATAAAGAATAAAGACTAAATTCAAGAGAAATAAAAACTAAAAATGCTACACCATAAATCTTAAAAATATAGTATTCTGGTACATTATAGCTAGGTGACAAGTAATCCTACACACCGAAACTGTGGCTCTCAAGGTTATAATAATAATAATAATAATAATAATAATAATAATGTTTCTGATAATAATCTTGTCCATCCATTTAAACAAGCAAGATGTTGATAAACATTTCTTAAAGCATTTCCTTAAAATTTGTAAAATGTTTAAAAATGATATCTAAAGGAGTAACTTCCACTAATTCAAAGCCTCAGAAATTGTTCCAGGTAGCTGCATTTTTTAACATGAAGACCTATAGAAACTTACCCACTTAAAGAGTTTGTATTTCTGAGATATTTAAGAGTATATTATGATCATATACCTCTGATAATTTTTAAAGAAATACTGACTTATATTCACTGTAAACCTTCCCTGAAGTAAAACTCGACTGATTCTGTTGTCTAACCAACAATATACTATTATCAAAAGATGAGTTTTCCACAGACAATTCAGAAGTACATAATGAGGCAGATAAAATACTTAAAAAGTCTATTTTGAGTTTTAAGCTATAGTATAAAAGGTGTAATTTCATACAAATACCTTTGAAGATTCAGTTGCGTCAGTAGATATTAAGATACTCTGAGATTTCAATAGTGGTGGATCAACTGTTAAGTCATTCATAATCAGTTCAGCTTTCTCCTTCTCTTCTTCAAGGTCATCAGTAATCACGTGACTTTCCTGGGATTTCTCAATTGGAGTAGTAACAAAGTCTATCAAAAATGAATTCTCTTCATTTTCATTTGATTTCATATGGTTTTCAGGGAGTTCTTCATTCTGATCTATTTTGAGACAGAGTCACAAAACTAAAACTCTCTTCTGAACTAATACGGTAGATAAGAGATTCATTCGCTTTCTACTCAATGAGGATTGTTTATAATCTCTTTGTCTTGCAGAATAAAATACAAGGAGAGCTATTATATTCAACTTGAATAAACTTTTCTCCAAAGTGATCTACGAAAGAGAAAATGGCTACTCAATCTCCTAAAACATTTGACATACCTAATACTTAGGAAAAAAAACATCATATTAGTAAAGAGAATGGAATAACTACCCTAAATAAAGACACACCAAAAGCTCCTGCTGCCGATAAACCAAGTAAGTAGGACGGCCATATCTGTTCTATTCAAAGCCTGTGTTTCTTCGCTGGAACGAGAGGCTGTGTAAGCAGGAGGCACACATCTCTCTGTTACCATAGGCACAAGCAGTACAGTTGTAAACCCGTAGAGGTGCAGGAGAACCAAGAATTCATGCAGCGTGAGAAGAGTCATCACACAGGATAAAGCATCCTCTAGGCAGTTTTATTCCTGCTAAGATGCAGTGTTGCTTCTGATACCTGCCTTTAGTAACAGGCATTAAAGGTGGGACTATTGCTTTTCCCTTTCGGGCTCCAAGGGACAGTCTCAGGCTCTGGCATGAGAAGATTCAGTTTTGCTATCACAGAACTGCTTCCATTATTCTCTCTACCCCACTTTGGAATGTTCGACAGAAAGTAATCAGTCCTCGCCAAATTTCAGTTCTACTAAGAGCCACCTACTGGCCAACCTTGTATCTTTATTGCCGAAGTCTTAATTCTGCCGCTTCCATTACAGCCATTTTTGAAACTTGTTTTGAAGTAAGCGGGATTTAAAATAATTTTGTAATTAGAGTTAGACATTTTCACTTGGCGAGCACTCATGCCTCCCAAGTATCATTAATGGATTCTTTAGAGCTGCTAATCAACGCGTTCAGTAAAAAGAACAAGGACTGTGGAGCCAAAGATTCAAATCATGGCTCCATCACTGACCTTGGGTATGTTTCCCACTATCTTTGCATTTCAGTTTTTCTCATCTGTAAAATGACAAATATTATACTACACAGTAAGCAGTTAATAAATTTTACACATCTCGGTCCTAGAAACAGCGATGCCTTTTAGCTCTAAATTATCAGTTTATAGATCTCATTAAGCTACAAGTCCTAGGACTAAGGAAAGAAATACATTGACAACTCACCCCTCACACTTACTGCGTGCTTACTGTGGCACTGTTCTCAGTGCTGTACATGTATCGTTAACTCATTTAGTTCTCACAGCCACTGTGTGGGGTAGGTTGCTCTTATGATCCCCATTTTAAAAAATCAGTATACAGGGCCAGAGAGAATAGTTACTTTGCTCTTGGAACTGTGTCTAGTTCTCCATCTAAAATCACATGGTTAGTAAATAGCACAGTTGGGATTAAAACTGAGGCAAATACAAACCTGTCATTCCTATAACCATGTATTCTTTCTTTTACAAATAGGATTCTAAGCAATGTAGAGTTCACACATAAACTAAGCTGTAATATTTTGATATAACCACCTTTTATGGATGCTTTACCCCCAGATCCTGGTGAAAAGGAATCTTCAAGACTTTCTTTAAGGGATGATGATGATAAACTTGTCAGACATGGATCCTGTTTAAAAAAAAAAAAAAAGGATTTACTATGTAGGTTTAGTTCTTAAGATTTGTGGTAGGGCAACAGCATTATTAAGACAATTTTAGAACTCTGAAATCATCATTATTAGGAGTTTGCTGCTGAAACACCAAAAGCATTAAGCCTATGGAGGCTAACATGCTTTACGTTCAAACCTTGGTGTCTTGGATAAAAGGGGTCACTAAAGTAGCTATTCTAGTTCTTGAACTGGCATCTCGATATTTGTTTTCAGTGATTTTCAAAATTCTTGCTCTCAAATCAAATCTCATAAATATTTGAGCCAAAGATTTGATATCTTTTTCTCTAATTCTTATTTCTAAGAAAGCATAAAGGAGACAGTAGGCAAAAACCTTTGGTGTCAAATATTATTATTCGTCCAAATGAAAGCAATTTATAAAACCAAGTAGACAGCTACTACCAAATATTTAGATAGAAAAAGTACAGATTTCATGCACTTGAGTTTTCCTTAAAATTCTGAAAATTATATCTGAAATGAAATAATTATATTTGTGTGCCTGAACTAAACATCTCTTTAGAGAAGAGTAATCTAGCCTAAAGTTGATGGTATCATAATGTAAGAAGTTTGGCTTTGTTGAATCAACAATAAATGCTATTTTTCATTTCCACAATATTTTATAGTACAAAGACAATTATTTGTCAAAAGCAATAAATAGAAACCATCTCGGAAGATGGCAAAAGGGCTGAAACACAGGACTCTACCTTGAGAGACAAAGCTTTGCAGAGGACACTGGCAAATTAGTAGCTTTCTGCCTGAGTGCATTCACCCATCTGTGCAGTTCAAGTGTTGAGTACAAAGTTACAGCCTTACTGGACTAGCTTAAGGGAGCAGGAGATAAGAGTTTAGGACGAGAAGATCAGCCAGTAAGTTTGAGGAAGAGCTGTAGTGGGCATGAACCCCCAAATTTGCATATTAAACTCACCCAAAACCCTTTGCTCATCTATGCATGGCATAGAAAAGACATCAGAAAAGATCCTGTGAAATCATAGCAATTAGAAACTGAAAGAACTAAGCACAGATTTCTGTTGATACCCATGGCAAGGGAGACAGAGTTGGGAGTTTGAGTCCAGGCACAACAATATCTGTATACTAAAATACATATTCAGAGGAACATAACAGAATCGAGAATCTCTATAACATATCGTTCATAATATCCTGTATTCAATCAAAAAGTTACTAAATGGTGAAGAAATGGAAAATGGTGGTGCATACTCATAAAAAAACCAAACAAACCCCAAAACCCCAAAAACAGTCCTCAGGAGCCAACCTAGAGATGACCCAGATGTTGCAATTAGTAAACAGGGACTTTAAAGTAGGTATTATAAATATGTTCAAGCACTTAAAGGAAACGCATGCATGGAAGCTGACACAGATGGGATCTTAAAGATATGAAAAATACAAAAAAAAAAAAAACCAAAAACCCAATGGACATTATAGAGTTGGAAACTACAATACTGAAATAAGAAATTTGCTGGATAGACCACAGCAGATAGGGGATGGCAGAACAGGGCAGTGAACTTGATGACAGAGCAATACAAATTATTCAATCTGAAAAACAAAGGGAATAAAGACTGAAGAAACATGAACAGAATTTTAGAGATCAGGTGAGACACCAAAGATTTCAGTCCTAGAAGGAGAGAAAAGAAAACTAGGGCAGGAAAAATATCTTAAAACTTCCTTTTCATAGAAATTATCAGTTTATAGATCCTGAAAGCTCAACGAAATCCAAGCGGAATAAATATTTTTTAAAAACCCACCGAGGGTGCCTGAGTGGTTCAGTCGGCTTAAGAGAAGGGGCCAAGCGTTCCCCCTCCCCATAACAATACACAGGAAACTCTCTGATGAAATCCTGAAGAGTCACATTTACTCCCATTCTGGCAGATCCCCCCAAACACAGGACAGTGTCATGATCATCCAATATACCTTTGTTGAGTGAATAAAACCAAGTGAATAAAATGACACTGGCTATATTGTCCTTAGCCATAGATTATATAACTCAAAGATATGTGAATAAAACTATAAATTCTTCTGATGAAAGATAGGCAGTATCGCCTCGATTCAAAAGGGCAACACATTTTTTTCACATTTTACTTTCTCTGAAATCGGATGATGCATTTTATAATACTGGTGTATTATAGATTAATTGGCAGAGTTTTTCTTCTTTCTTAGCAGTACATAAAATAATGCTACATCTTTGCCATATCTTAGAGTAGGTGAAGTTTTAGACTCAATGGAATACTGTATATTAAAAAAAAACTCTTTAGGGGCACCTGGGTGGCTCAGTCATTAAGCGTCTGCCTTCGGCTCAGGTCGTGATCCCAGGGTCCTGGGATGGAGCCCGGCATCAGGCTCCCTGCTCAGCGGGAAGCCTGCTTCTCCCTCCGCCTCTCCCCCTGTTTGTGCTCTCTCTCTGTCAAATAAATAAATAAAATCTTAAAAAAAAACAAAAAAAAAACCTCTTTAGATTATTTCCCTATCAATTGCTGAAGAAAACATGTACAACACACACATAAACACACATGCACACGTGCACACACACAGGTACACAAATATTCTCTTTTCCATAATCAGGCGCAAAGACCTCAGTTGAGCACAATTCAGCGGTTCAACAGTAGTGCTAACCTCAGGATCCAGGTTTCCGGAGAAGGATTTTTTCTCAGCTTCTAGTAGCTTTGGAAGGGGGGGCGGTGCAGAGTGTGCCTCCAATTGTTCATGGAGGGCAGTGGTCTTATCTTCTCCTAGCCCATCTTTCACGTCCCCAGGGCTGTGTTTCTTCAACATGCCCCGGGGCCGAGGTGAAGGCTTAAAGGGGTGGTTTGCTTCGAGGCCACTGCTGCTTTCTGTTGAAAAAACAAACCGTTTTAACGTGGGCATATAAAACAACGCCCGTGACTTCCCTCCCGTGCCTGTGCACCGTGGCTCTCTGTCCCGGGCAGTCCTTCTCTACACAGGGCTCCCGTAAGCACAAATAAGCAATAGTCCCTAATCCAATTTTCCTTTTTAAAAGTAGCTGCCATCCTAGAAGGAACTAGTATACTTGGTCCTTGGGACACCTGTTACAAGTTAACTCTTCAATTTTAGGAACTCTCATAGCATTCGAGAAAAAGTAAAAAACAGAAAACAGAACACCAACTGTGCCCCAGTTTCTGCCTCTATAACAGGAGGGGGGCTCATCCATTAACCTGCAGTGAGGGCTGCCAGGCCCTGTACACATTACTCACATTACTGGACTTCCTAATCAAGACAGTGACAATGGCCCTGTCCAAGGATTTTACAGGATGGGAGGGGAGGTGGTTTGAAACAAAAGGAAGTCCAAGAGAAAGGTAAGTTCTGTTACAAGTATGAGGATGATGTGAGTACTGCGGACAGAAGTGCTCGCTCTCCCTGGACGGAGGAATGAAGAACTTCATTTATGAGCTGCAGTTCTCTGAGTCCATAAAACTTCCCTGGAGTTATTAAAATTTCTCAGTTACCATTTCCATTACTTCCAAGTTTAAAACAACAGTCTAACACTGGTATACTTCCAGCCCTCAAAACATAAGAAAGTTTTCTACCTAAACATTTTGCCTAAATTTTACCTGTTATGCATATTCATTTCTCCATTGTTTACCAGTGTTTTCTTCCGACAAAACTTCAAAATTGAAATAATCACCACCTTCCTCCTCTTTATCTACACATGGGCTTACGAATGCTACTAGAAGATTCCATCATCATACCAAGCTGGCACTGCTATAAATGCTTCATTGCCAATTTTAGCTGTGGTCTAAACTCTGGCCAAATGTTCAAGCCATCCCGGATTCCTCCCTCTGTTCCCCCCATATCCAACGCGTCAGGATACCCTACTGATTCTTCTTGCTACATCTCTCATTTATCCCACTTTCTGCATCCCCACCGTCAGCTCCTCATCCGCTCTTTCCTAGATTCCTGCCTCAGAGGTATTTATAAAATGAAAATCAGATCACATCGCTCCTCTCCACAAAATGCCTCAATGGCTCCCCAGCGTCCAACCCTACGGAATAAGAGCTTAAGTGCCTGTGAACAAGATACGAGGTTTTACGGTCTTCTCGCCGGCTGCTGGCGCTGCCTCGTCTATGGGCACACCCACTTTGCAATCTGTGTTCTGGAAATGCCGGGCTCCCTGCGGTCTCGCGGCTCTGCCGCAATCCCCCGCCTGGTACCATACTTTTACTCAAGCTGATCCCTCCGCCTAGAATGTCTGCTTCCTGCCTCTTCTCCTGACAAATGCTTGCATGTCAATTGAGCCTCAGTGTAAGCAGAATATTGTATAATGCCTGAAAGATGGTGTTGAGTCAGTTTCTGTTAACTGTGGTAAGAACACTTAACCACAGACCTACCCTCTTAAATTTTAAGCGCACAATACGGTATTGTTAACTAAAGGATCGGTGTTGTACAGCAGATCTCTGGAATATATTCACCTTGCGTTAAGTGAAACTTTACACCTATTGAACAGCAGCTCCCCTTTTCCTTCCCTCACAGCCCCCGGAAACCACCATTCTACCTTCCGTCTGTATGAGTGTGCCTATTTCAGGTATTTCATATCTGAATCTTGGCTCTGACACTTACTAACATTGTAACCTTACCCAACCATATAACCCTCCACAAGCTCAGTTTTCCCATTGGTAAAATGAGTTAAGAATTCCTAAGGCACCTGTGGGACCTGAGTGAGAAAATAAAGTGCATAGCACAGTACCTGACTCATGGTAAGTGCTCAGTGAACATTAATAACTGTGGTAAACTTTTCTTTTCCTTTCTTTTCTTTGTGTTCTTTTGTTTTTTGCTTTTTGTGTGTGTGTGTGTTTTTTTTTGTTTTTTGTTTATTTTGGTTTATCACTCCTGTTTTCTTCAGGGTAGTTTCTCCTCTTCTCCATCCTTATAATTCTAGTGGGTGAACAAAGATCTCCTCCATACCTCAATGAGAAGGGAGGGCCCACAATGCATACCATCCCAGCTTATCACAGAAACTTCTCCCCTGTCCACAGCAGGCGGTCAGGTCCATATTTTTCTATTTAGAGTTGGAGGATATGCCTTTAAGGTCATGAAGCTGGAAGGATATCATTTGGGGACTACCCCTGCCAAGTGAAGGGATGTCTGAGACAAACAGACCAATATAGGTCCAAAATATAGGAGACCAAGAATATAGGATCAAGGGAAGGAGTAACTGGGCCAGTGACAGGGGTGGGAGGAGAGAGTGAGAAGGTCTGGGAATCAGGGAGGGAAGACAGAAGTGGAGAATCCAAATGACATGAAAGTACTGTTTCTAAACTTAATCACACCTAAAGAGAGGTCTTCTCACATCCATGCTCAATAAGGTGATAAATTCCTCTTTCCACTGAAGTTTGAGTTGAGTCATTTACAACCAAGACGCCTGAGTAGGGAGGGGTACCATTATTTGTCAGTTTCAACTATTATTGCCATTTCCTCCCGAAAGCCTTCCCTAATGCCCTCAGGTAAATTAAGTTGCCTACTTTCCTGTGTTCTTAATACACCTTTTATATACCTTCACATTAAACTGCAAAGTCTTTGCTATGGTCTGAATGTTTGTGTATCCCCCAATTTTTAGGCTGAAATCCTAACCACAAAGGCGATGGTATCAAGCAGTAGGGAGGTGATCAGGTCATGAGGGTGGAACCTTCATGAAAGAAAGAGCCTCCAGAGAGCTCCCTTGTCCCTTCACCATGTAAAGATACAATGTGAAGTCCGAGACCTGGACGAGGGCTCTCACCTGACTATGCTGGCACTGTGATCTCAGACTTCTAGCTTCTAGAACTGTGAGAAATAGGTTTCTGTTGTTTAAAACCCATCCAGTCTATGGTACTTTGATAGAGTGGCCCAAATGGATTAAGACAGTCTTGGAGGATTGGTACTATGTCTTTTTTTTTTTTTTTCTGGTACCATGTCTTTTTAATGTCATATTCGTGGTTATCATCACAGTGCTTGTAACATAGTAAAAGAGGCTGTATTCATAATAAACATGTATGGAAAAATAAAATGATCTGCTTATGAACAAATGCGAAATAATAGCATTTAGAAAAGTGCTTAATTTATGCCAGATTGTTCTAAACACTTCAAATATATAAACTCATTTAACTGCCTCAAACCACTAGTGCAGGTTCAACTATTATGCCTACCTTACAGACAAAATGAGGAACAAAGAGGTTGTGTGCCCATGGTCATAAACTCTAGTTTGTGGGATTAAAGCAAGAGCATCCTTTCTCCAAAGTTCATGACTTTAGTCATTTTAATGTTAAAATAAAAGCAAAATACCCTGTAAAAATTACTTTCTGCAATCACTCCCCATGTGACAGTTACTCAGTAAAGTGAAAGAGTCTAGTTATTGCACTTTTAACAAAAGACAAGCAAGAACAAAGGAAACTTTCAGGTTCCAATATTTTTATAAAGCATTAATTGCTACTCTGCAATGTGTTACCACATTAAAAACATTAAGTTCCAAACTTTATAAGAAAAAGTCTAAAAATTTAGAAAAGGATAAAACTTAGCTTGTGAACCACACTCTTTCTTTCATCAATGAATCACTCACTTATTCATTTATACATTAAAATACTTACTGAACTGTATATGCCAGGCACTAACCACTAATCTCAATTTTTTTCTTCAATCTGAAGAGCCTAGGAATAATGACTTTAATATATTTTATACCAAAATTCCACTCCCAGAAGTACTGTCAAGTTTTCAGAAAGAAAAAATATATCTATACATTTTCAAAATGCTTTCTTTTATAATTAAGTGTAAATGATTACCTGTTTTGGTAATTATTTTTATATAACATATAGTAAATTGCAAATGGCTAATGATTTTAAAAATAAGTATTGCACATTTGTGTATAGTATTTAGAATCCTGGTGCCATCTTGTGGTTTAGAGACAGCATTTCTCTATTCATTTTAATTCGTCACAGGTTTTTTTTAAACAAAGGTATTAAATAGGTGGATTATTGATGATTATCTACCATAAAGTTCTAATTATATTCTTCTACCTATATCAGACCAACTTTTAGCTTCTGTATGCTTACATTTTCTTATTTACCTAATGAAAGCTTTTCAGAATCAAGACAAATAGGATAAATATAATCCACAAAAATAGATTTCTAAAGTCACTAGGACTAGGAAACACTGTCTGTTCTATCCTTCTTAAAAATTCCCTGTTAATACTTCTTTATTAATGTCTCCAAGAAGTTCTCTCACAAAGAAATTACTTTAAAATTTCTATAGTTCTGTGTTTTTCCAATAATACCAATGAACAAACTGTAGAAGGTACTTTGGGAAATGGTGAACTACTAGATTATTCATCAAATTCCATTATGTTCCCTTTCTCTCTATTTTTGATACTATTTAGGACACTGGGAAGGTACATTTCAGCAATTTAATTCTGTTTCATTATGCCTTGTGCTTATATTTTTGGTAGAATTGTATAGTTTCTGAGATATACTTCAACAGATTCTCACAACAATTCTGTAGAACAAGAAGAGCAGGTTTTATCCTCCTCATGAGGACAATAAGGCCTACCCTATTCACCAAGGTCACGTATAGTTAACACATGGTGGCTTTTCTCCTAATAGTCCCTGCCCTGTTCATATTTGAAAGTTAGTGAGATTGTGGGGGAAGGAGTGGTTCCCTAATACATGTCTGAAATAAAGTTCTGTCTGATGTTACCACTGATATCTAATATGTGAAGTATGAATATTTACCAGTAGAGTATTTAATGATGACATAAAGAAAAGAAATTTTTATGAAGGTTAGTATCGACTAATATTTTTTCTACAAAACAGGAAAAAATGACTAGAAGACACCAAACCCTTAAACTTCTATGCCCCTGTTTCTGTGTGGTGGCTCAGGGGACCTCAGAGAGGCTGGTTCCTGCTTCACTCCATCTTTGCTCCACTGTGCCTACAGCTCAATAGAATTGTGGAGAAACTACTGTACTCCCAATCACATCAGGAACTTCCCTTCAGAAAACTGAGTTTTAGTGGATTTTCCCAGGGAACAGAGAAACTAAATGGAGATTCTCTTTTCTGAAGGAAAGTTGGAGGCTTAAATAACACCACCAACAACAAAACTCTCTCCCTTCACATACTCAAATGTCAAAAAAAATTTTCTGGCAAATGATGACATGGAAATGATTGTTTGAAGGACTAGTTCCTTCCTGCTGTAGCTAATTTCTGGAGTGTAAGATGGATCAGAAAGGACTGCATTGCAGGCCCATCCCTAAAAACAAAACTGAAGCCCAAAGACCTTGCAAGCCTGGACCTAGAAGCTTCAGGAGCCATAGCTGTGGATGACAAGGTATTCTGGCCTTCTATCAGGCACCAGAATAGATGCAAGACTGACATGTAACTGGACATCAGAATTACGAGTTTTCTCTATGGTTCCATTATTTTGGTTTATAACTCTAAAACTAAAAAGTTAAGTCTATTTCTTAAATATTTACTAGCTACCACATAAAGATATTTTTTGATTATCTTAAAATAAGTTTTCAAGGGGCACCTGGGTGGCTCAGTGGGTTAAGCATCTGCCTTCGGCTCCAGTCATGATCCCAGGACCCTGGGATCGAATCCCACAACGGGCTCCTTGCTCGGGGGGAGTCTGCTTCTCCTTCTGCCTCTGTCCCTCCCACCACTTGTGCTCTCTCTCTCTCTCTCAAATAAATAACTAAAATCTTAAAAAAAATTTAAAAATAATAAATAAGTTTTCAAGAAATGCAATTATAGTAACGTGAATTACCTGAAGATGTGCTTTTGACTGGAAGAATTCTGGGTTTAGGTTTCATTTTAATTTTGTCTTTTTCAATTTCCTGGTCTTTATTTTGAGATTCAGATAAGGGAGTTCCAACCATGTCTCCACAACCATCAGGTGCCATTTCCTCATCATTTTTGGTGGAGAATACTGACTCATCTTTCATTATGTCACTGTTTGATTTCTTGGTTTTCAAAAAAGACAGTTTTGGAGAATTCTTTTCTTCATCATCTGATAAATGGAAATCATTCATTTTTTTCTTCTCTGAATTTTCATCTACTGAGGTGTCAGAAAAATCACCTAAGGAAACTGAAAAATGGAAGAGAAAAAATGTTTTCAATAGTCTCTTTTAAAGTTGTGAAGGCTACGGTAATCAAAAAGATTACCCTAAAGACTAGAAATGAATTTACAACCATGAATGGATGCAAGTATCTGCAGCTCTAAAACACAGCTAACTTAGGCAGTTTTTATTGGTATTTATGAAATAAAAATTTCAATTTCATTAATTTATTCAAAACTTACTTATTGAATGTGAATTGTGGGTCAAACCCTCCGCTTACCCTGAGCAGTCATTCAAATGTTCCTCAAAATAACAATGACATAGGATATTTAAATTAGGTTTTGGACTGTAGAGCTTTTATTTGCAAACGACTTCACTATATAAAATCAAAAACATTGGTAAGTAGAATTTTACTAGTTATTAGCTAATTATATTATTTTCCATAAAAACTTTGGTACTACAATTTCATCCATACTAGAGTATTAGATTTTACTGTGAGAAGAATATTAAAGAATGCCAACTTAACTATATAGCAATGCTTCAACCACTGTTCTGATTATTTTCAGAGAACATTAAAAATCATTCACTGAATATTAACATACAAAGCACTGAATTTCAAGTTTAGAATTCTGTATGCTTACATCTGAAACCCAAAATGTTAATATTTTTACATAATCAAAAGAGACCAAATCAAGTCATACCAGCACTGATATACTAGGTTTTTAAAACTGAGCCCCTATTACAGCCAAAAAAATTTGATTTACAAAAAGCATTACAAAAGTGATTCTGACATGCACCAAAGTTTAGTTCTCTGGGCTCTAGTTTTTAATTCACTACAGAGTCTCACAGGGTTGACACTGGTGTGTCCAACATGGTTTACAAAAGACAGGCAGCCTTTTATTTCAAACCTGCTATCGGTTAATTTATATTTTCAGTATACACCGTTCAGAAACAAAGACAATCATACAACTTCTTCTTGAAGATTACAAGTGGCTTCTTACTCATTAAAAAGTTGGAAATTTAAAACCAGTGTATATACAGCTATTATTTTAACGTGATTGTTTTTGAAGGGATGAGCTAAACATAACTAAGGAAGCAAAAAGAGGCGTACTTTTCCATATTCACACATACCAATCTCATCACTGTCAAAGTCATCTGAGTATTCGGAACTCCTTTGCCTGGCTGAGCGAGCTGTAATTGCTTTTATTAGCTCATCCTGAAACGAGATAATTAAAATCAATTTCCACCCATAGAGGTCTCATATTTAGAATTAATTCTTTACACAAACAATGCTTGATTAATAACTGCTTTCAAACTCAGGTTTCATTCATATAACAACTATTCAATGAAAGCCCACCTTATGCCATGCACCCAAGCCCTCAGACTCAGTGTGTAACATCACGGACAAGATCCTCCTCCTTATGGAGCTTACAGTTCAATTGGAAGAGAGAAGCAGTATCAAATAAATTAATTATAGGGTGTAATTAGGGCGGGAGAATAATAAACAAGACAGGACTCAATTTAGACAGGATTTATTACAAACTGGAATTTTGGAAGAAACTGGTACTTTTTAAGATCTTTTGTTTTAGCATATTGCAGTAATAAATATAACTAATACTGCAAACTTAGAGGCTGAGTTCAAAATGGTGGTGACTGGATAGTGAAAACTGAAATGTTATTATAACAGAAAAAAAATTATATGCAAATTTGAAGTTGCTATATAACTTAACTTTTAAAGGTTGAGTTAAACTTAACTTAGTAAGAACTTATTAGTGAAGCTAGTCAAGTAGTCTGAAAGCCACACAGAAGAGTTGGTAATCCTGAAGCCTAAACACGATCAACCGCAAAACCTCCACAGGAATGTAAGATATACTCCTGCGTTATACAGGGCCCTTTCTAGAATCATTTCAAGTCCAACATTGCTAATACAGTGTTTACCTTTAAAATCATTCAAAATAAAAAAATGTTTTGAAATACTTTACCTGGAAAGTAGTCCTTTTAGTGACTTTTGGACTCTTTGTATAAGCCAAAGTTGTGCTAAAAACTTCATCAGACATAGTGTTTTTTTTGTTTTGTTTTTTACTCTTTACCTTTATAAAACAGCTAATAAATAATAGGAATAATTCAAACTCTGATGGTGTCTGAAATATACAAAAAACAAATCAGACTTTTTTGCAAACTTGAGAATTTCTATTACTACCCTTTAGTGCTAAAAAAAAAAAAAGAGCGAACAACTAAGAAAAGCATCTCATGAACATTGCACTACATATTCACTTAAATATGTAGAGTTCTTCTAAAGAAATATAAAATTTTCATGAGTTTATTATCAAAAAAAGAAAAGTCAAATTTAAGTTATCCTAAAATAGTTTTGCAATTATTTTAAGTATGAGCAAATAAACGACTGCAACAGCTTAGTATGCTAAAATGTTGCCAATTAAAATACACCTTATTTTTCCCTTCTCTTCCATTCAAGAAATATAACATTGCCCATGAAACAGCCATACCTTATTTTAAAAAGACTCCTAAGGAGATCGGCAGCATAAAAGATAACAACTAGAAGGACAACCAAAACAAACAAACAAAAGCTTGCGTACAGCTCTAGTGAAAGACAAAGATCAATAATGCTAAACTGCAATAGCGATGCTTTTTGTTTTTGTTTTTTTTCCAGTCGCTCTTCCCTCTCACAACAGTGCTCATGGGGCTAGATAAAACAAAACGAAGCTTCCATGATAGGCAGCACTAAAATCACTGCACGAATGGGCCCGCGAACTTCTCTGGTGCTCGGAGTGGAGGCCTGGGCCTCGGCCACCTAGCCGTCCGCCGCAGCGCGCGCCCGGGGACGGCTCCCCTCCCCGGCCGGGTGGCGCTTGGGTCCCAGCCGGCTCCGCACAGCACCGCGCCGTCTGCCCGCCCAGCTCCCAGCACTCGCCAGGCCCGTGCAAACAGAGCGCCGTCCACGTCCCGTTCCTCCGAGACCCCCCAAGACCCGTGTTCTGTACCCACCCCAGCCGATCCTGCGATGGGCTCCCGCTACCTTAAGGACTGAGCCCCCGGCCTCGCGCAGGAGCCTCTCGCCCCGACCTGGGCCTGCCGGCTCTGCGAGACTGAGCAAAGGGGAGGGACTAAAAGCGGAGATGGGAGACGGTTGCTAGGAAACCGCGTCTCCGGAAGGAAGTGACTTCCCTACCGCCGGGTCTCTCGGGTACCCAACACCGCTCTTCCGCCTGACGCGCCCCTGAGGCAATCGCCCAGACGAAGGAAATGACATCACCCCTTTGGGTCCCGGGAAAGGGGAGCATTGTCGTCTACGGTGCTACAGCTGTTGCCTAGGAGACAGGACCCCCCGGCTCCCTCCCGGAACCAAGAGCCTTGAGCTTTCTAGTGGAGCTCCACCTGCTGCTTGAGCCAAAGCACATTTACCGTTTTGCCAGAGTTAGGCTATGAAGTTCTACGAATCGGAATAGAGTACTGACAGAAGAGCGTACTGACAGATGGGACAGAATAGCTAGCTACGTAGTGACATTTGCAGGCTAGGGAAAGGAACGGCTCCATTGAATTCTGGTACTTCCCTATACCCGTGTGATGTCAGGCAAATGATGCTCCAGTTTCCTCTTCTGGAAAAAAAAACAAATAGCCACCTTAGAGGCTTGCTGTGACTACTGAATGAAATAATGCAGGTGGGATACCTGCAAGAGTGCCTGGGATTACATTCAGTCATTATGAGATACACTTTTTATACAACTCAGTCACAAAGGACCTGGACAGAAGTCATCCCTTGTTGACACAGCTGAAAACCCCATTCCAAGTGTTTCTTTAATGTAAAGTTTCCCCCTTTGTATTAGAAGTGGATAATCTGGTTAAAAGCAAACCACTCAATAAACAAAATGGTCTCAGACCAGAGGACCACATGCTGCTTGAAGTAACCCAAATCAACATCACTTAAGTAGCATAGGGAATCCTTAAATAAACAAAAGACAAAAACACTTCTTTAAAGACTTCAAAATAACATGGATTGATACTATTTTTAACTTAAAAGATATTTAATCCTAGCTAAATTGTTCAAATGAATGCATTGACTAGTAATTAAAGTTGTTCCTGGTATTTTTACCCATATCTCTAAAATTTATTAATTCTTCACTCATTCAACAATTATTTATAAACAAATCCCATTGAAATATATAGATTTAATAAATTAACATATTGAAAACTAAATGTGCATAACAAGAAATATGAAATTTAGTTAAAAATTATGCTTTTAGCAACATTTACAACATTTACAATTCAATTTTTTCAAAACAACCAAAACAACCAAACAAACATTTACAACATTTGCAACATTTTACAACATTTTACTTTTAGCAACATTTACAACATTTACAATTCAATTTTTTAAAATTGTATTCGATTCATATTCAACTTGTTTGGAAACTCAGTTTGATCAACATTTGCCTAATTTTGATGTCTTCAAACATTTTTGACTGAGTCATTGCATAAGACAAATATCTCCCATTTCTACCAGTTACTGTTAACTTTCCAATTCCTGTAAGTTATTAATAAACAAATATAATTCCATCATGGTGACTGTACCCACAGTGAGAGGACAGAATCCCCAGCATCCTAATTTGCGGAGTCCTAATTTGTTCATGTTGAATATTTATATTCATTCAAAAAACTCTGTTCATTTTTTATCCACCTGGCTAATATGTAGTTTTCATTTAGGTATGATTTAAGAAAATAAAATTCACAAAAAATATTAATGAAAAAGGCTTTAAGATCCTATCTTTTCCATAGAACCCACTAGATTTTTATTTTCAACTTGGTACAAAATAATTAATAAACAATATCAAGTTATGCCTTACAAAGCTACAGTAAGCAAAGGAAGTTAACCTGAACTCAACTTTATTTCTACACAAAACCTAAAGCACAGTATTTTTCTACTGTTACCTTAAACAGTAGAATATTATACACATTATCAATATTTTTAGGTAGCTTCAGTATAATATGTTAATAACATTATATAATACCTGAATTAATACTATGATTTTATCGAACACACAGTTTGCAGTAAATGCATAATTGTTGCATGAACTCATGAATAAGCAAATAGCAGTTTAAACTGAAAAATAATTTTTGAAACATTCCAAAAGGCCACACATACTCAATTAAAAAAATAAAAACACTACAACACACAAAATTTCAGTAGCTTATGTAACATTTTCTCTTTATTTTATTTTTTTCAAATATATCCTTGATCTCAGACATATTTGCTTAGCAAATATTTTTTTAGTTTCTGCCCTTTTCATTTCTCAACCTTGTCTTCGCTCATTCATTCATTCGTTCAGTACACCCATATCAATAACATTCTAGGTCAGATTTGGGAAGTTCAAATGCAAACCAGAGTAGGTCTCTGCCTAGGGATCTTAATAGACCAGAGACAGCTGGAAGGTTGGGTAAGCACATGGTGATTATACTTTGGGCTAATTTTTCTGTGAAGTACAAAGAGAGGTCTCAAGAGAGAGCAAAGAATTTTTCCTGGAGGCACCACAAAGTTTTCGCAGAGAAACTCAGTGTGAGTTGATTAATGAGTTTAGGATATAGGAAGGATCAGGAGTATATTTTAAGCAGAGGAAATCGTCTATGAATATGTAGTCTATCTCATTGAAGATTTAAGCATTTGAACAAAGTGATAGTGTGCTGCTTTTTGGTTCACAAGGGGAGGGAGAAGATCTATTTCCAATCAAGAAGCAACTGAGGAGTGACTCTTCTTCAAAAGTTCCCTGCCCTCCCCTCAGCAGGCAAATTATTTATTGTCCTGTGATTGGCAGCGCAAGTTCCAGAGAGACAAAGGATCTTGTACTCACAGCCAGCCCTGGGTGAATAAATAAACCACCTGTCTAGCATTTTGAGAAGTGCACTACAAAAAGCAAATCCTCATAGATGTCAACTGATAAAGATTATATATACATTAAACACTGAATGCTTATGTCAGAAGAGAATGAGAGTAAGCACCCAAGATGCAAGTGTGTTTCTCAATACCGGTGCCAACTTGCGGGGTGAGAACTTCTGGAAGGGAAGTGTCAGAATCTTGAGGAAGCCAGCGATAACCAACTACACTGATTAAAAGTGTTTATCAGCTTCTGATGAGTGAAGGAAACCCGCCATTGTTAGTCTATTATGCCAGCATGTCTAATGTAACATCTTGAGACTCAGGTAGGTTTGAAAAAACATTATTCAACTTGATAATCAGGTAGTTATTTTCGTCTATGAAATGTCAGACAAGACTCGTTTGTTATATTGACCTTATGATGTTCCTGACGTTTTAAGAAATCTTCAATTTTAATAATGTTTTCATACACACAGTGACATTATTCTTATTTAGCAAGTTGAGCTAGTGTGTTCTTTCTTTCCTGATCGATTAACCCACACTGTGTAAAATAGTTTTACATGTCATTTCTTCCAAGTGTAACTCCCTCTTTCACCTACCTTTTTGGAATTGCTCAGCCCCTTCCTGCTTTGTGCATCTTCCCCTTAAGATGAGTCCAGTCTGGGGATAGAAAAGACAAACTATTACTGTTTTTGCACAAAAATTTTATGAGTTTTTGTGGAATTAAAACGCAGCATTGAGGAAAGTCCAGGCATTGCTCAGTTGGAGTTTCTTTGTAAAGGAAAACCCCTTTGAGGATTTTCAAGAAAGAGAGGCCAGAATCCAGCTGTAGGTAATGTGAATAAAACAAATTCTTCAACACTATGGAGAAAATCTAATTTTGCTTTAGGGTCGCTCTCCTGTGAGAATGTAATTTTTCCTTGTTTTCCTAATTTGGGAAGGCTTTCCCAGAAGGTGAAAGAAATCCACGGCTGCATTAGTAACCTACTTCCAAAAGATGGCAGCAAAGGTTTAGATAACAGGAATATAATCATTAATATTTTGGGGATATTTTATTATGCTTAGAGTGATTAAAAATTACATTAAAAATGAACTACTTTTAAAATAATTTCATAAAGCTTTTTGAATGATTGACTTTTTCCTTATATTAGAATGTTAGGAATTTAGTTTAATGTGACAAAAAATATTTTTTAATAAATATTTTTAGAAGACTTGCATACCTGCTCATACCCCAAGCTATTCTCTACTCTCCTGAACTCAGCCACGGTCATTGTTAATAGTAAGCATCTTTTCCATATTATTTTTTCTATTCACATAAAAATGTCTAGGTCACACGTATTCTTCTATAACCTGGTCTTTTCACTTGAGTATCTTTAATGTAAATTAAAATTTGAATGGCGTGTTACTTTATGGCTATACAATTATGGATATTCTAAAATTATTATTGATGGCTCTTTAGATTGTTTCCAATTTTTATGAGCAGCTTTGAAATAAATGTTGTGGCATACTTATTTATTTTGAATAAAATCCTAGAGGTGGAATCACTGGGTCAAAGTATACATACATTAGTTGGCTTTATATTTAATTGCCAAAACACCTTCCAGAAAGGTTTTCACAATATACGCATAATAATATAAGAACATAAGAATAGTGTTCACCTAAATTTATTCGTGAGTTAGATACCTTATTGCTCCCTTATAAAATGCAATTTTGTTTGCTAGAATTTTCTTCTCATTTTATTCTGTGTAACTCCAGGGTTGACTGTCTCTTTTTTAAAAATTTCATATATTGGCACCAAATAAAATACTACATATCAAGTAAAACATTAATATAAAATATTTTCTTCAATTTTTAAAAGGAAACATTAATGGTTAAAGAAAGAAGGAATTATTGGAAAATGTAACAGGAAAATATTCTTCTGGGGGTAAAAATAAAACATTTCAAATTTCCTTAATTCCATAACTATTATTCCTAGCATTAGGAAGGCACTATTTAACATAGTGCTCTTAAGGAGATCCATTAGGTCACGGGAACTAAAAATAACATATATTAAAGCTCTTCATGTTTAAAACAGGCAATGATGAATGTTAAGGCATTACTAAATAGTTTATGTAACTTCAAGGACTCTACATTTGCCCAATCAAGGATTCAATTTTAGGTATTTTATATACATATACTGTAGCCAAACTTAGAATAAACTTTCATAAAAACTTTCTATTATACAAGTTTCTTAACCTTAAAATGAACTTTTGTGATTCCTGAGTAAATATTTAAGGTGATGCTTTTATTCCTTGACTTGGATCCAGATGTCAACCTTTCATTTTCAACAGCATGTCCATGCAACCCATAGCCAATTGATTTTTTTTTCTATTATGGAGAAAAAAATGAAGAATGTACTCTATAAAAATCCGATGCAGACTTCTTTTTTTTCTACGTTATATCTTATAATGTCTCTTTCCCTTCTATAATTAAAGCCCACAAAATTTTCTTCCCTTTAAAACAGCCAATACTATGTCTGTTAGATAAGATAAATTTTCCCTATTAGCTGCCAGTGAATCTATTTTTTTTCCTGTTTTTATTATGTTGGTTTTGTTTTACATTTTTGAAGTGTTATGTGTCAGGGCTTGGTAAAGTGATGTCTAAAAAGTTACAGATAGTACAGACTTTGTTTTTCTTCTTCTTCTTTCCTTTCCTTTCTTTTTTTGAGAGGGCTGATATTGCAAAATCTAAATCTTTTCGAAGTTTGGACTTACCTTTTTAAAAAGGACATCTCACTGTTTTAGATGGAGTGAGACAATGAAGTAATGAGACATGATTTTACATCTGGTTTATGAATATCAGTTTCAAAGTTTATATTTGCGTATGTTTTAGATTCTTTTCTTTTAGACAAAGCAATTCAAGAACATTATGTCTCACTTAGAGAGTTCTACTGTCTAAATGAAACTGTGCTCACGCTGCAAGAATAAATTAGAATCCTAGAATGCCATAGAAATAATAACACAATTCTTGGTATATGAATGCCTTTGACAATATTAAGGGAAAACACCTGTTGGAATACTCCCAATGACATAGAGGGAATACACCCACATCCGATGCATGTTTTCCATTGTTAGACGGTTTTAATTATCACAATTTTATTCTTCATACTTAATCAAAATGTGCTACCCTACTTTATATACATTGATTCTAGTTCTTGTCTGAAGAATTTCAGAGAATAAATCTAATCCTTCTTTCACATGACAAAAACTTTCATTTTGGAAATATTTAGCATACTGCCTCCCCATATTTACCATTTCCCTTTACTGCTATTTTCCATAGTTTCAAAAACCCATTATCATCCTGATTGTTCTTTTCTGGGCAATATAAATTGATTTTGTCCTTCAGGAGTTGTGTCTAAAGATAAGCAGAATAACCTAGATGTGGTTTAACCTATGCAAAGGAGTGATTCCTTTTTAAGATCTGAAAACTGCTAATAGTCTGAACTTACGTTGACGTCTTTCTAGAAGATGGGTTCCACCATTGGTTCATGTTGTAGACTTGTATTCAACCAAACGCTGTGATTTTTTTTAGGTACCGTAGGATTCAAAAGAGTTTTTGAATCAAAATGTAGGATGTGATATTTTAATATCTTAAATACCATTGTCTGGTTTCGGGCATCTCTTTTCAATAGTTCACTCTATAGAAAACTTATTGAGTTCTTATTTTGTCACCCAGCATACAGTTTTTCACTTTTGTGTCATCTTTAAATTTAATAAGGGTATGTGCATGATATTTACTAAAAATATCATTAGAACATTTAATTTATCCATATTCATGGATATCTTTCTAACCAGGGTTAATGCCAAGTTCATTTTGCTATTTCCCCTTTGGCAGTGGTCTAGAGAAATGGAATCTACTTCTTTCTCCTTCTTAAGGCAGCAGTAGCAACATCAGGGCTCCCTTACATTTGGTTCTCTTGTCCTTCAGTAGCACTCGGCAATTGCAGTTATGATATTGCTTTATGTGATAGGCTGTTAATAGGCTTAGTAGTCACGTAATATGATTGAAACCTAAAACATTGTATAGAAAATCATAAATGTCCAAGAAATGTTTAATTGAATGAAGCCTCAATGGAAAATACCCTATGTATTTACTATAATCTGTAGTTTATCATTTCTCTCTGTGGCAGTTTAGTGAGAACTGCTTTTCCTCTCTAAAAATTCCTCAACACTATCTAGTAAGAAGTTGCTATGACTGAGGTCAAAGAGGTACTGCCTGTGTTCTCCTCTAGGATTTTGATGGTTTTCTGTTTCACATTTAGGTCTTTCATCCATTTTGAATTTATTCTATGTATGTTGTAAGAAAGTGGTCCAGTTTCATTCTTCTGCATGTTGCTCTCCAATTTTCCCAACACCACTTGAAGAAACTGTCTTTTTTTCCATTGGATAATCTTTTCTGCTTTGTCTCTTGAGGCAAGAGAAACAAAAGCAAAAATAAACTACTGGGATCTCATTAAGATAAAAAATTTCTGCACAGTGAAGGAAACAATCAACAAAACTAAAAGGCAGCATTTGGAATGGGAGAAGATACTTGGGAATGACATACCAGATAAAGGACTAGTATCCAAAATCTATAATAACTTATCAAACACAACACCCCAAAAACAAATAATCCATTAAAAAATGGGCAGAAGATATGAATAGACATTTTTCCAAAGAAGACATCCAGATGGCTAACAGACACATGAAAGATGCTCAACATCACTCATCACTAGAGAAATACAAATCAAAACTACAATGAGATGTCGCCTCACACCAGCAGAATGGCTAAAATTAACAACACAGGAAACAACAATTGTTGGCAAAGACACGGAGAAAGGGGAACCCTCTTACACTGTTGGTGGGAATGCAAACTGGTGCAGCCACTCTGGAAAGCACTATAAAGGTCCCTCAAAAAGTTAAAAATAGAACTGCCCTAAGACCCAGTAATTGCCTACTTGGTATTTACACAAAGGATACAAAAATACTGGTTTGAAGGGATACGTGAACCCCGATGTTTATAGAAGCATTATCAACAATAGCCAAATTATGGAAAGAGCCCAGATGTCCATTGGCTGATGAATGGATAAAGAAGAAGTGTTATACACACACACACACACACACACACACACACACACACACACACACACTGGAATATTACTCAGCCATAAGAAAGAATGAAATCTTGTCATTTGCACTGACATGGATGGAGCCAGAGAGTATTAAGCTAAGCGAAATAAGTCAGAGTAAGACAAATACCATATGATTTCACTCATGTGGAATTTAAGGAACAAAACAGATGAACACAAGGGGAAAAAAAGAGAAAGGTAAACCATAAAACAGACTCTTAACTATAAAGAACAAACTGAGGGTTACTGGAGGGGAGATGGGTGGGGGGAATGAGTTAAATGGATGATGAGGGTTAAGGAGGGCGCTTGTTGTGATGAGCCCTGGGTGTTGTATGTAAGCAATGAATCACTAAATTCTACACCTGAAGCTAATATTATACTGTATGTTAACTAACTGGAATTTAAATAAAAACTTGAAGGAAAAAATTCTTCAACACTATTATATTTAATATATTTAAAATTAATATAATTAATTTATTTACAATAATTAAATTATATATAATTTAAGAGGATTTGGGGGGACAGAATTACACTGTAAAAAATTACTATTACCAGACATGTCAATTATTAAACTATTAAAGGAGATATTAATAGTTTTATTTTAGCAAATAAAGAATTTAAGCATAGAGTCAGAATGAAAACAGAAATTGTCCCAATTGTTCTAAGATTAGTTAGGGGACATTGATAGACTAGGCTTAGTAAATTCAAAAACGTAAGAATTTTTTTTTTTGAGGGTTATATATGAATTATTCTAAATCCTAGGATAAGCTACATTTCTATTACAGGAAACATCAATAGACATGCTTCCATTTATTTAACTTTAAATAAATGTTTAAACTTTAAACATTTGGTTATTGATGAGAATATTTATTTCTACTTGATTTTATGGTTAGACTTTTGTTGCACAGACATAAACACACACACAGACTTTCATTGTTTTTGTACAGGATTCAAACTACCATTGAATAGGAAATCTTTTGTCACCTTGAGCATTGCTTTCATTTTTTTGGAGTTTGATTTTGCCCTATTCTATCATACCACTCTCACCATAGTTATCCCAATAAAATCTCAACCATATTTCCTGTATCCATGTCAATATAAGGCTACATCTTGAAAAAGAGGAATAGAAGGGAACTTCAATTTTTTTTTTTTTTTACCACTTTCAGTGTGAATAGAGTTGGGGGCGTGCAAGGAGCACCACAGGATGGTTGTCACTGCTTCTCTCGGGAAGTTCACAGAGAACTGGTAGAACCAACAGAGTAGTGAGATCACGCACAAGAAACAATAAACAGGAACGGATAATCGCCTCATCTGTTCAACAGATCAGTTGGAAGTTAGAGGTGTCTGTCCATTTCTAAAATGGAGGTGATAGGAGTGTATGTAGAGTGGAAGAACATGAAAACCAGGGAGTGCTACCCAGAAGATGGAGAGAATGAAACACAGAGTAGGGGAGGGAGTAGAAAGTGCTTTCAACTACATCAGTGACTGTGTGCAAGGAGGGGCAGCTTTTTCCAAACTGTGAGTGACCCACTAAAGAGTCATCACATTAATTTGATTGTAATCAAGATTAAAAAGAAATTCCTGGCATAAACTAGATTAGAATAGTACAAAAATACACAGACATTACAAAGTGGAAAAGTATGTGCTGTTTCAGGAAGCCTGTATTCCCACACATATAATGAGTATATTATACATGGAAAATATATAACAAATATTTATAATATATTACATAATATACAAATATAATACATATAAAATAGAAATTTAATACACATTTGTATTGTATATATACATATGTTGAGGTGGTAGAATAAAATATATTTTTTTCAGTAGGTAGGGGCAAAAATTTTGACAGCCACTGAAGTGTTGAATGTAGTCTGCTTCTTTAGGAAAGAGAATGGGAGGAGAAAGATAAGAATCTCCTAGTTCTTGTACAACCTGAAAATCAGTTTCCCTAAAACCATAATACTTAATTTGTCTACCATTACGGGTAGACAATTTGTGTGACGGCTTTACAGTTGGAAATGGACTAAGCACTCTAAATAACTAATCTTACAGGGATCGATACAAGTAATAGCATAAAAAATGTGAACAAAATTTAGAGAAACATAGAACTCCATGACCACACACCTGTTTCCAAGCCCACCCTCCCACTCTATTCAGGCAAACCTATGTTTTATTATGACATGTACACTGTGTTTTGGAAGCATCTTTTAAATAGAAATGTCATTTCCAATCCTCCCACATACCATCATTCAAAACTCTTTCCCACATTTATATCCTCCACAAAAACTTTCATAATTAACCAAATACAATGTGGTAATTTCTCCCTGAGTATCCACCTTTATTCCTCACTGTCCAGATCTTAAAATAGAGAGAGTCCATCATTTAGTCCCTATTATATGTGGGCATTTATAGAAAAAGTAAAATAATTCTTGTATATAATTTCTATGGATGCAGAGTTAGGGATATTGTATATTCTGTGTATATGGATATAATATAGATATTATATAATCATATGTCTTTCTAGTTAAATGTTACTTCAGATAAGGGTTGCATTTATTTTGATTTTTGTATTTTTTAGGTGAGAGGGATGAAATTTGTTTACAGTCTTTCCCAAGGGTGGTGCAATGAACATTATAGAGTTAAGCTACTTTTAGATTCTGGTAATGATAGTAATGGTGCTAATTTTGTCCTGAAGAACAGATTGTTTCTTGAATCCATAACTTCTTTCAGTAGTCTTATTCCATATCTTTTTCAGCATAGAGTATTTCAGCAGAGTATCCTCTACAAAACAGCTGTGAATACATATTTATATGTGATTTCTTACTATGCTCCCTAAGTAGGGCAAACTTAGACTCCTTCGTAATATATTAAAAGTGCATGCAAATATGATATCCAAAAACAGTACAGAGGACACTGTTTCAACAATTGCATGCACATGTGTTAGAATAAATCTGTGAACTCACCTCCTCTTATCTTCTTGTATCCTGGGTTTTTCTTATTGTTTTTTTTGGGTGGAATATTCCTCTTTCAGTGGGCCAAGATATTTTACAAGATTAAATTGGACGTTTATGATTCAGAGATGGCATTAATAGTTGATGTTCCCTTTAAGTTTGGAACATTCTTATTGTTGGACATGTATAAATGGCAGGTGAATAGAGAAAAATAAATGTTTGAAAAAATGAATCGAAATATATTTTAGAAAGGAAAAGATCAGAAACAAGGTAACAGGCAAGGTTGGAAATCAATTCAGTGAGGGCAAGAAAGCTGGTTTATTAACAGGAATAATGCTGTACAGACTACCCTCACACCTGAGGCTCTGCTCAGCAACTCTTTGTTACAAATTAATGGGCATCAAAATCATAAATCTTCTCGATGCCTGTTAAAACTAGATATAAACCTATCAAATTTTATTCATTTATATGAGCACCTCTTAGATTTGTGTACCGTTTTTGTGTCCTTATTCATTAATTTCTTCTATTTGTTTATTAAATTTAAATCTTCTGTATTCTTTGTTTTTTTCTTTTTATAATTTTTTAGTTAGATTTTTGTTTCATGTTTTCACTTTTCTTTACATCTTCAATTTTTAAAATTTTTTAAAAAAGATCCTGTTTATTTATTTGTCAGAGAGAGAGAGCACAAGCAAGGGGGAGCGGCAGGCAGAGCAGGCAGAAGGAGAAGCAGACTCCCCACCAAGGAGGGTGCCCGATGCAGGAATGATCCCAGGACTCTGGGATCATGACCTGAGGGGAAGGCAGACACTTAACCGACTGAGCCACCCAGGCTTCCCAACACCTTCAATTTCAATGTCAATGTTGAAAGGGGATGTTGCAAGTTGGCACTTTGTTCATGTGTCTTGCATAGTGGCATTTTGTCTGTTTTAATTTGTCAATTAAATTTGGGCATCGGGATCAGAACCCTGTGTTAAAATCCTGGCTCTTCCACTTAATAGCTTTGTGACTGGGTAAATTACTCAACCTTTCTGCAGTTTCCTCCTCTGCAAAACAGAAAAAAATGGGGATACCTCTCTCTGACTGCTGTTAAGAAGATTAATAAAGATAACATGTAACACATTTATCCTAATGCTAGAGTCAGTGATAGAGCTGTGAATACATATTTATATGTGATATACCTTTCAGTTTTATATTGTATATTCTATCACTTATATGCTATATAATACATACTGTGTGTTCCAGATAAACTCTTCCTGTCCCTATTGTATAACCACAACCCAACTGCCCCTTAATTAATCAAGATCAATTATTCTCATGTTTGTGTGCTGGCACAAGAAGCCCAAAATGCCCAGATCATAGTCTCAACTTCTACATGGGACCATTGTTTAATCTCCTGAGGGAAGTGTTAATCTTTTGGGAAGCAAGACATTTGCAACAAACAGAACCCACCATTTCAGAGATGAGAAGCACAGTCTTCAGGTAATTCATTAGGAATAACAGTAAGACAAGACTTTGCTACTTTTTCACTTGTTCCTGAACCTGTGTACCTTTGGGAGAGCTAGGCATAGTATCTGTACCAGTTTAATGTACGTACTGCATCATGTGGGAGAGTATCCTATTTGGACCAGTACTGTAACTGAGTCTCCAATAATCCATTCAACCATAATAGGAGGTCAGTTGCTTCTGAGTAAAGGGAAACGTGATACAACCAGTGACCCCATGGGGTCAGCATAGCACATCACTTCTTTCTTCTGTAAAAAGTGTTCTTCGGTCAAATGCAGTGCTCTGATGGATACCATGATGGTAAATATGACATTCAAAAAAACTTTGGGTGGTGTTGCTGGCAGAGCAATCTAAATATAGAAGACAAAGCCGTATGTAGAATAAGTATGTATATTTTAGTGATCACAAATCTTAACTTCCTCCATGATGGGTACAGTCCAATAGAATCAAAGCGTATAAAAGTGGCTGGTTGGTCTCCTCTGCATATGGTGCCCTAGCAGGGGCTTGGTGTTGGTGTCTGCTTCTGGAAGGTTAGACATTCGACATTAACAAGAGCCAAATCAGCCTTGGTGAAGAGAAGTTTAATTTGTTGAGTTCATGTATAACCTCCATCCTTGTTGAGGATGCCACTTTGAATAAACACTGGGGTAGCTGAAGAAAGGCTGAATAATATTCACAGAGCATTAGCTAATCTTATCCACCTGATTATTAATATAGACCTCCTGGCTTTTATACATAGCACTCAGAACAACAATACACTCAAAATTGGGGCCCATTCCAAATGGTCTATCCACAAACCTTCTTGTCATCAATACTGTAATATTTTATTTCCAATAAATCTTCAGACAGATCTGTAGCTCACTGTAGAGGAGCTGCCATCCCTCCCTTATTATACCAAGAGTGAATAAGCAGATCGACTGCCCACCGTGTTGCCCATTGGAGGATTTCTCACCCTCACTCTCCTTCAGGGGCTGTCATGCTGCACCAGTCCACTGCTGGCTGATATCAGCAGATTGCCTGCTTCCCCGCACCCCCCCCCATAACTGGTCCTAGGGAATTCCCAAAGTGGTCTTTGTTTAGGTTGAGGAAGAGGTGAAATGCAGTTGGAGTAAGCAGATGCCACAAAAATACAAAGCAATTACTCCTGTAACTTCACATTTGCCTTCAGGACTTGCTTGAGCCCAATCTTGTATGGACTGCTTCCCCTTGAAAATTGAGTGTTGTTATTAACTTCAACTTCCTAACTTGGCAGTTTCAACAACAATTCATGTCTCATAAGATAATCAGTTTCTACTAGGAACCAAGTCAGGGGCTCTTTCTCAAAAAGAGACTCCTTGCAGAAATAAGCATGGCTATTGGGTCTGGGCCATGATTCGTCATCAAGACTTACCAAAAGCTCCATATAATTTATCTACTTGCCTCAGATTGGAGCAGCAAACTCACTTGTTTTACATGTTGCTTCCAAAATTCACAGATAATACCTTTTTTTTTTGTTTGTTTGTTTTTGGTGGTGGTGGTGGTAAGGGTTACAAGATCCAGCAACATGTCTTTATGTTTGAAGGTAAGATCCCAATACGTCCAGAATGCTGGGCTTCTAGACATTTTCCTGAGATGGGGAGTATCCGCAGAGATATACCTCTTATCCTCTTGTATATTTGTGTCTTACCAAGTCATCTAGGATATTTGCCACATCCTGTTCACAAGGTCCAAACAGCATGAACTTATCAATATGGTGGACAATAATGGGTAATTTGTAAGAAGGTGGGCCTATCAATTCTTTTGAGCACTAGATTATGACAAAGATAGATCATGTAGCCTTAAGTTAAAAAAGAGAAGCCATGGTGTTCTCTCTGCCATGTGAAAATAAACTGTTCCCAGTGGGTTTTGGATATATATATATTTTTAAAACGTTTTTAATGCTCAGTAGCTTCAAACAATGCCCCATGAACTCTGTGGACTTCTTTCTGTAATGAGATCACATCTCAAACAGAAGCTGCATTTGGAGTCACCACCTAATAGGGCTGCAATAAGCCATTGTTATTTTTTTAGATAAATCTGTCTTCCAGTTGAGTTAAATGAAGATTCAATAGGAATTACTACTCCTGTATCCTTCTAGTCTTGGGTGGATCCCATGATACTTACAATTACCTCAGGTAGGCAGTATTGTTTTTTTATTTATTATTTGAAAAGGAAGATCTATTCCAGGTTTTCCTCTTAACCCTTCCTACGTCAGTCACCCACAGGCCAGTTTCAGTGAGCCAGAGTGGGTCTTCTGCAAGTTGTAGGGTATGCCTATGTCAACTGCAAATTCATGAATTAGCAGAGGGTTGATCCTCAGGCCAAATGGACTTACAGTGAAACTGACTTGGGTAAAATATTCACTTATCCCCTGACCTCTGGAAACCTCTCTTATGATGGAGCGCCATGACATTTTGCCCAGATATGAACTTTATCCCAGAACCAGTGTTCAGTGTTTATCTTCTCCCAGTGCCTGATAAAAATGGTTTTAGGTCCTTTTCAGGAAAAGTAGAGGGAAAGAAATTTAGAGCTCATACTTGTGACTCTTGTGCCTGATCCTCAGTGATACTCATCCTCCCCTAAAGTGAATTTGAATCGGTGAACTGGGTCAGGTCTGGGAATTGACTTAGGGATGTTGTGGCATCACATGTCTTTAGAAACCTAGAGCTCTGTATGCTTGTGTTTGTTGTCATTGTAGAGATCAAGTGAGACTTCTGTAGGCTGCCCATCTGTCTAATGGGCATCACCAATTAGGTGCCTCTAAAGATCTTTACAGGTTACATCATTTTCATTACTGCTCCAACTTTCCTGCTTATTACAGAATCAGTGCCCACTTCGTATCCAGAAATTAAGTACTGTTACTTGGCGTCTAACATTCTCAGATCCTAAGCCCTCCACAGTAAAATTAGGAAGTATGTTCCATGGTGTAATATCAACTATCATTTCTGGCCTGCAAAGAACCATGTTAGAGCTCTTCAAGGATAATGGAGCTCCCTTCACTGATAAATGTCAGTGCTACAGAAGAGTGTCCTTCTGGATTCTTCAGGGCATGTATTAAAGGTTGGTTGAGTAAGCTACACATAATAAAGCTACTCCAATATTTCCATCTCCTTATTCTTTAGATTCCTTCTTTGGATTATACACAGGAAGTTCTGGAATCTCAAGTTCATAAATACACAATACCATTGAGTCCAGATTTCCATCAGACAACAAACTATTAAAACTATTTCTAGTGCTTGAGCGAACACATTAAACAAAGACCCCTGATAAATACGGCATCAAGAATTCCATCTGACAGAGCGTTAGGCTAGTTCCTCCCCAGTTTAATACTGATAGAATGCAATCCCACAAATATTCTCCAGGTTTGTGCTGAAATACTTTGAAAAATACTATGATTATTTTGACCTTCATGCTATCTTTTCCTTTTCCATACTTTTTACTTGTTCATATTCAGCATACGGGAGTCTAACTCTAGTTACAGATCTAGAGCCACTAAGAAGTATGGAGAACAGGGACGTCTGGGTGGCTCAGTCAGTTAAGTGTTGCCTTCAGCTCAGGTCATGATCCCAGGGTCCTGGGATCGAGTCCCGTGTTGGACTCCTTGCTCGGTGGGGAGCCTGCTTCTCCCTCTGCCTGCCACTCCCCTTGCTTGTGCTCTCTCTTTCTCTGACAAATAAATAAATAAAATTTTTAAAAAAGAAGAAGTGTAAAGAACACATTTTGAGGCATAAGAAAAATGCCTCAAATAAAAGGCAATGAAGGATTTCCAAGAAAGGAAATCTAATGGCCTAATCCTAAGAAAGTCAAGCTGTTTCTCTAGGACAGTCACAGTGGAATTTAAAGGATAAAGGTCACCAGATTATTCTGAATCTACCCAGATTTCTCAAGTCCAGTTCTTTAGGACCCACACTTTCTCAACCATGACTTTCATAAAGAAGACCTGTTCAGACTATGAATCAAAAGTAGCACCATAATTCAGTTTGTGCTGTAATTATAAGCAGAAGCATAAAATTTAGATTTGCTTTAGTAAACAGTGGCCTTGGAGCTATGAGGGAGCAGATAGTCTTGGGTAGTCATGGAAGCTCTCTGAGGGGCCCAGAACTACTTCTGGTAGCAAATATTCCATGAGCCAGGGTTCAGTAAGAAGAGCAGAAACCAGTCCAAGTATTTAAAGGCAGAAGGGATGTCATATAGAGAATTAGTGGGGGGGAAAACACAAAAACAAACAAACAAAAAAACTATAGAAAAACCTTTGGGTAAGAAGAGCAGAGGAGCTACTACAAATGTTAAGGAAGTCAAGTGGTGTGAGAATCAGGAGGAACATGATATCATGCCTGCAGCATGATAATGGCTAGCTTACTGGAGGCTCCCAACAACATGTCAGGCCAGCAGTGCTCTCTTTCGCATACAGTCTAGTACTTCCAATAATATGCTCCAAAGGAATTACTTCAACTATGAAATTTTTCTCTGCTTGACTCCCTTTAGCGGGGTAATCAAGACTTTTGTATGCCTCCAGAAAGAAACACATAATTTATTTTGATGTCAAAATAAACAAAAAACTAAAAATAAAAAAGAATTCAAGAACACAAAAGCAAATACAATATAAACATTTTCCATTGTGGTCTGTTTTTATTTTTAGTCCCTTAACTGTTACTCTTATAATGCTCTTATAAACATTTAATCTGATAGTCAATGTATTCATTTTAGGAATGCAATCTAAAAAACAAAATGAGGAATGTGGAAAAAAATCACCTCGATATTATTTATGTTGCTAAAATAGACAAGTGATTTTAAGATTAAAATATTTTATTCTGATGGTTCAAATAGGGAGATGATTTTTCCCCACTTTCTGGTTCCTAAGAGGAAGAATTTTCCTTATTAAAATATTGTGGCCCCTTAACCCATGCTTTATTCCTTTCCACAGAAGTAGGGTGAATTATTTTATCAAAGCCATTGATCCATATTTTTCATGTGGTTGGAGCTAATCATTTTAAAATCTGAGAGTAAGAGATCTCTTTCTGCTCACTCCATTTAAAACACTGTGAGGCAACAGTCCTGGATAAAAGTGTTGCTCTGTGGTACCATACATGTTGGGTGAGGTGGTGCAGGATCTGGACTGGAGAAGGGGGCAGGGAAGCACTCCACTTGACTCTCACATTTCAGATATAGCCTCCCTTACAGCTTCATCAACAGTAAGGCAGATCTGCTTTCCTCCAACATCTATCTCACATGTGGCTTTGGAAACAGATTTAGAAGAGGAGTGTGCAAACTGAGCCCAACAACAAAAAGACAAAGTGCCCAACTTAAAACAATGGGGAAATGTAATGTACAAGATGGTGACTATAGTTAATAATACTGTATTGTATATATATATATATATATATATATTAAGATTTTATTTATTTATTCATGAGAGACAGAGGGAGAGAGAGAGAGAGAGAAGCAGAGGGAGAAGCAGACTCCCAAGGAGCAGGGACCCCGATGCGGGACTCGATCCTAGGACCCCGGGATCACGATCTGAGCCGAAGGCAGACGCCCAACCATCTGAGCCACCCAGGTGCCCTGTATTGTATATTTGAAAGTTCCTAAGAGAGTAGATCTTCAAAGTTCTCATCACAAGAAAATAATGTGTAACTCTGTGTGATGGTGGATGCTAACTAGACTTACTACGGTGATCATCTGCAATATATACAAATACTGAATCATTATGTTGCACATTTGGAATTAATGTAATGTTTGATGTCAATTATATTTCAATTTAAAGAAATGGGCCGAGGACTTGATGAGACACATTTTCAAAGAAGATAGTCAAGTGGCCAGTAAATACATAAAAGATGCTCAACACCATTAGCCATTAGGAAAATGCAAACCAAAGCCACAAAATACCACTTTACACTATTAGGATACCTAACTACCTGAAGTGGAAGGAACCAGATACAAAGGAGCATGAGTTGTACGATTTCATCCATGTGAACGATTCAGACTATGTAAATCCCTAGAGATAGAAAGCAGATTAATAGTTGCCAGGGGCTGGAGAAAAAGGGGAATGGGAAGCGACTGGTAAAGTGTGTACGACGCTTCTTCTGGCCGTGATGAAGATGTTTGTTTCGGGATTGTATAGAGGTGATGGTGGCAGAGCATTGTAAACAGACTAAATGCCACTGAATTGTACATTTGAAAATATTTAATTTTATGTTATAATGAAGAAAAAGAAAACCCTACATGTGGTTCTTTTAAATGTGAACCTTGAGACTCAGACTAAGTAAATTTTGTGAAACAAAATAAACAGAGGCTTTATGCCATGGGGATATACAGTTTTAGACCTTAGGCTTTAGCTAGTTGGACAATGCGGGATTTATAAAAAGCCCATCCTGGCCTTAAACAAATATGCATGAGCTTACTGAGCCCTAATAAACATGCAGTTGAGGCAAGGATTCTGTTATAAGAAAATATTAATCTCTGCACACCAGCTTGTTTAGCTTCTGGGAATGCATATGTAAAGGGGTTTCCTCGTGCATTTGACCAGGGAATCTCAAACTTCAGTGTGCTTGCAAATCCCTTCAGCAGCTGGTTAAAGTGTAGATTCTGGTCCAGTAGGTATGGGGTAGAATCTGAGCTTCTGAATTTCTAACAGGCTTCTAGCCGACACAGACGCTGTTGGTGCACAGATTTCATTTCTTGAGTGGGATTAACCATTTATTTGGATCTGTCATTTTTAGTGTCGGCACCAAATAGTGACTGGAATGCAAGGCGAATGGATACTCCTCCCTCTGGCTCCCTTTGGACGACTTTGTCCTTATAGGTTCCCTCTTTCTTATTTAACTATTATAGATTCTCATTAAAAATGTCAGGGTGGTATTATTTTTCAATAATCTTAGGAACTGAAATGATAAAATCATGGGAGAGCAATGCCTATCTGCACTTTTTCTTCTTGACTTGCCATGGGTCTTTCTTTCTTTCCTTCCCGTCTGTCCCTTTGCCTACCTATCACCCTGCCTTTTGTCTCTTTCTCTCTAGCCCACTCTCTGACCAACTCTGTCTGCATCTCTATTGTACACTTTTTTGTAACAAAGGGATTAAGAAAGAATAGACCAAAGGTTAGAGAGAATTTTGCACGGTCAAGGATGAACTAACTGACAGACACAGAGATAGAACCCAAATTTCCAGATGTATATTTCTTTTTTTTTTTAATTTTATTTATTTATTTGACAGGGAGATAGAGAGAGAGCACAAGTAAGCAGAGTGGCAGGCAGAGGGAGAGGGAGAAGCAGGCTCTCCGCTGAGCAGGGAGCCGGACGTGGGGCTCAATCCCAGGACCTGGGATCATGACCTGAGCCAAAGGCAGATGCTTAACCGACTGAGCCACCCAGGCTCCCCAGATGTATATTTCTTTTAAAAAATTGCACTTTTACTAAACTTCTGCAGATATATTTTAACAAGACATCCTACTTATAGAGGATCACCTATTTTAAAAATATAACAATTAATTCACTGCCCCTCTTTCACTTCTGTTAGAATGACTTATTGTCCCTGGTATGTTTTGCTAATCTGGAGGATAGAGCTAGTGTAGAATAGGAGAGATGAGAGAAGAAAGGCAAAGCTTCATGGCTATTGTTGCCCTATTATCTATGTAACTGCAGAAATGACCCCAATTCTTTACCCTTTCCTAAATTCATGCCCTTTGCTATGTGACTTCTTTATTCCTATCATTAAAGGCAGAGTTTATTTACTTGCTTCTTGATTTTGGATCTGCCATGTGACTTGTTTTGACCATTGGGGCTGTTAACAGACATGACACCATATAATGGTTAATTTAGGTTGACAAAATGTAAACGGGTTTTGAAATCTACTGTCAGTAGTGCACGTACTATAATTATCAATATACATTTGGTAAACTTGAAAATTACCTGTAGACTAATATCATTTTTTGTTTCCGATATTTATTTCAACAAGGACCATTATATTATACTCTTCAAAGTGGAACATCTATAAGGGTTTTGGGTAAAATGTTACCAAAATCTTATCTATAACAAATTGCTCCTGAACTTTAGAAAATGGGTGTAATTTAATTAAGAGAATGCCTTTTTCTCAGATTTTGTTATGATAATGTTCTAATTCTGTCAAGTGCACGATTATAACATACCTAGATTCTATTGGATACATTGGATATTTTAGTAACTTTTTTTTTAAGTAAATGGACATTTAATTTTTTTTAAAGATTTTATTTATTTATTTGACAGAGAGAGACACAGCGAGAGAGGGAACACAAGCAGGGGAGTGGGGGAGGGAGAAGCAGGCTTCCCGTGGAGCAGGGAGCCCGATGTGGGGCTCGATCCCAGGACCCTGGGTTCATGACCTGAGCTGAAGGCAGATGCTTAACGACTGAGCCACCCAGGCGCCCAATATTTTAGTAACTTAATGATATTAATATTTATAAAAATCTGGAAATTGTATCTCATTGAAACTAAGACCACTGGACTGACTTAATTCAACTTGGTTCATACGACTGTTAGCTTATTGTAATAGAACTCAGAACCCACCAATAGTTAAATGCTGATTAGGATCAACTACTTTCCTATAATCTTGTCATGAAGTTATAATGAAATAAAGTCTTATAGACTCTGTTCTTCTATATTCTTCTACAAATAGGCATTTATCAGCAAACAAGAACAAAGCAATCATATAAATTTTTTCTGTGGCTCAATGAATTCCCAGCTTTCTGTCTTTCTTTGGTGCTTCAAAAATGACTTGTATGAAAATTCTACTTCAGAAAAATAAGACATTTCAGTGTCAGGATATGGCCCATCATCCCCTGAACTCAAGAAACTAGAAATCCTCTGAGAACTAGTGGCAGGATATAGGACATTTTAGGGACCAATTCTTGGGCACCAACCTCTAGCATATAGTCTCCTTGACCCAATAAACTCTTTTTTTTTAAAGATTTATTTGTTTATTTTGAGAGAGTGAGAATGAGAGAGAGAGAGAGAGTGAATGAGAGCGGGGAGGGTTAGAGGGAGAAGCAGGCCCCTCGCTGAGCAGGGACCCCGATGCGGGACTTGATCCCGGGACTCCAGGATCATGACCTGAGCCGAAGGAAGTTGCTTAACCAACTGAGCCACCCAGGCGCCCCACCCAATAAACTCTTAATCCTATTTATGCAAGAGTGAGAAGAATCATGACACTATTAATTTTACTAATGAAAATCCATTCCCAGCATCTATTAATCTTAGTAAATCCTCTAGTGTTAATGGAAGGTAAAAATCTTTGAAGTTTTTGTAGTAGCTAACTCTAGAGCATGGCTTCCTGATTAGAATTATAACTGACCACTAACATTACCAATTAAAATTAGAATCCCAATTAGAGTCTGCATTCCTAATTAGGGTAATTGATCCCACCTACAGTACAATTGAAATTAACATATGCATAAATTCATATTTTCTGTGTTTTCTGTATGCTTAATTGCACACGTCATAACTCATTGGGTATAAGAATATATAAGATAACTAAATCCTACCAGATTGTTTTTCAAAATGTGCCAATTTATATTTGCAGCAACAAAGAATGAGAATATCAAACCCCACAGTTTTGCCAATGATTTTTGTTATCTAGTTTTTGAAATTTTTTACATTCTTATGAATTTTAATGTCTTTCTGATTAATAATGAATTTGGACATTCTTCAGATCATATTTTCAAAAAAATGTTAGCTTTTTGGGCTTCCCTTTCTGGGAATTGCATATATAAGTATATATATATATATACTATATAAATAATAATTCAATTTATATATATAAATATATGTAATAATATAGAATATGTAAATAATTTAATTTATTTAAACAAAAAAAATTTAGCCATTTCTCCCACCATTCTATTCCCCACCCCCACCTCTGACAACTACCAACCTGTTTTTGTATCTATGAGCTTGGTTATTTATTTATTTAGATTCCACATTAAGAGAGGTCATATGGTATTTGTCTTTCTCAGACTTATTTCACTTTATATAATGGCCTTGAGGTCTATCCATGTTATTGCAAATGGCAAGGTTTCATCCTTTTTAAGACTGAATAATATTCTATCATATATACATATATATGAGATAGATAGATATAGATAGATAGATAGATAGATAGATAGATAGACAGATAGATAGATATCACAATTTCTTTATTCATCCCCTCATAGACACTTACGTTATTTCCTTTTATCTGTATCTCTATTGAGTTTCCTGTCTTTGCCTTTGACATACTCACTAATAAATATTCCATGTTAATAAGAGACTTTCATATTTCTTTTTTTAATTAAAGATTTTATTTATTTATTTATTTAAAGATTTTATTTATTTATTTGAGAGACAGAATGAGATAGAGAGAGAGCATGAGAGGGGGGAGGGTCAGAGGGAGAAGCAGACTCCCCGCTGAGCAGGGAGCCCGATGTGGGACTCCATCCCGGGACTCCAGGATCATGACCTGAGCCGAAGGCAGTTGCTTAACCTACTGAGCCACCAGACGCCCTAAAGATTTTATTTATTTATTTGACAGAGAGAGAGAGAGAGAGCACAAACAGAGGGAGCAGCAGAGGGAGAGGGAGAAGCAGGCTCCCTGCAAGGAGCCTGATGTGAGACTCGATTCCAGGACCCCGGGATCATGACCCGAGCCGAAGGCAGATTCTTAACCGACTGAGCCAGCCAGGCACCCCAAGAGACTTTCATATTTCAACAGAGACTCTCTCAGGTTCTGTTAAGAGAAAAATACATATGAAAATAAAGAAGGCAAGCATTTCTGGAGCACAGCCTCTTGGGAATCTAGAAACAGAGGGATCTTACTTGATTGGAATCTATTTTTACAACCGGAAAACTCTTTTTAGGTCCAAGCAGCCCCAGAGATAGATTAACTGCTTGTCTCTTAACAAAATGTATTGATAATGCTCTAGCCAGATTTCCTTGTTTTATTTGTTTGTCATCTTCCCCTCCTTTGAAATATTTTCTACGTCTAACAGCCAGAACTTGCAACTGTTTCTCAGGTGACCATTTTGAGCAACTGGGTCCTTCCCTGGTCATGTGCTAGAAGCCCACAATCCCTAGAAATACATGTTCTTTCAAATAAGTCCTTAACAAGGGACTGACTGGCCTGTGCTTAGGAGAGCCTTACCTCCCTTGCTTACCATCAGATGATTGAGGTCCAATCTACACTCTGGAGTTCCCCTGCAAGAGCATCCTGAGGCAGGGGAACCAATTCGTCCCTGTTTGCTGACATTTTCAATTTCAGCTCTGAAAGCCCTGTGTCTAGGAATTGCCCTTGGTCCTAGGCAAGCCTACTTGGGACTTTGCCTGGCTTCACATTCTTGCTTATCATCCTCTGTCCAGCTTCCCACACCTCTCACTAGTTTCTACTGAGTAATTCCTTAACAAAAGTCTTGCACACAAAGTTGTCTTGGAGTCTTCTTCTGGGGAAAGTGACCTAAGACACTCTCTTAACTCTAATGCCTTATGCTATTATGACTAAGCTGGTTTTTCTGGTCTTTTGGCTCTTTTTCTTGCTATTACTAATGTGTATCTATAAGGCCCAATTTTTCATTTCCATGATGACAACCATGACCTGACTGATCCAGTTAGTCAACATGATCATGTTGGGAAGAATTTAGATACCAAAAGACTTGTAGCGTATTTAGCAGATGTTCTTTGTCATAAAATAGCTTCTACTAAAAACGACCCCCAAACCCCTTTATTTTATTATTATTTTATTAAATGCTAAATAGCTTATGAACTTAGGAATCTTTTACAGTGCTACCCAAGGGAAAATTTTTATTTTTTTTATTTTTTTACTTTTAAAGATTTTATTTATTTATATTGAGAGAGAGAGAATGAGAGAGAGAGAGCACATGAGAGGGAAGAGGGTCAGAGGGAGAAGCAGACTCTCCGCTGAGCAGGGAGCCCGATGCACGACTCGATCCTGGGACTCCAGGATCATGACCTGAGCCAAAGGCAGTCGCTTAACCAACTGAGCCACCCAGGCGCCCCCAAGGGAAAATTTTTAGGTAAAATAATCATAATAGATATAAGCCAAAAAGCAAGGCAAAAAGTACTGGCATAGTCGTTAGGCGTCTGCCTTCGGCTGGGGTCATGATCCCAGGGTCCCCGGATCAAGCCCCGCATCAGGCTCCCTGCCCCGCACGGAGCCTGCTTCTCTCTCTCACACTCCCTCTGCTTGTGTTCCCTCTCTCGCTGTGTCTCTCTCTATCAAATAAATAAATAAAAAATTTAAAAAAGTACTGGCATAGGAGGTATCCAATAAGAATGTAGAAGTGGCAACATTTTCTAATAATTGCATTTCATTCATCAATGTATACTTTGTAACTTCATTTTAGACAAGCAGTTCCTTATAGCACAGCTTATAGATACATAAGCATTAAATATTTTATCTATTTGCACGCTCTTAGACAAATCTACTTAAAACATTTGTGGTTTCGTCATGAGATTTTGTAGCTATGAGGCTTAATTTCTTTTTCAAGCTCTGCAATTTGCTTGAACTTATTTATATAAGGAACACCAAATTAGCTTGTTATACTTAGAGTCATTCAAGTATGCCCAACTTGCGTTCCCGTGTTTGAATCCCACACATTCAATTTTTCTCCATTGCTTTCTCTGGCTTCTTTAAAGATTAAAAATAACATACATAGTTATAGCTGTTTTCTAGAAATGCTTCTCAGAAAATTTACCTAATTCAGAAGATTTTATCTTTTATTTTAAACCTATTTCTTTTTTTCCTGGATGATGATGAGATTCTGAAGATTGAAACATCTCTAAGGATTTTGCATCTATTCCAAAGCTGCATGCTTATAGGAACAACTCTTACAGTGCCTATTGTTTTAATATAGGATTATACCCAGAACTTTAGTATGAGGTAGCTTTAAGGGAATTTTCTCCTGCCCCCCCGCCCCCTCTTTTTTTTTACATTAATGTGATTCCTGGATGTTCTTCTCTAGCCAGCTCTTCACACTGTCAGGAAAATCCACTTTATTTTATTTAATAATTGCTTAGGCATTTACTCTTCTCTATAAAAATCCTGGTAATTTTCAACCTGAAGCAACAGAGCTTCTGCTCTTTGAAGTACACCTTGGTCAACAGAAAATTTAAAGTAGGTTACAGTGCGCCTTTAGTCTGTGCCTTCTCATACAGCCTATGGTTTTTTTTTTTAACCTCAAGTTTTTAAAGTATCTAATACACAATATAAAAATAAAATAGTACTAAAAAGCTTGTAGTAAAATGAACGGGCTCTCTCATTCTCCCAACCCACTACTCCTGATCCTCTGTCCCTCTAAAGTCAATAACTTTTAACTGAGGCTTTATTTTTAACACTTTCCCATAAAAAAAATCATCTCTAAAAAATACAATTCAACAACTAACTTGTGTACTCCCTGGTGAAACAGATACAATTTATCTCATTCACATCCTGCCACCAATATAGAGTTGTATCACTTTTGGATTCTTCAATTGGTTTCTTTTAAACTTAAAAAAAAAAAAAAAAGACAAATCGACATCTCTCTCTCTCTGTCTCTTTTCCACTCTGTTTTTCTTTGTAGAAATACATATAGTGTATCATCAAAAGCCAGAAAAATAGTTTGTTTGCCCAAATGGTAACAAGGGTGCCAGTAAGATTTAGGTCATTCTGGCTAATATTTACAATAATGTAATCTTCAGCGGCATATTGTTATAGGTAGCGCTTGATACTTAAGTCTTACTTCCTATCTTGAAGTTTTTGAGTAAGATGAATTAAAGAACAAAAACAACAACAGCTACCACTACAACAAAATGTCAGACATTTTCTATGTTTCTTCTTTGTATTTTTAAATCCTCACCACACTCCTGAAGTAAGTGTTATTGTGCCCATTTTACAGATGAGGAACCAAATGGCAGGAAAGAAGGTGTTGTCTTGGCTAATAAGGGAGAATCTGAATTGTCTTATATAACCCAGCATTGGAAGTCATGCAATGTCACTTCCTTGCACTCTATTGGTTACAAACAAGTCACTAGCCTGTCAAGATTTGAGGACAAAATTCCAGAAAATACAGTGTTTTATGGCAATCTTCAGAAAATACGTTACTCAAGGTCATTGGACTAGTAAGTGGCATTTGGACTCCAGAGTCTTATTAAGTCGTCTATATTGTCTCTTTACTGCTATTGATATATGTAGTGAACAGGTTTGGACTTTTGGGGTGTCATGTGCTCTATTTCTCAAAACTTACTGCTGAGATTCCCTGCGGTACCAATCATTGTATCAATTTTAAGTGTTGACAATTGCAAACCTATATTCTATCCTCCTGCTTTATTATAATTCTTAACTCCTTTCTTACAAATATCTAACTTGATTTTGTCATCTTCCATCTCTTGAACTGGTTCACACTTTCTTAGATTCTTTGTTTTCTTCTTACTTGATTTATTCCCTTATTTTCCTAGAATATAACCTTCAAGAGTTTCTTCTTTTTTAAAAAAATATTTTATTGTGGTAAAAACACTTAACCTTAAGACCTACCCTCTAACAGATTTTTAAGTGTACAATGTAGCATTGTTAACTATAGGCACAATGTTATACTGCATATCTCAGGAGCTTATTCATCTTGTGTAACTGAAACTTTACTCTGGTTGATGAGCAATTCCTCATTCCTGACCCCCACTCCAGCCCTTGGCAACCACTATTCTACTCTCTGGTTCTATGAGTTTGACTCTTTTAGACACCTCTTATAGTAGAATCATATGATATCTGTCCTTCTGTGACTGGCTTATTTCACTTAACATAATGTCCTCAAGGTTCATTTAGGTTACAGCATATTGAAAGATTTCCTTCTTTTAAAGGCTGGATAACATTCCACTGTTTGTATATATCACATTTTCTTTATTCATTCATCCATTGATAGATATTTAGGTTGTTCCACATCATGGCTATTGTAAATCATGCTTCAATTAACATGCGGTGCTAATATCTTTTCTAGATCCAGACTTAAAATTTTTTAGATAAATATCCAGTAGGTTGCTGAGCCTTATGGTAGTTGTTTTTGGTTTGTTTGTTTGTTTAAGTAAGCTCTATGTCCAATGAAGGGCTTGAATTCAAGAAAGTCTCCGAGGTCAAGAGTTGCATGCTCTACTAACTGAGCCAGCCAGGTACCCCTTATGGTAGTTTTATTTTTTATATTTTGAGGACCCTCCATACTGTTTTCCATTGCAGCTGCACATTTTGCATTCCCACTAAGAGTGTACAATGGTTCCAATTTCTGCACATTTTCACCAACAACTTGTGGGTTTGTGTGTGTATTTATAATAGCTATCCTTGTAGGTTTGAGAAGATATCTTATGGTTTTGATTTGCATTTCCCAAATGATTAGTGCAGTGACAATCTATTCAGATACCTGTTAGCCATTTGTATGCCTTCTTTGGAAAAATGGCTAATCTTTAGTGCATTTTTAAATTTAGTTATTCAGGGTTTTTTTTAAGATATTACTTATTTATTTGAGAGAGAGAGAGAAAGAGATAGCGAGAGAGAGAGAGCAAGAGCAGAGGTCGGGGGAGGGAGAGGGAGAAGCAGGCTTCCCGCTGAGCAGGGAGTCCGATGCAGGACTGGATCCCAGGACCCTGGGATCATGACTCAGGCCGAAGGCAGATGCTTAACTGACTATGCCACCCAGGCACCCAAGAGTTTGATAATAATTGGAATTAATTAATTATTCTTTAAGTGTTTGGTAGAATCCATCAGTGAAGTCATCTTGTCCTTAACTTTTCTTTCATGGGACAATTTTGGCTATGATTCAGTCTCCTTACTAGACATAGGTGTGTTTAGACTTTCTATTTCCTCATGATTCAGTCTTGTTAGGTTGGATGTTTCCAGGAATTTATCTGTTTCTTCTAAGTTATCCAGTTTCTTGGCATATAGTTGTTCACTATAGTCTCTTATGTTCCTTTTTATTTCTAAGGCATCAATTGTAATGTGCCCTCTTTAATTTCTAACTTTCTTTAATATTTTCTGTGTTTTTTTCTTAGTCTAGTTGACAGTTTGTCAATTTTATCTTTTCAAAACCTCAACTCTTAGTTTTGATGATTTTTTTCTATTGTTTTTCTATTTTCTTTTTCATTGATTTCTCCTCTAACATTCATTGTTTCCTTCCTTTTAACATTGGACTTGAGGTGCCAAGTTAGGTTGTTTATTTGAGATCTCTCTTCTTTTTTGATGTAGGTATTTATTGCTATCAAAATTCCCTCTTAGTCTGCTTTTCCTGCATTCTTTAAGTTTCGGTATTTTGTGTTTTTGTTTTCGTTGGTCTCAAGATATTTTCTAATTTCTTTTTTGATTTTTTTCTTTGACCCATTGGCTGTTGGAAGTGTGTTAATTTTCACATGTGTGTGAATCATCCAGTTTTCCTTCTGTTATTGATTTCTAGCTTCTTTCCATTATGATTGGAAAAGACACTTGGTATGATTTCAAATCTCTTAAATTTGTGAAGATTTGTCTTTTATCTAACATGTGATCTCTCCTGGAGAATATTCTTTGTGCTCTTGAATATATTCTGGGGCTGTTGGGTGGAACATTCTGTAAATGTCTTTGAGGTCTACTTGGTTTATAGTGTTTTTCAAGTCTGCTGTTTCTTTGTTGATGTTCTCTTTGGTTGTTTTATCCATTATTGAAAGTAGGGTATTAAGATCTCCTAATTTTATTGTATTGCTATTTCTTTCTTCAGTTCTGTCAATGTTTGCTTTCTATATTAGGTACTCTGATGTTAGGTGCAAATAGAATTATAATTGTTACATTTTTCTGAATTAAACTTTTCTCATTATAAAATGTCCTTCTTTGTTTTTGTGACAGTTTTGACTTTTAGTCTATTTTGTTGGATATAAATATAGCCACCCCTGCTCCCTTTTGGTTGCCATTTTTATGGGGTAATGGGATAACCTCATGGGATTATCTTTTTGGGATAATATTTTCCATCTCTTGGGGATAATGGGAATATCCCCACATGGGATATTCTTTTTCCATCTCTTCACTTTCAGCCTATGTGTGTCCTTAAATCTAAAGTGAGTTTCTTATAGGGGACATATTGTTGTATTTTTTTTTTATCTATTCAACCACTCTATTCTTTCAGCTGGGAGTTTAATCCATTTACAGTTAAATAAATTATTGATAGGGAAGGATTTGCTCTTGCCATTTTGTTGTTTTCTGTTTGTCTTGTATTTTTTTGTTGTGGTTGTTGTTCTTCTTTTCCTCTTTCTATCATTGTGTTTTGTTGATTTTTTTTTGCAGTGGTATGCTTTGATTCCTTTCTCTTTTTCTTTTGCATAATTTCTATAGTTTTTTTTTTTCTTGGTTACCAGGAACACACATAAAAATATCTTATAGTTACAGCCGATCTTAAGCTGATAACTTAATTTCAATAGCATATAAAAATTATACACTTTTACTCTCCCTCCCACTTGGTTATTGATATCACAATTTAAATCTATTCATATTGTGTATCAACTGATACAGATTTTAGTAATAGTTATTTTTAATACTTTTGTCTTTTAAAATTCACACAAGAGTTAAGAGCAATTTACCCTCCACCATTAAATTAATACAGTATTCTGTATTTGTCTACATATATACCTTTACCAACAAGTTTTATACATTCTTGTGCTGTAATGTTACTTTTGTTTCAAGCTGAAGAACTCCCATTAGCATTTCGTAAGGCAGATCTGGTGATAAACTTTCAGCTTTTGTTTGTCTGGGAAAGTCTTTATCTCTCGATTAAAAAAAAAAGCAAATTATTTCTTAGAGATGTTTTAGGTTCACAGTAAAATTGAGAGGAAGGTACAGAGATTTCTCATATACCCTTTTCCCTTTATATATGCATAGCATTATATATGCATAGCATAATAGCATTTATATATGCATAGCATTATCAATATCACCCACCAGAGTGCTATGTTTGTAACAATTGATTAACCTAGATTTACATGTCATAATCACACAAAGCCCATAGTTTACATTAGGGTTCACTCTTGGTGTTATTTATTCTATGGATGTGAACAACTGTATAATGACATGTATTCATCATTACAGTATTATACAGAGTATTTTCACTGCCCTAAAAATCCTCTGCCATGCTTCTTCATCTTCTCCCTAAACCCTGGCAACCAGTGATTTTTTTACCATCTCCACAGATTTTATTTTGCCTTTTCTACAACGCCATGTAGTTGGAACCGTAATATATGCTGTCTTATCAGATAGGCTTCTTTCACTTAGTAATATGCACTTAGGTTTTTTGTATGTCTTTCCATGGCTTGATAGCTCTTTTATTTTTAGTGCTGAATAATATCTTATTGGCTGCATGTGCCATAGTTTATTTATCCATTTACTCACTGAAGGACATCTTGGATATTTCCAGGTTTGGGGAATTATGAATAAAGCTGTTAAAATATCTATGGATTGGCCTCATATAGGATAAGACGTTCACCAATCAATGTAGCCAGAGCTTCTGTGGGCCTCTTAAACCTTTGTGGTAGTACAACCTTCCAGTCTTTGTTCTTAGTGGCCCCTAGGTCTCTACAGCATACTAACTCCCATCAGCGCTCTAAGATAGGCAAGCTAAAATCTTGTCCCTTGCTCAACTCCTGGAAAAGTTGGAACATTTGACATGTGGGCCAATTCTTTCCCTTCCCAGGGAGAAGCTGGGCAATCATTTATTTATGCCTACCCACTCTGCATTGAGCCAGGGGGACAAGCTATAGTGAGGGCCCACACACTAGTTCAAACTGCTGCCTTTGTTCTCTGTAGTCCCCAGGGGTCTGGTGTATGTCAGGCCCTGCTAGTGCTCCCAGACAAGTGAGAGAAAAGCCATCCCTTCAAGTAGTACCTGGAAAAGTTGAAAGTTAGATGTGAAATCCAACTCTTTCCCTCTTCATCGAGAAACTGAGAACTTCCTATGAAACTGAGAGATTCCTCTCAGTCATATGGCACTGTGCCAAGGGGGGGATTATGGCAAAAGGATGTCTCTCATTTTCCTTCCAGTTTTGATGTGGCTGGTTTTGCACCTGCCCATGCTGCAGGAGCCTTTCAACTATTTTCTGGATTTCTCACAGATAGAGTTGATCCATGTATTGCTGTTAAATTGGTACATCCATGGGAGGAAGACTAGTCCAGGGCTCCTATTTGACCATCTTGTTGATGTCACCTCCAAGAATTTCTTAAGATGAGGTACATAGTATAAATTTTTTTCATCCTTGTATGTAAAAAAATTCTTATAATTCGATAAAATAAACCTACATTATGTTTGTTTGTTTTTTTTTTTTTTTTTTTTTTTATTGAAGAGAGAGAGAAAGAGAGCAGGGGGCAGGGAACAGAGGGAGAAAGAGAACCTTAAGCAGACTCCATGCCCATCTAGGAGCTGGACGTGAGGTTCAATCTCATGACCCTGAGATCATGACCTGAGCTGAAATCAAGAGCAGATACTTAACTGACTGAGTCACCCAGCTGCCCCTACATCATGATTTTTAAATAAGAAACAATACATATATTCTTTGCATTTGAAGGAATTATACTTATGTCTTCTGTTATCTGATTTTGTTGTTGAGAAATGTAACTTCTCTTTTTGTTATTTTTCTCTGAAAGATTTTAGAAATGATGGCTCTATTCCTGGGATTCTGAAATTTACAACGGTGTGCATTGAAGTGTGTATAATTTCATTCTTTGGTCTTGAAATTTGACCTGTTCTCAATCAAGATACATGTCCTTCAGTTCTGGAAAGCTATCTTACTATGCTTTGATAATTTCCTCTTTTCATCTTCCATTCTTTCTTCCTAAAACCTTCCTTATTTAGAAACTGGGCATTGTGGATTGATGTTTCAGCTCTTCCCTCCCCTCTTCCCCTTGCTCTTAGTCTTCTGTTAGTTGCTTTTCTATTTTATTTTTAAAAGATAACCTAGGGGCGCCTGGGTGGCTCAGTGGTTAAGCGTCTGCCTTCCAGGGTCCAGGGATCGAGCCCCGCATCAGGCTCCCTGCTCCGCGGGAAGCCTGCTTCTCCCTCTCCCACTCCCCCTGCTTGTGTTCCCTCTTTCGCTGTCTCCCTGTCAAATAAATAAATAAAATCTTAAAAAAAAAAGGTTAATCTAAAATCTCTCTCTCTGCCCGCCAATCTTCACGTTTATTTCTGCTTACTTCTACTACCTTTGTTTTTTGACTGTTTTATCTTTTCATATCAATGTGAAAACATTAATTAGCACTTTATGTGATTTTTTTAAATTTGTTTCTGGGTCTACTACTGTTTTCTCTATTTTTTGTATTTAAAAAATTTTTTTCAGACTCGAGGTTTCTTCAAATGTTTATAATTAGTGGTCTGCTCCATTCAGAAGTGAATCTCTAAAAGCTAATTGGAAGCTCTGTGGGCATAAGTGGAGCTTGCTGACTGCTAGAGGTTATTTGCAATGTTTTAGATAGGTTGCCAGCAATTTAATTTGGTAAACCAGCAACTGACAATAAAATGCTGCAATAATTTACCTGCAAGGCTAGATGTTAATCTTGTATGTGTTTGTGTGTGTATGTACATGCATGTCACGGTGTGTGTTTGTGTGTGTGTGTGTGTGTGTGTGTGTGCATGCAGTAAGTATTTATCATGGCGACATTTAGAATATCAGGAGTGGTCTACTATATTTTTATGCTTATATATGTATTTATCTCAAATTAATGTATATTTATTATTAATTATTTTTAGGAGAAACAATATAACTATATAATTTTTACAATGAAATTTTACTTAAAAGTACTAAACATTAGATTTGTTTAATTTCTAATTTGTAGGTATTTTAAACAAATTTGATTCATTGCTTTCTTATTTTTGAGCTAGAAGAAGTTTAAAGCAAGGTGAGATTATTTTCTCACTATTTCTGTTGAAGAATTTAATCTCAAAATTGATGTGATAACATACCTCTATTACTCACATCTGGACACTTATCAAGATTTTAATATTCAAACTAACAAGTATGTTTTGTTTAATAAGCCAAAAATCAGTGAGTGATGTTTATGACTATGAATATCCAAATGAGAGTTTCTTTCTAAATAATCAGAGAAGTATACACAATTGAAAATGGTGAGGATTAGTAAAAATTACTTTGCTGTTCAAAATTTTGCATTATGAAAAACAGAATATATATCCTTGTGTTTCTTTACAACCATGATTTCCTTGATTTAGTCTAATCAGAGGAGGAAATGACCCTCCATCTATATGTTAACTTAAGGCCAATTGGAACCAATGTGCCATAATCATCATTGTCTTTAATTATTGTTTACTGCACATCCATGGAATATATAACATTGGCTTAAGTTTGAGTAGTGCTGGTTCCTGTCATTGGAGAGCTTTTGACCTACATTAAGGAGATGTACTACACAGGGTCAGGACAGATACATAGCATATGGTGGGGGGCAGGGATGCTGAGTATGTGAGGATTTGCCATATTTTGCCCATCACAGAAATGTTCATACAATAGTTTTGACATGTGAGAAGTTAGGGTTTTAGCAGAGGTAAAAGAAATTTTTTAAGCTATTTCAGATGTTGGAAAGGTAGTTAGATGAAATTTTGGAAGCAAAAGAGAAAAACTCACGCAGCTGGTAGTAACATCAACTTGACTCAAACAACACATGTTTACAGATCATTAGTAAAGTAAAAGGAGGCTTTGCCATGGTTGATGGCAGTCTGGAAAATTATCCTACCAAATGCCCTGAGAGAAGGAAATAAAAGAGAATGAAAAAGCACAGATAGGATAATTGGCATAAAGGTATGGGTTAGAAAGATGAGTTCCCTAAGCCAACATCTAAGAAATGAGAATAAAAGACACATTCATTTAAAAAAAAAAAAACAGCATACTGAAAGTCTACTATGTGGACTTCTTTAAAAAAACAGGGAAGAAATCACATGCAAAAATAGGGAGAAGCAGTATCTTAACATCTAATATTTTCAGGGGAATATTGTCAAGGAAAACATGAGAACATAGTTTCAAATTCAAAGTGGTTGAAGGCAGAGATGAGATTGTGTAACATGCATTGAAATAGCTTGGCATAAATTTGCATGTTTCCATTGGCACATCCATAAAAGGGATTGGACTGGGAGGTAGCCCTGGCAGCACTGGTAAGACTTCAGATAATGGAGCCAAATTACCTGAGTTGGGATTCAGCTTCCCCGATTTCTGGTATGTGACCCTGGGCAAATTGTTTCACCTCTGTGAGCTTCATCATAGTACTTAGCTCATAGAGGAGTTCTGAGGATTAAATGAGTAAATATTTGCAAAGCACTAGAATAGCACCCAGTTCATAGCCCTAGCAGTTATTTTTATTACCATTATTACCATTAATTTCCCTTTTTTCAGTGCATGTAAGGCATTTTTCATTTTTCTGAGTATTTATTTTTCTTGTCTTGCCTTTATTTATCCATTCGACAGGTCAAGAATACTACTAAGTACCTGGCTATGGAAATATGTAAGATGCATAAACCTGTGCTTATGAAGAGCTTATATTTAGTTAGTGAGAAAAGACATACTAGTGGAGTAAAATTTTGATTTTCAATCATGTCGTTTTCAATGCCTTTTACTACTACCCCTTCCCCTATCATTCAGGCTTCATTAATGGATTTATATGTACTGCCTTCAAGTGTAGGTTTGCTACTTCATACATAAAGAACAAAAGACAAGACTTGATGCTTAGTTTTGAACTTGAAAATCTTAGCATTGTTTATTAAGAACAAAGTCTGAAGGATTTGGAAAGTAGGTTTCAATCAGTAAACTACAGAGTAGAAAGAACATAGGACAAAGTAAGACATTTTGCTTTTCAACACATTAATAGAAAAGACCTTTTTTAAAATGTAAGCGGTAGGAGTGGAGCTTGGTTAAAGAGGAAGGAGAAAAAGTATTTAGAGATTAATGAGGAATTCCTCCCACTGTCTTCTCGGGACACATCCCATGCCTTGGAGGGAAGTGATAGGGCAGCAGACATTTGTTTAAGGGGAATCCCAGGGCATAGAGAATTGGTGTCTTTTTTCTCAGGACGAGGTCTAAGGGCACTGCGTGCCTCACAGAGAAGCTCAGCATGGAGCCAGAGTATGGATCAACAAGAGAGATAAGAAAAAGAGCAAGGGAGGAGACTAGAGATAAGAGTCTGAGATGACTTACCACTCTCCCAAAACCATAGTTTTGGGATAGTTTTTAAAAAGGGCCCAGAAATGAAAGAGAGAGCCAGAGAATTGAACAAGTCTTTGCCATTCGAATGCGGAGACCCTGAATATGTCCATTAAGAATCATGGCCTTGGGCGCCTGGGTGGCTCAGTTGGTTAAGCGACTGCCTTCCGCTCAGGTCATGATCCTGGAGTCCCGGGATCGAGTCCCGCATCGGGCTCCCTGCTCAACGGGGAGTCTGCTTCTCCCTCTGACCCTCTTCCCTCTCGTGCTTTCTAGCTGTCATTCTTTCTCTCTCAAATAAATAAAATCTTTAGAAAAAAAAAAAGAATCATGGCCTCTGGATGTCAGCTACCCATGTAAAATGTAGTCTTGGCTAAGGACAATGGTGAGAACTGGCTGACCCATCACATCACTGTACAAACCTGGGAGAACAGAAGAGGACCACAGACCTAGGAGCCCCTCTCCTCTGTATCCCTTTCCTACCTTGATTTCTGTGCTGCTACCTCAGCCCTACCCAGAAGCTGAAGTTACCCAGACGAAAGGGAAGGGGGTGGGAGTGAGGGGAAAGAATTCTGCATCCACTACTGAGAAGTTACAGGGGGAAAAAAAGTGTTGTTGTTGTTGTTGTTGTTGTTTTTTAAATCTGGAATTGACAGGTTTTCTAAATTTGCAAGATTAAGTGATTTTTGTTTTGTTTTGCCACCGAGAGGAAATGGAAAACTATCAACAATGCAGCATTCAGTTCCAGAGAATTATAGTGCATCTTTTTGCAACCGATTTTTGCCTGTAATGATCACCCCAGGTTACACTTAGAATGAACACTTCAGTACAATACAAGTAGTATGACCTGCCCCAGCACTGGCAGTGCAGAAATAAGCTCTTTAGGGAAAATGCACCATGAGCCAGAATGATCACATGGCATTGAGTTTCAAATAGGCAGGGAGTGAGGGAATGGCATTTGGGGTCTGAATCAAAGCAGATAGGCGAGATGTAGGCATGGGTTAGGGGCACAGTGAAGTCCAGCCTGGCGGAAGAAAATGTTTTGGGGAGTAGCTGGGAAATTTTTTGGAACTCAATCCCTCATCACAAGTGAGGAACATATGAAGGACCAACTGATTGGTTTTCTGCTCAAAACATAAATTTATTTTATAACCCTTGCAGACAGGGATCTCACTATTACACAGAAACCATCATTTCGGGGCACCTGGGTGGCTCAGTCAGTTAAGCGTCTGCCTTTGGCTCAGGTCATGATCCCAGGGTCCTGGGATCGAGCCCCGCATTGAGCTCCCTGCTCCACGGGAAGCCTGCTTCTCCCTCTCCCACTCCCCCTGCTTGTGTTCCCTCTCTCGCTGTCTCTCTCTCTGTCAAATAAATAAATAAAATTAAAAAAAAAAGAAAAGAAGCCATCATTTCTCAAAGAGGTGATCAAGAACCCTCTTTGTCTTCTGTGGTGGAACACATTTCCCTCCAGTTCTGGCTATGCAACCCTGGACATGTGATCTATGCCCTCTGACTTGAGCTTCTTCATTATAAAGTGAGGATACTGAGAGTAACTACCTCATATGCTTGTTGTGATAATAACACAAACTAACATGTGCCTGGCACATAGCACACAATCTATTAATAGCATAATATTTGTTTTAAATAAACTTCACCACCCTTGAGAAAACGAAACACTAAATATTCTAGTACCTCCAGGTTTCTGGGTTCAGTAGAGGATACAGAACCATGATTCCAGGTCTGGGCTAACTGAGGTTATGTGAATAAGAGATCCGTATAACCCTGACTTGCAATTATAAATAACATTTCACTGCTGCCCCTTCTTTGTTACAAACAAGGATTTTGTTTGGCAGCTTTGCCTTCCCAGGAATTTTCTATTTTGAGGTTTTTCTTCCTGCTCTCTTTTCCACTTCTGAGTGTCTTTTGGGAAATGTTTTTGTTTTTTTTCAGACAAGGGTTTCTTATTGTATAGATTTTTTTCACTGATTTTAGGATTCTCTGACAACTAAGCTTTTAGAAGCCTAAAATAATAATAATAATAATAATAAAATTAAAAAGCAGAAAATAACATAATCCCACTTTTTGCTTTTTAGCACTCATACATTCCAAATCCTCTGTTATTAAAAAAAGGAATTTAAGGTATCAGAATATTCATGAGAAGACTTGGAAATGCAGGATTAGTTCACAGAGACTCGTGTTGGTGGCAGCCATCATTTCCCTGTGGGCTCAGTGCTGGGGTCCTGGGAACAGACCTTAGCACAGCACCTGGTTTATCATAGGCCTTCAGTAATAGGCACATTCTCTTTCTCTTTCCTTTCTTTTCTTAATGATGACTCGCTGACAATAAATATTGACATATTGATGGTAAAAACTGAACTGATTTTTGTTAAGAAAGTCTATGGACTCTACTTTCAAGGTACTTTCAGAATCTGGAGATGTCTCACCTTTCCCACTGCCACCGCTGCAGTCCAAGCAACCATCATGTGTCACCTGGATCATTGCGACATCCTCCGAATTGACTTCCCCTTTGACCCTTCTCCAGCATGCTGGCCTCCTTGCATTTCCCGACGGTGCCAAGCATCTTGCTTCCTTACATTCTTCGCACTGGCTATTATTCTCTCTGAAAAACACTCCTCCTTCAGATAGCCACACGGCTCGCTTCACTTCATGTCTTTAGACAACGGTCACCTTCTCAACAAAGTTTGCCCTGATTATCTCATTTCAAATTGCTGATAGACACTTCCTCATTCTCAGATCTCATTCCTCTAGAAATGTTCTGCCTTTCTTCCATAAGAATTTCATTTTCTCATATACTGTACAATTCACGCATTTATTGGATAGTTGTTAATTTTCTGTCTCCTCCCCACTCCCCAAGACAGAAATTCTTTTCTTCCTTTATCCCCTTAATGTATCCCAAGGGCCTAGAACACTACCAGGAATATAATAACCTCTGAGTAGGTGTGTACAGAATGAATGAAAGACAGATATCTTCTGTACTGAAAAAAATATGATGAGGTGATTTCAGCTTTTGGACATACAAACTGGTTCCTTTTGTATAGTCTTATGGCTCAGAGATCACATTGCTTAGTTCTTTTTTTTTTTCACATTGCTTAGTTCTATAGGAATTATATGCTAAAGTTTTTTTTTTTTTTAAAGATTTATTTATTTATTTTTAGAGACAGAGGTGGGGGGAGGAGGGGCAAAGGGAGAGAGGGTCTTAAGCAGACTCCATGCTAAGCGTGGAGCCTGTGGGACTGGATCTCATGACCATGAGATCAATACCTGAGCTGAAACCAAGAGTTGGATGCTTAATGGACTGTGCCACCCGCATGCCCCTATATGCTAAAGTGTTTGAATTTATACAAATGAGATAACTGATAGTGATCAGATTCAGATTCATTATGTGTCTCTCCACTTTGGGTTCCCTTCTCTGTCACTCTCTCTTCCCAGGGCTAATGTGATTTTGTGTGTAGACTGTGACCAAAGTTATCCATTCCACTCAGATATAAAATTGGTCTTGACAGTCTGACGAAGTTTGCAAATCCGATATTTTCCTGAGTAAAAGAGCCAGTGCAAATTAACTAAAAAGACAACTCATAAAGCATGTATTACATCACCAGGCAAGATTTTATTTTATGTGAATTAAAGTCCTATTGAATTTCATTTTCTTTTGCCGCATATAAAAATGATTTGAAGATAAAGCATATCTTAGACAAAGGAATGTTTGAACGTGGGAAGTAAGGCCATTCTGTAAGATTTTCCAAATAAGCTTAAGTTGGGTAGGAGGAGAGAATAACCACTTGGTAGAAATTGTGAAACACTAAAGGTATGAGTGTGGGTGGATTTGGGAGAGATTTAGCTCACTGATCCAGGAGCTCTTTGAATAAATCTGTTTTGTAGACTTAGACTCTTAAATGTTTGCCATATGACAATATTTGTTCCATTTGGGAGGGATGGATTTGGCAAACTCTTACTATTGTTTCTCGGGAATGGTGTACGAGGCATTAAAGTTATATTCCATTGAGAAAATATTTCCAATTTATAAGGTAAGGACATAGAAGTTTGAAATAAACTGAGAATTTTTAATATTTTTCTTCCCTGTAAAAAAAGATGCATGGTAATTAGTTACTAATATTTTTAATAAAAGAAAATTGTCATTAAATGCTCCAAGAAAATCAGACAGATTATGATTAGATGCTATCCCATCTAGGTTATAAAAAAAGAGCAAGGCCTCAAGGTTCTGCCTCACTTTAGGGAAGTGTTACCATGTCTTATCAATGGCGCTTGGCCATAGACATGTCTCTCTTTTCTTCCACTTTTCCTAAGAGTACCTCATCTGTTCAGAATTTTGAAATGAAATGATGTTTCACCAGAAAATGACTGAGAAATTAGTGTGAATGATACATCATTATCACATGAACTGTATGAATTTAATAGAAATTTAGAAAAAAAAATCACACTACGGTTGATTTCTATCTCTTTGAGTTCTGATTATTTTACTGCTTTTGAAAAGATTCAACGGATTATTAGGGACTGATAAAAAGAAAAGAGTTTTCCTGATTTTGGCAAATATTTCCAAAGAGGAACTTTGTGGTATAAGAAGTTGGGTAACGTGGGTATATTATAAATGATATCTGACTCACAGTGAGTTTTTAATATATAGTTTATTAGGCTAACCAAGAATTTTAAGTAAGAAGAGCAAAGGACAACTATCTTAAATGTAGATCTATGTAGTTTTTGAGTGAATTTAATATATGCTGCATCATTGGGTAACTTTCACTCTTTGTGGCCATTAGTCTAGTGATTATCTTCCAGAGGGCACATTCTGAGACCTCATCAGAATTGTAAAGACACCTGGCATGAGAGGAAACACATGTTGCTTAAAAAGATTTTCAACATTAGAGTCTCATACATTGAACAACAACAAAAACACGTATTTTTAAAAATTATGAACTATAAAAAAAACTATCTTGATAACAGTTTAGGTCATGGAAATATACAGCTAATAGAGTAGTAAAATATTTGGGGTGAGCCATGCAATTAACGAGGTCAGCGGCCCATGTCTATTGCTTATTATTTTCTTTGTGTGCATGTAAGGTACGATATTTACAGCTAGCTCAATTGTATACCACAAATATTAGTGAAAATAAAATCCCAAATCTTTGTAAGAGTTTATGATACTGTACATGCTCTGGCCTTGGCCAACAGTAGCTCTTCCCATTTTGCACTCTGTTTCCAGTTCACCTTTACATTGCAGCCCCCACTGCCTGAAATGGTCTGGCATCATCATGGCTCGTGACTTACTCACCTCATTCAGATTTCTGCTCAGAAGCCACCCATCAGAGATGCCAACATGCCAGACCTCCACCCCAACCCTTCTCACTGGTCTCTAGTCCCTTTCCCTACTTTATTTTCCTTTATGCACTTGTTGTGCTAACATAGTATATATCTAGGAGGTTTTTTAAAATTAATTTTCTGTCTCCATCAAGGGAATATGCAAGAACAGGGGCATGGTTTTGGCCAGTGTACTACCAGAGCTTAGAACAGTTCCTGGACCAGGGCAGACATTCGATAGATAGTTGCTGAATCAATGGATGAGCTGAGTGAGCAAATGAGCAACCTTTGGCATCATGGGCTATCTTGAAATCAACACTTGCTATACCATCATTCAGACAGTCCGATTATACTTCTTATTTCCCCTTTTTATCTTCTTTAATTTTTTAAAGTTTTTCTTTGGATATCTGAATTTAGCAACCAAAACAAAGTAAATAAGCAAAAAACAAACTCTCCCAAAATATTTTATGAGACTTATGCCAAGTTCAGGCTATACATATTGCAAGGGATGGCATCCAGTTTAATACTATATGATCTACATCAAAACTGCATGTCTCAAACTCACCTTCATATCTGAGCACTATTTGGGGTAAAAACGGGGATATATTATTTTTAAAAGCAAGATATCTTTCCAAGTTTAATCATTTGTTTTTCATGAGTTTAGATATCCTGAAATATACAATCAAAACCCTTCAAGGGCTTTTAAAAATTAATTGTAGGGGTGTTGGGGTGGCTCAGTCTGTTAAGCGTCTGCCTTAGGCTCAGGTCCTGATCTCAGGGTCCTGGGATCGAGTCCCGTATCAGGCTCTCTGCTCAGCGGGGAGTCTGCTTCTCCCTCTCCCTCTGCCTCTCCCTCTCTCTCTCTCAAACAAATAAATAAAATCTTAAAAAAAATAAATTTTAGAGAATAGAAAAAATATCTCAAAATGCTGAAGAAAAGTTTCAGAACATATATTTCTCATAAAAATATTTATCTTTCCTGTGAGATGCATAACTGATAATTTAGCTGACAATATTTTTTAATTTTGTAGATACTCATTACTTTATATTGTTCTTAGTTCTGATAAATCTTGTGGTGAAGGACATTGTGCTTAGCTATTTATTTAATGTAGAGAGAATAATTTGTTTTCTTAAGTATTGGGGTCAAAATTGTTCAAGTAAAATAAGCTAAATTAAAAAACCAAAAAACCAAAAAAAACCATAGAGTAGGCCTATGGTGTTTTGGAAATGCTACTCCCCGTATCAGGATTTATATTTTTAGGATATCAGAGGAAAGATCAGCTCAGACATCTGAAAAAAGGCCACTGCCAACAGAGTTAGACATTTAACATATGAATTGGGGACTTTTCAAGGCATTGAATCTGAGATGCCAGGAAAAACTCCAATCCATTGCTCATTGTGTTCTCCTTGGAGAAGCTGGTCCTGAACTTTGAGCAAAATCGGGCCTCACAGGAAATAAAAGGCTCTTCTTGACTTGCTATGGCTTTGAAAGAAAAATCTCTTGAAAGTCATTTCTAAGGAAATAATTAAATCTGAATTAAGATAATTTAAAATTATTAAAGTGAAATTACTTTATAATTAAAAAATGCTAGTTAGAAGCTTGTGAGCCTCACTTTTTAAACACTCACTTTTTTTGTGGGAAGATGTTTAAAAAAAGTTTTTATTATTCAATAAAATTTTTGGTAATCAAAGTAATTTTCAGAAAATCACTTTAGAAAATTTTACAGTAAAGTCTCAGTTTATTTTAAAATATGTGAACATGTCTTACATCAAATTTTCCCATTTTTACCAACACTCATTTGTAAATTTTGCTTCTCTGCACTTTTGGCTGTGAAAATATAACAGTGCAACAAGTTTGATGGTAAAAGTGTGTTCTATCCTCAGATTTACTTAGAATTGAAAATATTATAACTAGCAACTGTCACAAATTTTTGATTCAGCTGTTATCTTGATTGAAGTAAGAAGAAAATATTTCTTTTAATATTAAAACAATGTTTTCTTTTTATAGTTATTGCTCTGGGCTTAGATTTTTCTGAAATTTTAAATAGCATTAAAGGAGAACAAGACTTTTTTTTTATCATACTAAAATATTATACAAAAAGTAAGAAAGAAAATGACATATGGGAGTACTACTTGAGAATTCAAATTCCTCTTGCTTCCCTTGCTACCGAGAGTAAATGTGTCATAGTGATGTGGGAAACAGAAGCAGAAGAAAAATTATTAAATTTCCTTCGTACCTAGAGCCCATTGACAAGTCCTTGAAACAGGCAGAGTGACATTCCTCTAGGGACTCAACTGCCTCAAGGTTAAGACTTTGCTAAGGGCAAAAGGCAATCCTAGCCTGACCACCTCCCCCCCCCCCCCCCAGGATCCTATAAGTCTACTTTAACATATAAAAATTCCTTTGGAAACTTCCTTTATCTCCAACCCCCCCCAAGATATGCATTGGCAATCAGCCCACAAGCATATGGCCCACTGCTACACATCTCAAGGGTCTCATGAACTAAGGTTTTATTAAACGGTAATAAATGACCTTTTCCCAACAACAGCTAGCCTCCTCAAGGTCCTGGAAACCTTGCTTCCAAAATTCCTTAGAGACTTAACAGCACTCTAAGGTCATGGGCAGCTCCTTATGACCCCAGTGCGGTTCTTTCTGCCCACGGGTCCCACGGGTCCTGTCCCTGTGCTTTGAGAAAATCACCTTTTTGCACCAAAGATGCTCAAGAATTCTTTCTTGGCCGTCGGTTTCGAACCCTAACGTTCTTTCCTCCATCAATAGCAGAACCCCAAGTCTGGAGGTACTCTGAACCACTGCATACTTTGGGACGCAGAAAATCTAGTCTCTTTCTGGAAACTTCTCCATTCCTTAGTACTCATTCTGTCTGCAGTTCCTGGGGAGGGGACTAGCTCACACATAAATATAAATGTGAGAGTCTGTCTGAAGCTTTTTACTTCCTCTGCTGTGGTATCCAGGATGCTTCGCCATCCTTCTGGGACTCACCTCACTTGCCACTGCCTGCCTGCCTTTTTGCTAAGCCCTCTAGGGGTTTTCTCTCTGTTGCAGAGTAACTCCTGCTTTTCTTCCATCAGCTCTTAGACACAATTCTTTCCTTTATAATAGGGTCATCTCCTTCCCAGAGCTTGCATACCTGGAGATGCTGACGTGAGACAGGGCTACTGAGGGAGCAGGCTGGTTGGGGTGTTGGCCAGGTTGGGCAGATGTAGTCTAACTCTGTACCTGGAATAAGTCCCCTTCTCTCCCTGCCCCCACAATATCTGTGCCTTGTATCTTGGGCTGGCCACTTCATACTATAATTTTCCCTCTTCTTCCTCCCTTCCTTCCTCCCTTCCTCCCTCTTCCCTCCGTCCTCCCTTCCTCCTTTCCTTCCTTCCTTCCTTCTTCCCCTCCCTCCATCCTTCCTTTCCTCTTCCCTCTTTCACCCCCTCCCTTCTTTTTTTCCTTCTTTCCTTTCAATATATTCTAAGCACCTATGTGCCAGGCGTTATGTGAAATACTTCATAAACTTATTACCACAAGTGCTCAACAATCTAAACACATTTGCATCTCTCTTTTAATAGTATGCATGTTCTTTTTCATAAGATTTCTGCGTCATCTGGAGCACTAAACTCACTGTAAATTTGAGGAGGAGAAAGCCTCTTATTTACCCAACAAATATCAAGAGTTTACTTGCTTTCCCCTTTGCCATCCCAACAAGATGTGAAAGCAAGAAATGAAATCTCCCAAATCAAAGGATGTGTCTCAACAAATGTTTCGATGTGTCTGAGACACACAGAAGCTTTTATTTCAGGGACACAGCAGTCTGCGCAGTGCCCACAAACGATCTCTAGGGGGTGGTGTGGCTCAATGCTGCAGCTCAAGGTTGTTAAACATACAAAATCTCAGTACATTTGTGGGTTGGTTTCTCTGGCTAATGAACCGTTTCTAGGGAAAAACTCACTAAAGAGAAAAAGCAAATTGTGTTATTTGATCATTCTCTCTTTGTCTCCTGTTTCTAGCATGTGATAAATGGAAAGAGGGCTCTCAGGACACGGAGTTCTACTTAGTTTGGGAGTAGGAGAGTAGCATTTAGGACTGATGGCAGAGGGTACCGGATTCAGAAGAAATGCCTTGATTGGGAGATTTATTTTCTTGTCAAGTCTCACTGCAGAGGCAAGAGGGAAGGATGGGGGTTGGGGGGGGGAGTGGGTGTCCTGACATTGGTTGAGACCATGGTTGGCTTCCTTTTCCTAGATTTTGGAAGGAGTTGAGAGCATTACATGACTTAGAACGATTCTTAGGTGTGTATTTGCTGTACAGCATTAGTGAGCAGACCCTGAGGAAAAGGGACCCAGCTAGAGGGCTAAGAGGGATAGGGGGATGAAGATGGGGAACAGAACCAGAGTAGGGGCACTGTCAAAACCCAGTACTGAGAGATCTAACCCCTCATGTTACTCTTCCTCCCCGTAATGCTATGGGGCATTGTTGGACTATTATCATAATATGGGTAGTGTAGATCACATAATTTTGGTTCATATGGTGTTATTTTTTAAAAAATCTTAAAATAATTTTAGAAATGTATATAGCCTTAAAGTCTGGGCAATTTAGAGATAACATGACTCTATAATCCAGGAATTTTCATCCTATCAGTTCATTTAACAAAAGGTTATATTGGCAATTCCTGAATAACATTCTTTTTTAATATAAAAATAGAAAATACGAAAGAGTTTGGTAGACAAACCAACATATTTCAGATATATATATCATATATAATATATTATATATTTATATAATTATATAACATATAGTTATATAATAATAGTAATATATAATATATATAATATATATATATATATATCTTCCACAGTGTGTTCTAGTACAAGTTTGAAAGCAGGTGAAATTAGTGAGTTCTCTGGTATTTAGGAAAAAGTGTTTGAAATTTGTTTGTCTTTGATTGGAAGCAGTGAAAGGGCTAGGGGTCCTATAGGTAATAAGAGAAACAGTGCCTTCGAGTAAATCATATTTTCAAGAAACATCAATTACTAAAAACTTGAGGAAGCTTTGCAAAACTACTTTATCTATAATGTAAAGCTCAAATCAGTGGAACAATTTTGTCCCTCTTTCGCAAGAGGGTATTACTAAACTTGTGTTACCACGAGCTTTGTGCTCTTTAGTCATCCTGCATCTCACTCTGCCTCACAGTAGGACGTGACGAATGCTCCTATTTTAATATGAGGATATGTTAACTGATGCTACCAAAGGCAGGTTCCCTGGAAAGCTAATGAAGCTTAAGCTCTGGGGTCCCTCCCTTGCCCAAACCTATGTGGGAGCTGGGACTTTCTGAGAGTTTCAGGTGTTCTAGGTGAGAATCCAAGCTGTAACCAGAAAGCATTTTTGTGTAAGAAATCCTGGTAATTGTTTCAATAGACCTCAGAAGAAAGGGACCTATATTTATAAGACTTCTGTAATTTATTGAGGTTTTCAGTCTCATTCTAAGTGCTCACTTGTGTGAATTTTGTATTTGTAATTTGTTTATTTTTCATGAAGATGGCCTCTCAAATTGTGTAAGCTTAAGTTTGACCAAACCTGGGTTCACTCCCAACTGTAATAAGTAGATGCAAAATGTGTAAAACCTCAAACATAATTCAAATGGGTTTTTCCACTGAGTCAGTCATATTCCATAACTAAATTTAAGTGACGCAGGGAAGTGTCCTCCAGCGGAGTGCTCAGGAAGGAGAGGAGAAGATGGAGTTTGGGTAAGTCTCTGCAACAAGCAAATTCCTTTCATGTTTTTTAAGGTCTAGGTACACAAATTGTATAGATAGACCTTTTTGTATATAACCATTTTGCTGAAGCATGAGAAAAACTTCTAAAACATACATGGAATGAGATTTAAAAATTTCAGTCTGGAGCCATATTTACCCAGCAATCATTTAATGAACATGCATACACTTAATGCTTACTTACATCCTAATGTGGACTGGTAATGGAGTCTTCTAAACAGGAGTTGGATAATCTAGGCTTTAGAATCTAAAGAGATGGTTCACAACGTGATACCAGAAAACAAGAAGATTAGGGGCCTCCTACCTTCTTTCAATGATTGAGGTCAGGTGAAGACCTGAAACAATAGCATCACTGTAGTTACTTAATCACCAACTATTGAACTAGGGAAAACACCCCATGAAATGGAAATTAATTGTGCAGTACTTTTTAATATGTTTGCTTAAAACAAATGTGCAAGTATCATAAAGATTGATGGTACCTATGATGACCTCATCTCACATGGAATGAGGGTGTAGAATACATAGAAAATCTACTGGTTAGCAAAGAAAGTGACTTTCAAAGTGAATGCAGAGGTCCCTAACATGAGAACTGTAATGCTTAATATACAGAATTTTTTTGAGAATCAAATTAATGAAATAATGTATATAGATGATCTTTGCTAGTTATAAAGCACTATAGAAATGTTGAGAATTCTTGTTGCTGTTTTTAAGTACTACTCTAAAATTTTCGTTATGATTTCCTCCTAACCTAAAGTGTATGTAGTAGATGGCTAAAAATGTATTTGTTTGAAAACACTTTTATGACCTGAGATTTTTTTTTCAGTGATAAGCTTCTAAAGCTTATAATTTTCAGGGCAGAATATCATTTGCTGTATTTGCTCTGCACATGACTTTCCAGAAAGTCAGCTAATACTTAAGAGTAGAGCAAATTGAGCCTGAAAGCTGTATTTGCTCTTGAGGAATAAAATACTTCTTGTTCCTCAGGTCGTTTTTTCTTTCCCCTTTAAAAATTCTCATCAAAATCAGAGATTCAGCTTTATAAATCAGTCTGGTTTCCATTTTCACTCGTGCAAATTTTCTGCTAGATAAAAGTAAGTAATCCTTACATGTTTTTATTACTATAACCTGGAAGAACACTGAAAATTATAAAAGATGGGCAAGACCATGAAGTTTTAAATAATAAATAATAAATTATCAGATACCCAAAGCAGCAAATACAAGAAGCAGCTTAATAATGGCAAAATCTTTACTAGGAATTTTATATAGAGAGAAGCTAATAATATGCTCTGAGAAGAACCTTGATTATACATTTCAGTCACCAGTTAATGGTTTGGTTAAGGAGATAATATACGGCCAGTGTAATTTCTAGCTGATTATGATGCCTCATCCTTTTCTTTTCTAGCCGATTCTGTCTCAAGCTTCTAATTCTCATCTCTACAATGCAAACATTAACTAAAAGGCAGTGATTACTGGATTTTTTTTAAGTGTACAGATGCATTAGGAAGTTCTGTGCACTCCGCTAATGTTGTCCTGAAAGTTTCAGATTTATTTTTAAGGAGTTTCTATATATGTAAAAGAATATTTATATGAATGCAAACAGGAATTTTTAAAAGTGTCTTAGGTAAAATAATAATAATAATAATAATAATAATTAACACAAAGCCCTCAGGACAAAAATCTCTTTATTTGAGGTCAAGAAGGTGGTGGGAAAGTAAATACAAAAGTCACCAAATAACACAAGGTCACCAGATAACAAGATAAGTAATAAATAACAAAACTAATAGTACAGATAATGACTATTATAAGAATAGTGAGAAGCCATTGTAGGGTGTTATAGCTAGGGATGACTTCTTAGAGGAGGTGAAGTTTGTGTGAGCTTAGACACACTGATCAAGTTTGCTTCGATATAGACACAAGGAGCAACAAAAGGATTTCACATATAAGGCTCAAAAAAGGAAAAAAAAAGTTCAAAATAGGTATTATTAATTATTTTTAAGGGTAAGTGAAAAATTCCTCTCCAGCAGAGCAATGAGAAGATATAACATGTAAATTGAGCCGTGCTTGTATGCCAGACAAAGCAAAGGGGGTTTTATTCCTTAAAACAGTGGAGGTGGTCTTCTGCTTCAAAACAATGGAGTAGATATATTTTTCTTGATTTTTCTCATCAAGTAAAATCTGTATGTTTACAAATACAGGAAATGTAAGAAGACTCTAAATGGTGGAGAGAAGAAGGCAAACCTAAGGATCCAAGGAGCAACATGGTGATGAGTTATTTGGGTTTTACTTTTCCCTCATATATCCCGGCCTTAGAGATGAAGAGGCCAGCAATCCAGAAACACCAAGAGACACGGAAGAAAAACAACCAAACAGAACACCTCCAACAATAGCCTTTTCTCTCTCTCTAGTCAAAGAACCATGAGAGGAGAAGCGGAGCAAGACAGAAAACTATTAGACAATAACAGGTCTATTTCAGCCAATCACACAGAAAAAAAAAAAAGAATGTGATTCTACCCCCATCCCTGCCAGCAGAGGTCAGGTGGGAAGCTTAGCCTTCCACCTTTGCCAGATCGTGACAAAGCACCCAATCTCCCTTCCAGGGTGATGTCGGAGAAAGCTGGGTAGGGATCTGGGGCTTTCATCCTACTGGGTGGTAATGAGTCCACGTAATGTTAGTAGTGTTGGTGTTTAGAGGTGTTAAGTATAGTTAGTAGTAGAGGCCACAGAGGAAGCGATCACAAGGCATTCTTATCAGTCCCAGGCAGGGAGTTACTGGTGGAACCTAGTGGAGAGCTGAAACTCCGAACCCAGCCCAGCAGTTGAGACCAACTCCCATTCCCTTTCCAAACTTGGGAGTCAACAGGAGCTGAAAGGGAAAACTGAATTCTTGAGCATTTATCCCAGAGAAATGAAAACTTAACGGACCCTGGGTAGCTCGGTTGGTTAAGCATCTAACTCTTGATTTAGGCTCAGATCATGATCTCAACATTGTGAGATTGAGCTCTGTGTTGGGCTCTGTGCTGGGCATGGAGATTGCTTTAGATTCTCTCTCTCTCTCTCCCTCTCCCTCCACTCCTCCCCTGCCGCTCTTTCTTGTACTCTCTCTCTTTTCCTCTCTTCCTCTCTATATAAAAAGCAAAAGCAAAAAAAAAAAAAAAAGACAATTTATATTCACCCAAAAACCTTTACACAAGTATGTGTAGTAGCTTTGTTTAAAGTCACTAATCACTAGAAACAACCCAGATGTCCTTCAACTGGTGAATGGTTAACAAACTGGTACATCCATCCCTTGGAATGTTACTCAGCAATAAAAGCAAAAGAACTATTGATACATAGAACAACCTGGATGGATCTCGAGAGATTTACTCTGAGTGAAAAAAGCCAATCCGCAAAGGTTACAACCTGTAATTCCATTTAAATATCATTCCTGAAATGATAAAACTACCAAAATGGAGAACAATTAGTGGTTACCAGGTGTTAAGGAGAGGGTGGAAGTAAGAGAAAAGTGGATGTGGGAGGGCACCTGGCTGGCTCAGTTGGTAGAGGATGTGACTCTTGACTTAGGGACTGTGAGTGTGAGCCCCATGCTGGGTGTAGAGATTACTTAAAAATAAAAAAACACATTTTTTTAAAGATTTTATTTATTTGAGAGAGATAGAGACACAACATGAGCAGGGGGAAGAGGCAGAGGGAGAGGGAGAGGGAGAAGCAGACTCCCTATTGAGCAGGAAGACTGACTCAGGGCTCAAGCCCAGGACCCTGAAACCACAACCCGAGCTGAAGGCAGTTGCTTAACTGACTGAGCCACCCAGACACCCCTAAAAATAAAATCTTAAAAAATAATGCATGTGGCTATTAAGTGCAATGTGAGACATCCTTGTGGTGATGAAACTGTTTAGGATCTTGATTAAGAATACCAGTATGCTCTTTATGATACTGCATTGTGTTATATTTTTATTTTTGCATTGCCATAATTTTCTCATTGGTGGATGTTGGATGAACACATGGGATCTCTCTGTATTATTTCTTATAAGTGATGAGGCGGTTGAGTGGTTAAGGTGATGGACTGCTAATCCACTGGGGTCTGTCTTCACATGTGGGTTTGAATCCTATTGTCAGTTTTTCACACTGAAGCTGGGGAGTGAGGTTTCAAAGCTTTGTGAGTGAGGAAATTCATCAGTACTTGTTGGAAGTGGTTATAGCAAAAAAAAAAAAGAAGAAGAAGAATGGGAGTGTATTATTTCTTAAGATTGCATATGAGTCTAAAATTACCTCTTAAAATTTTAATTGAAAAAATGTGGAGCTAATTAGGTGGTTTTAGTTTTTTGAAAAACTAAAGAATGAATTGAAAGTAAGAATTTAAAGGTGGGGGGCCAAATAGGAGACCAACATTAAATTATTAGCCATTAGTTGGAAAACCAACTCATGATAAGTATTAAAATATTTATTCCATAAATACCATACTATTTCATAAGAATAGTTGATTGGTGTTACATAGGTTTGTAGAGCTACCACATTCCAAACTACTGCTGTCCTTTACCAAAAAGAGCTTAATCTTCCCTAAGATGAGGTTTCCTGCTCTGTAAAACTCAACAACCAGCAGAATGGAAACACTGACTAAAACACAAATCATATTTAGCTCAATTATTGCAGCAGCAACAGAAACAGAATGGGGTCATCAGGATGATTTTACCATAAACATATTTTTTAACCAACAGGAAGTATGTATGAAGCATCCGTATGTCAAAGGACACAGACTTACGTTAACATAATCTAAACTTAAAGCCAATTCCAAGATGGTGAGTGTTTGGCTAGTTATCTGTGAATTAAAGGAGGAGATGAGGAAAGATGTGAGAAAAGCTTGTGATATTTCAGATATAGAGTATATATTACAGATTTCGGATATATTTTGGATATAATTTAAACTTGGAAGCAGCACAAATTGGTTTGCTGTTGGCCTGTTTCCACAACATACATTATAGTTTCATCAAAGTATGTTAGCAGACAGGACAGAATACAAAAGTGATGGCTTTATACCATCAGGCTAAATATATGATTATTTGCACACAGCAGATACACGTGAAGACAATCACATATATAGTTTTCAGTTTTGCTTGACAGCACTGAGTGGAACATCCATCATCAGATATAGGAGACTTCATCTCTGATATTCAGAAGAAGTCCTCAAGGAGACCAAATCCAGGATACAGAAAAAAATAAAGTAAAATAAAAAATAAATAAGTTGCCCATAGCCTAGTAACTTAAGAAAACTAGTATTAAATGTTGACACCTTCCTTCTCCAGTCGCTTTCAAATGCCAGTATGTTCGCTTTGTTACTAAAATGTATTTGTGACCATGCTTTTTATACAATATTATATCTTTTTTCCCCATGTAACTTATTGTGGCAGATCCAGTTCCAACTCCCTTGTCCATCTTCACATTAGTTCTGTGTAGTAAGGGGGACAGTGCCCCAGTTCTGCTTACTGAGATGTATGTATGCGGATGCATGTCAAGCAGACAAGGAGAAAATCTCTTGTTATCAGATTTGCTGCTTTGCTCCCTGCCTTTCAATTTGGTTTTAGTGTCATCTGTAGAAGCCAAATTGTGATTATGAGGTAATGTCAAAAAAAAAAAAAAATGAACTGTCAACATGATGCTCATAACAGAGAAGAAAAAGTGGAAAGCCTGACTTCTGGATGTCTTTCTTGAGCAGCTGGACCAAAGCCAGCCAGCAGCCAGCTACCTTGGACAGCTTGTTTCATGGGAAAAATAAGCCAAAATTTATTTAAGTCACTAGTAATTGGGTATCTGTTACTTGCTATTTGAAGCAAGCGTGGCCCTCAGTGTGACATACACTCTTGGATAATCCTCATGTATATAATTATAAATGCTATGGAACATTGCAGAGAGGATTCACCATAGTTATTTATTTGCTTACTTTTGGGGGGTGGTTATCTGCTATTATTGGACTGGAGGTCTTTAATTTTTACACATAACGTAAGAGGAAACACCCCTGTGCATTCAGTTTCTGGGTCTTACATCCCTGGGTAACTTCGTTGCAGTGAATTTCCCAGTGCAAAAGATATGATAAATTATAAGGCATTAGATATATTTGAAGTAGTTAAGTTAGATGGTTTTGTTTACATACTGTTGAAGGAAGAATTAACAGTTTCAAGGATATTAGTTGATTTCTTTCAGTCCACAAAGAAAATTGGGACTTAAAGCCAGGCTTTCAGTTTCCGATTATTTTCATCTTTCAAAGATCCTACACCCTCCTCCTCTATAAGGTCTGGACAATAGTTCATGAAGAAACTCAGTTATGGAAAACATTAAATATGAAAAGCTTTTCTTTCAAGACTGTTCACTTCCCTTTTCTGTTAACAGCTTCTCCCTCTTGCTAGTTTCTTTGCCTCCATCTGTCAAATATTTTCTGCTAAGGACTGCAGGAGGTCCAACCAACACCTCTCATGCTCAGGGTAATGTGATAAATTATATCTACTTGAGAGTATTAAACTTATGAAGTAGTTCTCAAACTTTGACCACAGAACTCTAGGACCACAGGTCTGTGACATCATTTTAAGAGATCTGTAGGGTTAAAATGATTATTATTTTATTTTATTTATTTTATCTTATTTTGCTTTTTTCATTGTTTCCTCTGCAACAATGATGTAAAAGCCATGATAGGTAAAACTGTTAACATCTTCATCTAAATCAAAGCAGTCACACCAAACCACTAGTTCTCTGTACATTTTACTGCCACAAACTGGCTATTTTTTAAGGTCAATTTCATTTAAGAATGTCCTTGATGAAGCAATGAACATTATTTATTTTACTACATTTCAATCTTTGAGGGCAAGTCTTCTAACATCCTGTGTGACAAAATGAGAAGTTTGCATAAAGAGCTGCTTCATTCCAAAGGAGAATGGTTGTCTTTAGAACAAGCTCTTGTGTGATTAAGCTGTGAGCTCAACAAGTGGCTTTTTTATTGGAATCATATTTTTACTTGAAAGGATATCTAACAAACCGGTTATTCACACTTGGGCATTTGACAGATATTTTTGTGAAAATGAACAGAATGAGCCAAATGGTTATTGTTGTCAATGATGAAATTCAAGCTCTCAAGCAAAGACTAGAGTTTTTGAAAACTTGTGCCAGCTCTTGAGAGCCTGCTAGCTTCCTAATACTTAAAAAACTTTCCTGATGAGATTGATGGTGATATTAGTGAATAGGATGCTCTTTTATTGTCTATTCAACTTGGAAGCTCTTGACTATTTAGCAAACCAATATTTGAGAATATTCAGTGTATGGTCTTGCAAAATAAAACATGGGAGAAGACTTATTCCAAGGGCAAGATAGAACAATGGATTGCAATGTATCTGAATGCAAATAGTTATTTGTATGGCTTCAGATTTGTATTGCAGGTACTCTTCAAAGAAATACAAGTTGTTGAGTTTTGGTGTCGTATCAAAAAGTATACCCACAATTATCTGAAAAGATTACTAAAATACTCTTCCCTTTTCCAACTGTAGAATTGGGAGAGCTCAATTTTCCTCAAATACTTTAATCAAAACAACACATTAAAACAGATTGAATGTAAAAATAAATCAGAGAATGCAGCTGCAATTTGTTCAACCAGACACGAGAGACCTTTGTAAAATGAACAATTTTTTGTTTGGAAAAATAGAGTTACTTATCATAAAACAGGCAACTCATGTTAATATCTAACAGGTTTGTTATTACTATTTTAAAAAATGTTAAGAAATATTTTTAAATTGTCTCAGTTTTCATTTCTAGCACTCTCTCTATGTTTATATCCTATACTTTAAAAAAAAAGTCTTTGGGGGTGCTCAAAAATTGTTTAGAGTACAAAAGAGTCCTGACATTGAAAATCATAAAAAAGAAAATTGGTCTAGCATATTTGTTCTCCCAGATAACATTTGCATTTTACTACTTTCCTCACTTACTTAACCCAGAGTAGAGAATTTTAGTGGTCTTTCAAATATCATCACTGGGAATATGAGGGAAGTTGTTTTCACTAAAGAAAATTTTAATGCCTCTCAGAAATATCTTTTTCTGCAGAAGCTTGAAATGGTTCTTTGTGACAGAAAGCCCCTCCTCCTCAAACTAAGCCGCAGGTGGTACAGGACTAGCAGGACTTACCTGTCCCTCCCTACAGCCTCCAAAAAGAGATGACAGAAAGCTAGAACTGGTCTTATATTTACAAAAAGAAATGCTACGTAGGAAAAGAGACTTAACAGATACGCAATCCCACTCGTTGGCTATGTAAGTAAGGAGACAAAGGCCCCGAAATGCTGCGTGACTCCTTTAAAGTTGGTGACAAGTTGGCACAACTCAAACTGGAACCCAGTTTCCCTGACCCTTATCGGTTCCTATTGTTCTGTATAGCTGGAACAGAACTTCTGTTTTAAAATTGCATTTTTGCTATTTAACATTATGATGGGGTTGACCTTAATCTCATCTCAACTTAATGACTTCATCTTTCATATGATTTCTCGTGGGTAGAATTATACACAATTACTGGTGGTATGGCATGAGTCACAGAGCTATTGTTAACTTGAAATGATGAGTGAGTGCAGAATGACTTTGTTGATCTAATACAGAAACGAAGATGCCGCCCAGATTGTGGAGAGTGAGAAATTGCTCAGTGTATTCAGGCATATCTGCGTGTGTGCAGGTCTGCCGCTGCCTGTGAACTTCACGAGCTCTGGAAGTCACTGTGAGTTCACATCAATGGCTAACTCATGCACCCTTTGGTCTGACTCTTCATTTGTTCATTTCTTTCCATATTTTTCCTCCAGGACATGGGTGAGACTAGGATGTCTTTTCTCTGCAGAAGCTGTGTCACATAAAGCATATTACTAGTTCAAAGGTACGCAGTCTTTATCACTGAGAATGTTGTGTGCTGAAAAATAAACTCATTTAATTAAAATAAGGCCAGTCACTACAGTTTAAGATTCCTTCTTGTATGAATCATTCTTATTTTTGCTGTCTTGTGGTCATATATTGGGCCCTTATCCTAGGACAAATTCTCACAGAGGCATGTAACTGATCATAAAGTAAGTAAACCAGGAAAGTGTGAACAAAATAGAATACACATGATGCCACAAATGGGAAAAAAACAAAACAAAACAAAACAAAAACCTCACCCATAAATCTCCCAGTATTTATGTGGCCAGGCAGCAACTCTTCACACAGGCCACCAAGTGTGACCATCAGGGGCATGATTATGTAGCACTAACACAGTGTGAATCTTTGACCATCATCTTTTGATTTTATTAGTGTTGATGATCCAGTAATTAAATTCAGAAGACAGATTTACTTTGAAAATTAAAAGTTCTGTAGTGTGTGTGTGTGTGTGTGTGTGTGTGTGTGTGTGTGAGAATGATGGTGTGGGGAGGTGGTATATATGGTGTGTATACTAAAAAATTGCTAGCATTTCACCATATGTCCTTAAAACTCGGTTATTTTGAAAAGCTGAAAAAAAATTCTGGAACCTTCAGGTAGCCAAATGATCTTCTTATATTGCATCTGATAAATCACTTGGAGCTATTGTGGGCATAACTATATAAAAATAACTGGCGCTCCTCCTACCTTCCCTTGCCAACACACAAATACCCATAGAAACTCAATATTATCATAGGATGAAAACCAACACATTTTCTCTAAGATTATTTGTATTACTTATATGGCCAACACTTATTTATTTATTTTTTAGTAAATATTCCTAGTTATTTTTAGTGACCAGTGGGCTCATTCTGTTCCCTACAAGAATTCTCTCTTCAGAGCTCCGCGATCTCTAATGGAGTCCTCATACGTTGGAATAGGGCAGTAACATTTTTCCCCCAAAGTTAGTATATTTGGACTCCACTGTAGAAGGATCAATTACCCAAATGACAAATAAGGCTTTTTATAAGGCAATCTTCCTCCACAGAGTTATTGCTAAAGACAGAATTCCAGAGAGGCCTTGAGTATGAGTTATTAATGTGTTTATTTCTGTCTTTTAAAATCAGAATTTTAAAGCTATGAGGATCCTGTTGAACACATTTGGTTTCTTATTAAGGACAAAGATGATAAACAGAAAAGCCTACTCTGATTACAGGTTCTTTTCAAGTTTAGTTACCTGAACACCTGAACAACATTACCAATAATTATGCATGTCTATATTTAATATTAATGAGGATGTGTAATTTCTGCAAGAATCAGAATATGATGCAGCTGCTCCACTGGGCTGCTATGTTCAAGATTATGCTCTTTCAATCAATAATAGTCTTGTTTAAGAGTTTTCAGAATTCTCAAACATTTTAATAATCTTGAAGAAAAACAATATTAAAATGAACTATAAAATGTTTATCATTTTTTATGCATTCATTTGAGTATTTACTGCTCACTTACTTTGGGGTAAATACTCTTTTAGGCACTGGAGATCAAATACAGATTTAAAAAAAAGATATGGTCTCTGGCCTCAAGAAGCTTATAGTCTAATAAAATCTGGAGACCAAAGGGCTAGGAGATTAGCTTGCTAGACTGGCTTCTAGGTTTATGTTATTGGGAATTGTGTTTTGAATGTGTCAAGGCTTAATTAGAAGAAGTAGCTTAAAAGAAAAGTAATGGGGACTGAATAGAATACATTTATTTATCACTTTTACCAAGACCTAGCCCTAGAAATATTCTCTGCCATCGTTGGCCTGAAGTTGGTCAGAAGAAACCAAAAGCCAGAGAATAGAAATCTCTTTTTTTCTTATGGCCGTCAGAAAGAAATATGTACACTGCTTAGGACACAATTATGAAAGGTTATAATTCCAGTCCTAAGATTCTTCTCTTCAGAAAAGCAAAACAACACACTCATTAAAGGTCTTTGACATGAGAACAACTTTAAGTCCAAAAAGTTTGAGGTTCTCTGATATTTTGTTTACTCTTTGAAAGCTATTATATCAGTCCCAAACAGCCCCAAAAGTAGGGGGAGCAAGGACTTAAGTAGGACGATTACTAAGGTGGAGAGATGCGTGCATACCATTCACAGCATAACCTTGCTGTGAGCTATCTGGTGCACTGTAGACTCTAGAACCAACCATAGCATATGTCTTTCTTCCCTCCCCCATACCCTGCCCTTGTCACCTACTTGTGGCTCTCAGTCATCCTCCATGCAATTGTTTAGGTAAAATGAGCTACTCTGAAGCTCTGTATATTAGTGTTTACAGCTCTTTCTGATCAGAAAGTGGCAAAAGGCACGGATGTGGTAGTATGTGTGTGGGTAGACATTGGTGATCCTGAAGTAAACAGTAGACTTCTGAGGGCAAATTCAGCAGGTACATATGCTGAAATCTTAGCAAGAAGCAAATAAACAACAAGACCCCTATTAAGCTTCTGGTGCTTTTTAAAATGAAGAGGGTAATAGCAGTGGTGATGGTGGTAGCTAAGACAACAGGAAAGAGGAAGGATCAGGCAATGTTTAAAAAAGAAAAAAAAAGTGCCATGGAGAACACATGTTTTTTCAAGGGGGAACCAGTTTTCAGTTTAGATTGCAATAAAAGTCATTCTCACCCCTCCTAAAGACTGGAATAATTGTATGAAAATATTGATATTTAATATATTTATATTCATAGTAAATTCTGTAATTATATTTCTGGGTTGTAAATGCATCATGCTCCACAGACTGTTTTTACGGTTTTGATCTTGCCTCCAGGTAAATGTTACCTTTTCTTATCGTTACATAGAGATGCCAAGATCTATGTGGAACCTACGTGAATATTACAACCAAGATTCTGGGGACCAAAATGGATGGAATCATGTAAGCAGATTGTGTTAAACAATTTCTTACTATCTGGGTGTATTTCTCATTACATAAAGAGACAAGAAAACTAGAGAAAAATCTACAAAATAAATTCTTGCCCCAACAAATTATGTTTAGAAAATATTTGTCGTTTCAACTAAAAATATCTTGTTTTGGATGTATGGCTGTTTTGCAAAAAAAAAAAATTACATTCAATTGACTGGTTTTAAAATTAAAATATTCATGTGAAACCTTAACGGGAAATAACTATATATTTTAGTTGTCTCTTATTTATGAAAGTGTAATTTATCATAGAAACCATTCACATCCATCAAAATAGCCTAAGGAAACAGGTGTAGAATAGATTATATTCCATTTAAAACATTGCTTTGCTTTATTGTTTTTAAATAGGCATATGTGAAACTGCACCCGCTGGGAAAAAAACGAAATCAGAATGAATCACACACCCAAAGGTCGTTGATCTAAAAATATAGGTCCTGTGAAATGGATAAACATATTCTACTTAGTGAAAGTCATCGAGAGGATTTTAGAATCCCTCCAAACGGTCTGGGCTTCCAAGGTTGTTAATTAATTTATCAATAACAGAAAAGGCCGCCACTGTGCCCTTGGGGGTGCAGAGCAGATAAAAAGCGATCCTGCTGAGGAAGGATAGAGATCAAGGGGCTTAACCTCTCCCCAGGAGAGCGAGAGAAGCATCTGTGCAAACAGGCAAGAAAGCCAAGCCTTACCACTTGGCTTCCTACAGCGGAAGTAGACGGAGCAGAGCCTCAAGAAATCCCGTTGGTGATGACGGGCGCCCTCCACTCCTGGCACAGAACAGAACACCAAGCGCTGAAAACAGAACCAGCATCTGTCGTCATCCAGATAGTAAACACAGTTCCTAAAAGGAATGAGAAGTCGTCAGGCATTTTCATGTAGCTGCTTCTACGATTATTATGGAGAGGAAGAATGCTGTTAAGGGAAACAGGAATCTACTTGTAGGGAGGGAGGACACGGGAATGTGGTAGTTTGTGATTTTTTTTTTAACTTAAAAAAGTAGTTTTAATTGAGCCCCCAATCAGCAGACAATTTTCTTTGATAAAATATTAGAAGGTGTATTAGATGTATATTTCAGAGTTTCAGAGAGCTTGACATAAAAACCGTTGCCCCACGTCATTGAAAGCTAATGGGATAGATCTCTCTTTTATGGCGGTGCTTTCGGGCGAGAACACTGTTAATGATACTGCTTTTGGTGAATAAATACACATGTGGACAGCGATGTAACCAATGGTGGGGGCAGTGAGGTCCGGTCACTCTGGGGTACAGGCTATTTAGGGACATGTTGTCATTACAGAATTAAAAACAATAAAATCAATAAAAGTCAGGGTGACATTTATCACTATGTGCTGGCAATTAGGAACATTATCAGTAATGTTCATATTCTTCCGTGCCAGAAAGAACCCCTCCCTCTACTGACTTCCGCATACCACCGTATGTGTATGTGTGTGTATATATACCCAAAAGCTGCCCACACACTTACATACAAACTCCACACACATGGAGATCTTCCTTTATTGAGAAGTTTATTCACTTGTAAATTGGTAAAATGGCCTTCTGAATTTCAAATGTCACCTGGCCTAGGACTCAATGCTAGTTTGCCACAAAATTCTGATTATTATGTCATTGGATAAGATTTTGAAGAGAGAACTTTTTTTCAATAATACTTTCTTTTTTCATAGTTTCTCCATAGAGTTGATCTCTTAACTCTGTGAGTGAGGCAAATCTCCAGTTAATAGGTGAGAATATTAGAAATTATGGTTGCTAGTTTTCCCAATATCATACAGTTTGTAAACTAGTTAGGAAAGTAAAAATGTAATTCAGGTCTTCTGAATCTAATACTTTGTTACAATTATAGTAAAATTTTGTTTGAGTAAATTTTCACACACTCAGTAAGTTATCTTCAATTAAAATATTATTATCTCTTAATATAGATTGGTGTTTAAAATTTACCTATTTTTTGACTTATGCAGAACCAAGGAAAAACTATTTTAAAATCAATTTTATTTAAATTCTAATCAAAGTTTTCTTTGTACAACATGTGAGGTCTATCCAATTGCAGATGCCCCCAAATAATTTGTGATTTGTCTTAGTTATGCAGATGTAAATAAAAGCTACTCATAATCAAGTGTATACACACCTGCAACTGTGGTTGTGTGTGTCTATGTTATATTTCTGCTTCCTATGACATGCTTAATTAGACAATAGCACATGGGCCTGAGTTGTTGTTAATTTTTATAAAACTGGTAATAAGTAGAGCTCAAGAAACGCATTTTCGCAGACACTGCCAGAGGATAATTTCTGAACCATCTAATTGGCAAATACAAAAATCTAAAATTATTAGTAATATCAAATTTGTCTTTAATACTGAATTATTGGGGGCTAAAAAATGGGCTGGATTTAATTAGTTTTAGAATAAGCAGAGGGATAATTTTGAATGTATTAAAAGAAACATTATCTTACATAATCATTGCAATGAATAGATTCTGTCAGGGTTTGCAGTCAATGGGCAAATGGACAAGAAAACCTAAGCCTGTATATCACTTCGTTCAGTGCTCTGTACAGGGGGCTGTGAAAACACAGCCAGAGGTTATGCACATCCAATCAGGTGTCATGGAAAGTGATCTGAACTGGTAATAAAGGTGCGAATTTAGCTAAAGGAAAGAAGGAGGAATAGAGAAACTGGTGATGAGCCAGAGGGAAACATCACAGATGCCATGAAGGTCTAGTTGAGCGTTAAGTTTGAGGAAAGTAAGTTGGTTATGGCAAAAGCAGAGACTGATGGACCGATGTGGAGGAGTTAGTCCTAGGTGACATAAAAAGTAGAGAGATATAGTATGGTAAGAGAAGGAATTTGAATGTATTTTGAATCCATGGGGAAATAATGCAAAGACTGATAGTTCTCAACCAAAATCTCTCTCCTTTTTTTTTCCCTTGGGTTATGGCTTAACTGTATTTCAGCCTCCCTCAGAACAGGGTTTAGCCAATGTGACTGAGCTACAGTGAGTGAAAAGTGAGCCGTGATAGGTGCTTCCCCTATGGTTGTCCGTTCTCTTTTCTCTTTCTAGCCCTCCCGGATGGTGAGATTCTGGATAACCTTGGATGCCACGTGTTGAAGGCGCCAGAGGCTCTATCAGCCTAGAGGTTAACACTTGATCTAAACTATTACATCACCAATGTTTGGGTCATTGCAATTGGGCCTGGTTGTTAAAGTAGTTTAGACGACCCTAACTAAATGGGAATACAGTGAAATATTTTAATCTGGGTTGTATCATAATCATGCTTATATTTTATATCTATCTCTGGTAGCAACGATAAGGATGGGAGGGAATCATTTAGAAGGCTACTGTAATAATCAGATTTGATAAGGACCTGGACTAAGGAAGAGAGAGGTTTATAACTGGTAAAGGGAAACTTCTTTCTTTCTTTTTCTTTCTTTCTTTCTTTCTTTCTTTCTTTCTTTCTTTCTTTCTTTCTTTCTTTCTTTCTTTCTTCTTTTTTCTTTCCTTCTCTCTCTTTCTTTCTTAAGATTTTATTTATTAGAGAGAGAGAGTGAGAGATAGAGAGAGGGAGAGAGAGCACGAGCAGGGGGAGGGGCAGAGGGAGCAGGGAGCCCGATGCAGGACTCAATCCCAGGACCCTGGGATCATGACCTGAGCTGAAGGCAGACGCTTAATGACTGAGCCACCCAGGTGCCCCTGTACTGTCATTTTTTTATGAAGCAATAAAAATTGGGTGAAGCGATATCACAGGCCCTCAGGCTAGTGATGGGAAATATGATTTGGAGATGGACAGAAGAGAAAGAGAGAGCATCAGAGAGTGAGAAGGAGTGGCCAGAGAGATAGAGGGAAGAATCACCAAAGCTGAAGAAAGAATTTCAGAGCTCAAAATTTCACAAAAAAATTAAGATAAGGACTGAAAATAATTCATTAGATAATACATCAAGGGTGTCATTGTTGACTTTACAAAGAGGAGTTGCAAAGACGTGGTGACAGAAGCCTGATGGCAATGGACTGAGCAGCGGACAGTCGGGAAAGGGGCCACAAGCACAGACAACTGTTCCAACAGCTGCTGCTAAAGCCATGACTACACAGGGATGTTGAATCAAGAGAGAGATTAAATTTTTTATTGTGAATTGAGAACCCTGTGTCATCATTACATTATGAAAGATAAGAACAATTCTAAAGCTATGGAGGGAGAGATGATATATGGTGAACTGAAATCCCAGAGACATGGAAGAGAAGGATGGATAAATTTAATTTGAGCAGGAAGTGGTGTTTCTTCCTCTACTGAGAGAGAGGAGAGTCAGAAGAACTGAAGTTTATGCACACTATGCAGCAAGACATTCAAGGGAGACCTCCTAGGAAGGCTTCTCTTCCTGTGATAAAGAAATGAATGAAGTGCAAATGAAATGATGATAGTAAATAAAACTATAAGTGACAGAGAAGGCGATAGGGTAGTAGATTTGGACACTGAAGTCAAAAGTTTGGAGAAGACTGCTGAAGGCAATGGAAAATCACACTGACCAGGACACGAAGGGTTGCTGGGTTGCACCAAGGCACCAGATGGGGTTGGAGCCCATGACTCTGCAGGGGCACTCATCTCTACTCTCATGTGATTTTCTCCAGCCTTGCAGCATAATTGGAATATTCCAGCAGAACACTCAGATGATAGGCTCAATTCAGACTTGAGGCTTGCAGGGTTTTTTAAGCCTGCAGGAAACAAAGCAGCAAAAAGAAGAAGTGATGGCGAGTGGAATCCCTGTGAAAATGTCTCAGATGGACGTGCTTCTTAATTTTAGACAAAAAATTGCTTTAGATTGTGTTACACACAGTGTGGAAGTAATGTGTTGGCACACAGTGTGAAAATTCAGTATCAGAGGGATAAAAATAAAAGCATGCTTTAATGACTGATTTTTTTAATTTTTTTATTGTTATGTTAATCACTATACATTACATCATTAGTTTTTGATGCAGTGTTCCATGACTCATTGTTTGTTCATAACACCCAGTGCTCCAAGCAGAACGTGCCCTCCTCAATACCCATCACCAGGCTAACCCATCCCCCCACCCTCCTCCCCTCTAGAACCCTCAGTTTGTTTTTCAGAGTCCATTGTCTCTCATGGTTCATCTCCCCCTCTGACTTACTCCCCTTCATTCTTCCTCTCCTGCTATCTTCTTCTTTTTCTTTTTTTTTAAAATATGTTGCGTTATTTGTTTCAGAAGTACAGATCTGTGATTCAACAGTCTTGCACAATTCACAGCGCTCAGCATAGCACATACCCTCCCCAATGTCTATCACCCAGCCACCCCATCCCTCCCACCCCCAACCACTCCAGTAACACTCAGTTTGTTTCCTGAGATTAAGAATTCCTCATATCAGTGAGGTCATATGATACATGTCTTTCTCTGATTGACTTATTTCACTAAGCATAACACCCTCCAATTCCATCCACGTCGTTGCAAATGGCAAGATCTCATTCCTTTTGATGGCTGCATAATATTC
>NW_027397066.1:130789422-130846326 GCF_003265705.2 Callorhinus ursinus
ATAAACATTGGGGTGCACGTACCCCTTCGGGTCCCTACATTTGTATCTTTGTGGTAAATACCCAGTAGTGCAATTGCTGGATCGAATGGTAGCTCTAATTTCAACTGTTTGAGGAACCTCCATACTGTTTTCCAGAGTGGTTGCACCAGCTTGCATTCCCACCAACAATGTAGGAGGGTTCCCCTTTCTCCACATCCCTGCCAACATCTGTCGTTCCCTGACTTGTTAATTTTAGCCATTCTGACGGGTGTGAGGTGGTATCTCATTGAGGTTTTGATTTGGATTTCCCTGATGCCGAGCGATGTTGAGCACTTTTTCATGTGCCTGTTGGCCTTAATGACTGATTTTTAGTCCATGAAACTTTATTTAAAATATTAAGGGATTGCCAAAAAAAAAAAAAAAGAGAGAGAGAGAGAGAGAGAGAGAGGGATTGACAACGTATTTTACAGCACTCTCTTAGCAGGGCATACAGTACTGCCCTAAACTAACATTTATCTGCCTAGCAGCTCTTCCAAAACATGACGGCTAATTCCATCCTGATGTGTTGGTTTGCCTTCCTATGAAAACAGCCTAAATTCTGGAACTTGAAATGGTGATAACATATTTTCACTTTTCACATGTCATGGGTTTTATTTAGCTCCATTTTGCTCTCAGGAGAGGACAAAGTACCAGAGGGATTACATATCCACTTGAAAATTTTTCTCTTGGATTTCTTAGTTAACCTACTGCTCATGATACAAAACCACTCAATGTGATTTAAAATCATCAGAATGCGAAACTTCATAATCAAAAAGAGCATGGTGCTAAATTTAAACTGGGAATGTACTTTATAATCAGAGAGAGATTCTATTTTGTTCTCTTAATAATAATAGAGAGTGACATGTCTTTGCCACTAGGTGCCTTTTCTGTGCTGCTTCTGATGCCAAATAGCCACAGGGTTGTTTGTTGATTCTAATAGATGGTGACACATATTGTTAATTATGTTGACATGAATTCTCTTGACCCCGCTTCATGAGTAAGAGGTGGGACAGGGATGTTTCTTGTAGTTCTAGCTATGTGTGGAAGCTAAATATTACTGAGGTTCTTACTGAGTTACATGAGGGTCTATTTACATTTGTGCTGCCGCTGCTTAGTGTTTTGTGTGTCTCTAAGTGTATTTGTGGATGTACGTATGTATATATAGAGATAGGCGTGTATGCTTGGGGGCTAAAGACCTGAGGTTAACAAATTACTTCAATTGACAAAAATAATTGACAGTTAGTAAGCTTTTCTGTGTCAGTTGCAGTGTAAAGTAAGCTACATGTGCTAGAATTTAGTCCTCAAAATAATCCCAGCATTTCAACTTTATTGATGTGGAAGCTAAGACTCCGAAGTAAGGCACCTCTCAAAGTCATAGACTATTAGGTATATTAGGGCCAGAGATGACCCTACAGTCCAGGTTTTAAACATACAACCAACCATTCTTCTTCAATTGTTCTCCAAAGAGCTTATAAGATTGATTGTGGTTAATTAAGCCAAGAAGATGTATCCCATTTCCCAAGCTGGATATATTTGAATGTCATAATCTATGATATCAGATGGCAAAGCTTTGTTAACATGTGTCTGTACCAAATGATACCATCAATCTTTCTTTGGGAAAAATAGCTATAAATGTCAACTATAATGTAAAGCTATGTTCTTTCTTATTTTGTAAAAGCTTAGTTGATATTTAGTTATGTGTGTCACCCATGTTTGCCTTTTATTTTTAAGACATATGGTCAAATTAAGAAATTGCACATGGGAGTCAAAAGTCAATAATAGGTGACTATTATCTTGTCAATGTCACTGTTAATGGTGAAGGCTATAGGGCGGAGTCCTAATATCTTCAAGAGCAAATTACTTTCTGAAGGGGAAAGAAATAACATTTAATGATGTAGTTTATCAGTATAAAATATTTTACAATAAACTATGTTGTATAGCTATGTTGCTGGTTAAGATTTGGAAATACAGAAAAAATAAGATGATATATGGTCTATACTCTTTTGATGGGAATACATGGGAATATCACTGTCAGAAACAAATGTTCTGCAAAAAGGTAGAAAAGCATTTTGTTAAATGTTAATTTTATTGTTGAGTTTAATATTCTCAAAACTCCATGAAAAAGATATTATTGCTTTCATTTTAGGTGAGGAAATTGGGATCTGAATAGATTTTACTCAAGATCACATAGCAATAGCAGAATTTGACTCTAAAGTTTGTGCTTATGATCCTATTTCCATGCCACCTTCTATGGATTATATAAAAGGAGTACTTGTCAATAAGCATTTTTTATTGTCTTTAGTGCTGTCTATTGAAAGTGTTCTAGTTTGCTTAGCAGACCTATCCTTGTCATATTAAGAATGAATACATAACGTTGTGTGTCAACTCTACTTCAATAAATAAAAGTATGCATAGATTCTGATGAGCTTGATGATTTGCCCTTTATGTCACCCCAGGTCCCTATTCACAAAACAATCTTTAGATGGTAATTTCATGTTCATTCTATACCTCCTTTACTAGATGAGGAATGCATGAACCATCTGCATGAGTAAAAATTGGGATTGGCTTTATGTAACAGTATTTTACAAATTTGGATAACTTATCACTTTATCTTTGCCTGGTTACCTCTGTGTCTGATGGCAGTATGTTTCTTAGCCATAAAGCTAAGAGCCATCTTCTGAATCATCAGGGCCACCAAGAGACCAAATTGCTCTGTGAAAGCTGACCTACATTGGTCCTTCCACATTTAACTTCTTTGTCAACTCAACGGTTCGTACAAATAATTATTGAAAATAGTCATTCATTTTTGTTAGTCAAAAACAAAAGCTATGTGAGAAAGAAAGAGTATGAAGAATTATGCTTGGTCAGAAAGCAAAAATCAAAGTGTGCGAATCCTAGGTCTCTTCAGATTCAATTATTTTAATCATCAGCTCCTCCAAACTGGAATTTCTCACAACACCTTAAGAAGTTCTTTCAGTGATAACACACTTAAATGTGTTATTATAGGAACTAGGCCTCCTTTAAAATTGGTTATTTGTTCTTGGTGAAAATTGACAAATTCCATTGAAATATTAAACACTCTTGTTTAAAAACAGAGGAGCATAGGGAAAGGGAAGGAAAAATAAAACAAGACAAAACCAGAGAGAGAGAGACAAACCATAAGAGACTCTTAACCATAGGAAACAAACTGAGGGCTGCTGGAGGGGAGGGGGTAACTGGGTGACGGGCATGAAGGAGGGCACGGGATGGAATGAGCACTGGGTGTCCTATGCAACTGATACATCACTGAACTCTACCTCTGAAATGAGTAATACACTATATGTTAATTAATTGAATTTAAATAAAAAAACCTCTTGTTTATCAAAACGCCTGTTCCTCTGGTAGACAAAAAAATTCCCCAATGAAAATAAAGCTCAGGATGACACTGGAGAGAATTTTTCTTAGATGAGGCCAATGATGTGTAGCAGTGGTTTACTTTTCATTCTCCAATTATAAATAAATTGTAATAATTTACATGTGTCTTTTTCCTGACACTGGAAAGAAAACAGTAAAGAAAAATAATTAAGTTAAATATGCTTGTCCATTTAAATTTCAAATGATATAATAGAGGGCAAATTAGATTGGGAGTAGAATAAGGTTTATGAATATTATTGTCCTTAAAATGAACTGTCAGATTATTTTTACCCTGATCCTCCTTATTCCGTTTATTGCCTTAAAACCAAACTAAACGACTAGGCAGGAGTAGCAGTGACCTACAGTGGTGAAGAGCCCACAGTTCTTGGTGTTGTCTTGGTCAGGTTGCTTTCAACATCTTTATGCCTTAGTTTCCTTACACGTCGGTAGGACTAATATTAGAGATGTTGTGATTTTTATGTAAATAAATGTGGTGGACTCAATGTCTGGGTCTCCACAAAATTCTCGTGTTGAAATTGTATCCCCCAGGGGCGCCTGGGCGGCTCAGTTGGTTAAGCCACTGCCTTCGGCTCAGGTCATGATCCTGGAGTCCCGGGATGGAGTCCCGCATCGGGCTCCCGGCTCTGCGAGGAGTCTGCTTCTCCCTCTGACCCTCCCCCCTCTCGTGCTCTCTCTCTCTCTCTCTCTCATTCTCTCTCTCTCAAATAAATAAATAAAATCTTAAAAAAAAAAAAGAAATTGTATCCCCCAATGTTATGGTATTAGGAGACAGGGTCTTTGGGAGGTGATTGGGATTTGCTGAGGTCATGAGACTGGAGGCCTTTTAAATGGGATTAGTGCTTAAATTAGTGTCACAAGAGGTGGCTTTCCTTATCCGTTCTCTGCCATGTGAAGATACAAGAAGTTGGCAGTCTGCAACCAAAAAGATAGATCTCCTCAGAATTGGACCATGCCGGCTCTATAACGTCAAGAAAAAAATATCAGTTGTTTATAAGCCACACAGTATATGGTACTTTGTTAAAGCAGCCCTAATTGACCAGGGCAAATATTTATAATGTATTTAGAACAGTGCTTGACATATAAAATGTATGCCACTAAATGTGAGATTTATGGCTTGGTGGCTTTACTTCACTGGGAACAGTACAGCATTTCTCTTTGGCCTATTAACATCACTTTCCTGGAGGGGCACCAGGGTGGGTTTCAGTTGGTTAAGCATCCAACTCTTGATTTCGGCTCAGGCTGTGATGTCAGGGTCGTGAGATCACGGTTGGGCTGTGTGCTGGGGCAGGGAGTCTGCTTGGGATTCTCTCTCCCTCTCCCTCTGCCCCTCCCCCCCACTCTCACACGCTCTCTCTCTTTCTAAAAAACAAAACAAAACAAAAACAAAAACACAGCACTTTCCTGTAATTAATCGACATAATAAATACAAAATTTGACTGTGACTGAATTCTGCTCATGTTACCGACTCTGCCAGCAACACTCTCCTCCACACTCAGTGCTCCCCTGTCAGCCTCCATTTCCATATGAATATTACATTACTCTTTAAATGTGTCTCTCCTGTGTGATTATCATTATCGCCTATTTAAAAGCTGTATTAGTTTCCTGTGGCTGCTTTGACAAGTTGCTACAAACTTGGTGACTTAAAACAACAGAAATATTATCTTCTCACAGTTCTGGTCAGAAGGGTGAAATCAGTGTCAGCAGGGTCACGCTCCTTCCAGAGGCCGAGGGTAGAACCTGCCCCATTACTTCTTCCAGCTTCTGGTGGACCCTGGCATTGTTTGGCTTGTGGCAGCATCACCTCAACCTTCAAGGCTGCTGTCTTTATTCTGTTATATTTGCTGCAGAAAGCTTTATTGCTTCCATTTGGTCCACCGCTTGGGTGAGGACTCCAGGGTGGTTAAAAAGCTGCCCAGGGGCTGCTCACACACAAGCCCTGGCACCAGAGGGATGCCAGAGGGGCCCCTCCAAGGCTGCTGGGCTTCAGAAACTCCTAGTCGTGATCGAGGATGAGCCTTTTGAAGAGATACCCAGCCTGGCCTGGGGGCCAGCCCCCCCTACAGAAGTTCGTCAGGTGGTGGCCCATCCTCTTGATGAGTTTCTCCTCATCTAGGAAGTGGCTCTCCAGGAAGGCACAGAAATAAGAGTCTTCCCCGGGGTGGGGGGAACCCAGGGTTTGCAGATCCAAAAGGGCCTGGTTCAGGTTCTTCTCCAGAACCAGGGCAGCTTTCATAATGTTCAAGGTTTTACCCCACTCATTTTGGGAAGTCTTCTGCAGGTCCCTGAAGAGGACAGAACCCTTGTGCTGGTTTTGCATCTTCCTGGAACTCTCAGCACCCTGTGCTTCTCCTTAGCCAGCTCATGGGAGGAATGGCCCAGCTCTCCAGAGCCACCTCGTCAAGGTTGAGATAGAAGCCTAGAGACATGGGTGTAGAAGGCCACAGGTGCGTGTTGACCAGGTGGTTGATAGCACCCTCCACCTTGGTGGAATGATTGTGAGGAATCTGGGAGCTCATGGTCGGTCTATCATAAGGAACTAGGCTTAAATGGCTGGTCCTGGAAGGCTGCCATCTTCAAATCTCTCCCTGTTGATCTTCATAGCACCTTCTCTTCTGTCTGTGTAACCTCACTCTGCTTTTTTCTGGTAACACTGTGATTAGATTGAGAGCCTATTTACTCAATCAAGGATAATCTTCTCAAATCAAGATCATGAATCACATCCGCAAAGGCCCTTTCTCCTCATAAGGCAAGATTTACATATTCCAGGGATTAGTATTTGACCTTTTTGGGTGGCCATTATTCAGACTACTTACATAAGTCATCTGTCCTTTGAATCTACAAATTTGTTGGTAATAGCATTAGGCTCATTTTTTTTTTAATAATTGGTCTCACACATGTCATCACCTATTACACTGTAAATTAACTGAAAATAAAAAGATAAGGTTTTTTTTGTATTTTTTTATCCACTGTAGTAACAAGTTTATAAACTTGTACATGATTATCAACTTCTGTTAAATTTAATAAGTTTTTACAATTATAAATATTACTTATGGTGACTGCTGTTACTGAAAATATTAAGTTTTCTCATTTCTCAGTGTATAGTAAATCTGTTCTTTCATTCTATTCAGGTGCTGGATCTTAAGGTTACCAAAACAATACCATGTTCTTATATGCAAAAGTTTCACAGCTTAGTTAGAGAGATGAGCAATGAAGAAATAACTACAAACAAATGCAAGAATGCTAAATACACAAAGCGAAAACAGAGAGGCGCTCCCCTGGGAGTCAGATATTACTCCTGAACATGGTAGAGCTAAAATTGCTTCTATTATAGAGGTTATAACCAATTTGTATATTTCTGATCACTAAATGCCAGAATCTTGATTGATAGACTTTGAACATCATTAATCTGAAATGCATGTGATATATAATTAAAACCTAAAACTATAGTGACCTTGATAAGCTCTTTGATATATTATACAGAATAAAGTCATCTATACTTTCTTATAAAGAACATAATTGTATCTGGCTACATTTTACTGTATTTTGTGAGATGATAGGCAAGCATCCTATATCTTGGTTTATTGACTTCTTTAATCCCCCCTTTCAAAAAATAATTATGCCCTCAAAGGAGCATAGTATTGTCTTACAGTTTCTGCTCTACCTCCTAAACCTGCTCTCAAGTGCAGAGGCAAATGGCATGAAATAGCTTTGATCTCTTTTATTCTGATGCTCCAGTAATAATTTTTCTGATATGGGCAAAAGCAGCAGTTTTCCTCTTATGATAGGCCTTTTAGAATTTTTTTCTCCTGGGACCCATAGGGCATTGAATTGAGTTCAGAGGAGCCACACAGTTATGGGAATTATAGTCTGGTTCTTACTATATTTTCATATATGATAATTTTAATTTGTCTCTCAATAATTTATTCCAAATGTAATTTTTTTTTTATCTGTAAGATTTTATCAGTCTTGGGGCACCTGAGTGGCTCAGTCGGTTAGGTGTCCAACTCTTGGTTTTGGCTCAGGTCATGATCTCAGGGTTGTGGGATTGAGCCCCACAGCATCGGGCTCTGTGCTCAGCGCAGAGTCTGCTTGTCCTTCCCCCTCTGCTCCTCCCCCCACGTGCTCTCTCCCGCTCTCATAAATAAAAATCCTTAAAAAAAAAAAGATTTTTTCAATCTTACTAGAATCATCACATCTTGATTTTTTTTCAGATTTTATGATACTTCTTTTCCCTTAACTATATCCTATTTTCCTTGTTTTTCAATGACATAAAGTTTCCACTTGGGTCTAGGTAACAATGAATAAAATAAACTTATTTTGTTTCAAATAGTTTTGTTAAAGACACATTTTTCCATGACACTTATTGAAGATAGGTAAGGAAAGCTTTATTCAAGAGGATTACTGCAATAGGGCTTTTGCAGTAGGGGAGAGAAATCAGGCTCAACTCTGAATAAGGAAAAACAAGGATTGTATAGCCACGGAACAAGGTGGGAGTCAGTGGATGAACAGTTACTGAGAGGAAATATCAAGGCTAGGGGGATTCTGGCTAAAGGGACTTGACAGGATTCTTGCTGAGGGCAGGCCAGGGTGATAAGACATCCAGGGTGGGGGGTGAGGAATTCAATCAGATATGGAAGGTGATCAGATACCAAAGACGGAGGATCCTGGCTAAACTGACTTAGCAGGATTCTTGCTAAAACTGAACTCCACAAGGGGCGCCTGGGGGGCTCAGTTGGTTAAGCAACTGCCTTCAGCTCAGGTCATGATCCCAGGGTCCTGGGATCGAGCCCTGCGTCGGGATCCTTGCTCCGCGGGAAGCCTGCTTCTCCCTCTCCCACTCCCCCTGCTTGTGTTCCCTCTCATGCGCTCTCTCTCTCTCTCTCTCTGTCAGTTAAATAAAAAAAAAAAAAAACCCTAAAAAAAAAACCCTGAACTCCGCAAGAATAGAGATTGAAAGGTAGGGCCTCATTGAGCAGAGGGCTCAGGGGAGCCAGCCTGATTAAAGTTTAATCAGAGAGAGAATTTTTTTTAATTTTAGAGTACTTATGAGGGCATTTAAACTATGTGGTAAAATCTCTCATCAATAACACTTATTACCACTCACTATTGGCCACAGATTGCACTAGAAGTTTTAGATCTACTGCAGGAGGTAGTTGTTATTCTTATGTTAAAGGTGAGAATACTGAAGATCAGAGAAATTAACGAATCTGTGCAAAGTCCTATAGCCAGGAAGTGGTGAAATAAAATTAGGAACTTATTTTCCCATTCATTATTTCATCTGGCATACATACGTTGAATACTTATGTTACAGGATTTCTTTCCCTTTAATGCCTGCGGTTCTAGGTCATGGCAGGTCTTGGTCACGCTTCTCCCAAGAATGAAGAGGTGGACCAGACGAAGAGTGGTGGGCTACAAAGCAAAGTTTATTGAGTTGTAGTACAATGCTCCCGAAGAGGGAGGGGACCAGAGAAGGTTGTGGATTTGGCTGTTTTAATCTGATTAACCCTCCTTACATCTGTCACCCAATCAGGTTTTTGTCATCTGCCTATCACATGGGAAAAAGTGGAGAGCTCCTTCCAGGGTGATATAAAATCCTTTTAAGGGTAGTTTCTGCTTAGGGTGGAGGCCCCTTGTCCCTGCCTGCCTTTCTTTCCACTGTCCTTCACTTTATATCAGGCATTGTTTTAGACAGTGAAGATATAAGGGTGAACAGAAAAAGATAATGCCCCTTCTTCCACAAAAACAACAACAGAATATGGGATATGAAATGTTATTAGGTAACCACATAAATAAACGTACAATTCCATCTTTGACATTTGTTACAAAGAAAGAGACATGATAATTTGTTATAGGAGGATTGGTTGTACTCTTAGGGAGGTGTCCTACAAGGTTGCCTTGGAAAACATTCATTAGGGCTAAGCTATGAGAATGGGGTGTGTGGTGTGTTCAAGACACAGGCATTACTACAAACTGAGTTGTGTCCCCCCCCCCACTCCCCTCCCCAGGTCATATGTTGACACCCTAACCCCCAAGTTGGAAGTATTTGGAGATAGGGCTTTTGGGAGATAATCAGGTTTAGATGAGGTCATGTGGGTGGAGTTTCCATGATAGGATTAGAGCTCTTAGGAGAAGAAACATGGGAGAGTTTTCTTTCTTTTTCTCTCCCTGCACGCACACACACAGACGAAGTTATATGAATACACAACAAGATGGCAGCAGCCTATAGTCACGAAGAGGGACATCACCAGAAACCTTCCATGCTGGCACCTTGAGCTTGTGTTAGCCTCCAGAACTGTGAGAACATAAATTTCTGTTGTTTATGCCACAATCTATGTTAGTTACAACAATCCTGTTGTTTGCGCTGCAGCCAGAACTGACTAGACAGGCATATACCAACACTCCGTACTAGAAGACGACTTGGCCTGTTTGAAGAGCTAGAAGGCCAGTGTGGTTCTTGTGCAGAGTACGAGAGAGAGAGTAGCATTTGGAATGAGGCTGAGGATCCAGTTCATGGTAGAGTCAGTGCATGCAGTCTTGGGATCAGCTTTAGGAATATGGCTCTTTATCCTGAGAGCACTGGGTAATCATTGAAGAGCCCATGACTTGACACGTTTGCATTCTGGAAAGATTAGTTATTAGTCTGTTATGCAGACTGGGGATGTGAGATGGGGATGGCAAGGAAGTGGACAAGAGCCAGAGAAGGTTCCCATGTTTCTTCCTTGCACAGTTGAATTCATGGAGGAGGGAATGCTGAACAAGGAACAGGATTGGAGAGAAGGATGGAAGATGTGAAACAGCATATACACCTCCAAACTTGCCCCTACATATAGCCTTTATAGGCCAAACACAGAAGCAGATTTGGGGTAACATTAGAGGTTTGTTTTTGACATGTTGATTTTGAGATAACCTTGAAACATTTAAGGGATAAATTCAAACAGGCAGTTAGTATACTGGAGCTTAGAGGAGAGGTCAGGGAAAAAAAATCTATATTTGTGGGCATTTGCCATTAAGGAAATTAAAGAATTAGGGAGCATATAGAGTAAGAACATAGGACAGTGCAGAACCAAATAAACCCCATACTTTAAAATATAATGGCCACACAGAAGAAAATGACTTGTAAAGGTCAGGAATGAATGAAGGAAGATCACTACTTTTCTCCCATCTCTCCCCTGTCTAGCAGAGAACTATTGCTTCTCTGCCTTTTTGGTAGCATTTACTATTTTGAGCCACTGGTGGAAGATTGGAGAGTAGGAGATGGGTGGAAATCTGGGTTTATCATTCTGTATTAGTTTTCTATTGCAGTTACAATACATGAACATGTATTTAATTGCTTAAAACAACATAACTGTATTATCTTACAGGAGTCTGAAGAAGGTCTTCCTGGGCTAAAGTCAGGTGTTAACAAGACTGTATTCCTTCTGGAGAGTCAAGGGGAGAATTCATTTCCTTGCCTTTTCCAGCTGGAAAATGTCACCTGTGTTCCTTGGATTGTGACCCTTTTCTCATCTTCAAAGGCAGAAATGTAGCATCTCAAAATATATCTCTCTGACCCTGACCCTTGCTTCTGTCCTCACATCTCTGACTCTCCTGTCTCTCTCTTTTACTTAAAAGCACCCTTGTGATTTCATTGAGCCAGTCCCAATAATTCAGGATAATCTCCCCATCTCCAGATCCTTAATTTAATCACATCTGCAGAGTCCTTTTTGGTATGTCAAGTAACATATGCAGAGGTCCCGAGGATTGGGTTGTGGACATGTAGAGAGGGACATTACTCTGCCTACCATGTACTCCCTCTCACTCATCTAGCTATGACTCCAGCTCCAGTCACAAGTCCCCCCCCTAGTAGATCTGGGTTCTTGACATGTAGACTCCATCATGGTTTCAGATCCTACCAGACACCTCTGGCTTTAGGACTCTGATAACCCACCTCTCATCACTCACCTTTCAGGGTTGGTGGATGCTCCATGATGCAACTAGTCTTGGGGTTGCCTCACTTTTTCTTGTTTGGCTTTTTAGGTCTTCTATTACACAGGTAATCATAGACTACATGTGAAAGGCCTCAAGTGGTTTCTGTCTTTCCAGCTTGCTGGATCTTGACAGGTGAGAAGTGATGGCAGCTTGGATTCAAGGAATGATAGAGCTGGAAACATTTGCTCATATTTAAGTGAAATGATAAAATAAAAATGATTAAATTGAGGAAAGATCCCTGTGTCAAAAATCCTGCCATACTGCATCACGTAATCATTTTTTTAAGTGTCTCTTATTTCTCGTGAGCTATGTCAATTGTATTTGTGGAAATTAGAGAAAAGATTGCCCCAAACTTCCTTTCCTTTTTTGATTAGGTACTTGATGATATATTATTAACAACCTCCATGGATGGATGGATTTTTGTTATTTGGTTGTGATTGAAGCAGGACCTAAAGTTGAAGGGAAATTAAGAACATCAGTAAATATCCAGGGAAAGTAACTTTTAATGGAAGGGATTCATAAGTGATAAATTTTAAACAACACTAAAATTAGTTTTTCAGAGAGAAATTCCAAAATTCATAAATCAAGTATTTCCTTTGGGATGTGGATAATGAAAAAGCTCAAATAACACATTTTTAAGATAGTTAAAAAAATTTATTACAGCTGTTTTAACTTCATCCTGGAAACCTTTGCTTCTCTTCAGCATCAAGATCTTGATTAGAGTATATTATCTGAATTGATTTAGAAATCCTCACACTGGAACTGCTTGGTGAAGCGGATTCTGATTATTTGGGTTCAATCCCAGCTCTGCTGCTCATTAGCTTTGTGATCTCAGTTTGTTTAGCCATTCTGAGCCTTGGTTCTCATGAGTAACACAGAATCAATTTAACCCATTTTAGGAGATTGTTTGAGGATTAAATGTAAAGTATTTGTTCGTAGATGGACAGATTTTTTTTTGGCATGATGTTGCAATAGAATATCCCATTTGTAAAACCAAAGATTTATTGGGTGGGTGGCTTAGTTGGTTAAGCATCCAACTCTTTATTTTGGCTCAGGTCATGATCTCTGGGTCTTGGGATCAAGCCTCACATGGGGCTCTGTGCTCAGCGGGGAGTCTGCTTGAGATTCTCTCTCCCTCTCCCCTGCCCCTCCCCCACTGTGCACACTCCTTCTCTCTCTCTCTCTCTAAATAAATAGGTAAATCTTTAAAAAAAACCCTAAAGATTTATTTTTTAACTCTCTCTGTTTGCTTTCTCTAGTGTTCCTCCCATGACAACTCAGGTGTCTGTTAAACATTGCAGAGGAAAAGGAAAATAGGAAATTAGATAAATAGGTCTGGATTTCAAGGAAGAAGTCTAGATTGGAAATATAGATTTGATAGTAATCACCGTATGGACGGTATTTAAAGCTATGAGACTAGGTGAGTATGGGGGATGAGAACATACAGAAGTACAAAAATCAGTTGCATTTCTGTTCACTAACACTAAATAATTGAAAAGAGGCTTTAAGAAAATAGTCCCATTTACAATGGCATCATAAAGAATAAAATACCTAGGGATAAATTTAAACAAGGAGGTAAAAGATCTGTACCCTGAAACCTATAAAACATTGATGAAATTTACTGAAGGAGATATGAATAAATGAAAAGACATCTCATGCTTGGGGATTGGAAGAAATAATATTGTTAAAATGTCTCTACTACCCAAAGTGATCTACAGATTCATTGCAATTGCTATCAAAATTCCAATGGAAAAAAAAATTCCGGTGGCATTTTTCACCCAAATAGACTAATCAATGCTTAAATTCATAAGGAACCACAAAAGACCCTGATAGCCAAAAGAGTCTTGAGAAAGAAGAACAAAGGCAGAGACATCACACTACCTGATTCTGAACTATATTACAAAGCTATAGTAATGACAAACAATATGGTGTTTGGCATATACACAGACCCATAGATTAAAGGAAAGGAGAGCCCAAATAGAGAGCCCAAAATAAATTCATGTATGTATGATTAATTAATTTTTGACCAAGGATCCCAAAATATACAATGAAAAAGAGTAGTCTCTTAAATAAATGATACTGGGAAAACTGGACAGCCACATGCAAAAGAATGAAACTGGATTCCTACCTTACACCGGACACAGAAACCAACTCAATATAAAGACTTGAATGTAAGACCTGAGCCATAAAAATCTTGGAAGAAAACATGGGCATAAGCTCTTTGACATTGTTCTTGGCAATAATTTTTTGAAATAGCTGACAAAAGCAAAGGCAACAAAAGCAAAAATAAACAAGTGAGACTACATCAAATTTATTTATTTAAGATTTATTTATTTGCCAGAAAGAGAGAGCACAAGCAGGGAGAACAGCAGGCAGAGGGAGAAGCAGGCTTCCCACTGAGCGGGGACCCTGTTGTGGGACTTGATCCCAGGACCCTGGGATCATGACCTGAGCCGAAGGCAGACGCTTAACTGACTGAGCCACCCAGGAATCCCTGAGACTCCATCAAATTTAAAAGCATCTATACAGCAAAGGAAAGCATCAACAAAATAAAGAGGCAAGCTGTGCAATGGGAGAAAATATTTATTTGCAAGCCACATATCCGATAAGAGGTTAATATCCAAGATATTCAAGGAACTCATACAATTTACTAGCAAAACCCCCAAAATAATCCAATTAAAAAATGGTCAGAGGACCTGAATAGACCTTTTTTCAAAGAAGACAACCAGACGGTCAACGGGTACATGAAGAAGTGTTCAACATCACTAGTCATATAGGAAATGCAAGTCAAAACTATAACGAGACACCATTGCACACCTGTTAGGGTGTTTCTTATGAAAAGATAAGAGAGAACAAACGCCGGTGAGGGTATAGAGAAAAGAGAACCCTTGTGCACTGTCGGTGAGAATGCAAAGTGGTGCAGCCACTGTGGAAAACAATATGGAGTTTCCCCCAAAAAACTAAAAATAGAACTACCATATGATCCAGCAATTCCACTTCTGGGTATATATCCAAAGAAAATGAAATTACTATCTCAAAGAGATATCCATATTACTATGTTCATTGCAGCATTACTCATAATTGTCAAGGTACGGAATAAGGAAATCCTGTCATTTGCAACAGTATGGTTGGAACCGGAAAACATTATGCAAAGTTAATAAGTCAGACAGAGGGTGCCTGGGTGGCTCAGTTGGTTAAGCAACTGCCTTCGGCTCAGGTCATGACCCTGGAGTCCCGGGATCGAGTCCCGCATCGGGCTCCCTGCTCGGCAGGGAGTCTGCTTCTCCCTCTGACCCTCACCCCCATGTGCTCTCTCTCTCTCTCTCATTCTCTCTCTCAAATAAAATAAATAAAATCTTTTAAATAAAAAAGATAAGTCCGACAGAGGAAGAAAAATACTGCATGGTATGACTTATATGCAGTCTTTAAAAAAAAAAAAAAGATGAAACTTAACGAAGTAGAATGATGGTTGCCAGTAGCTGGAGGGGTAGGGGAAAATAGGGAAACTGGTAAACACAGACAAACTTTCAGTTATAAGATGAATAAGGTCAGAGGGTCTAATTTATAACATGGTGACTATAGTTGATAATATTTTATTGTATGATTGAAAAACTTAAATGTTCTTACCAAAAAAAAGTACGTGAGATGATGGACATGTTAATTAACTTGATTGTGGAGATCCTTTTACAGTGTATAAGTATATCAAATCTTCATTTTGTATCCTTTAAATATACTGCAATTTTGTTTGTCACTTATACCTCAACAAAGCAAAAAAAGTAAAAAAAAAAATCAAACATCTAAAATGTTCAAGGAAACTGGTCAAACGTTTTCAACTGCAGTTATTGCCAAATACTAATACTAAAAACAATTTTATACAATATAACATACTTAATATTATAATTACATCATATTATAATTATTTTAATATGTATTAAATTATTATATTATTAATTGCATAATTAAATTTACTTATAATTAAAATTAATTTAATTGTATAATTAAAATATTGCAACCTCATAATGTACAAATAAAACAAAGGAAAGATATACTACAAGAAAAAAGGAACTAAGTTTAAGAGAACTCCCACATTTTATTTTTTAAATTTTTTTAAAGATTTTATTTATTTATTTGACAGACAGAGACACAGTGAGAGAGGGAACACAAGCAGGGTGAGTGGGAGAGGGAGAAGCAGGCCTCCTGCTGAGCAGGGAGCCCGATGCGGGGCTCGATCCCAGACTCTGGGATCATGACCTGAGCCAAAGGCAGATGCTTAAGGACTGAGCCACCCAGGCACCCCGAACTCCCACATTTTAATGTTGGAAGAATAAAAAGGAATTAGCAAAGGAGCATGAGAAGGAACAGCCAGATACGTAGATGCAAAACCAAGAAACTATGATGTCCTGGAAGCCAAGTGAAAAAGCATCTCCAGGAAGATACATATTCATTGTGCCACAGGCTGGATGGATCTGGTATGATAAGGACTGAGAGTTGGCCTTTGGATTTAGCAATGTGGAGATTACTGGAGACTTGGTATCTTTTTGTGGATTAGTAGGGGGCAAAAACCTAATTGGCATGGGTTCAAGACACAATAGGGGGAGAGGAACTGGAACCAGTAACTATTGGAAACCTTATCAAGGAATTCTGCTGTAAGAAAAAGTGAGAAATGGGTCGGTAGCTGGATGGGGAAATGGGTTCAAATAAATTTTGTCTGTTTTAAGATGGGAGAAATAACCACATCTTTGTATATTCACAAGAATAATTTAGTAGCATAGGAAATAGTAATACACAAAGAGCGGGGAGAATAAGGAATAGAGAAAGGGATGTAATGGACAAATTACCAAAAAAAAAAAAAAAAGGCCAGATTTACCTAGATAATTCCTCCACAGGAATAAGAAGTTAGAAAATGTGACACAAATCATAGTAGAAGGATACATATAAAGATAAGAACTCTTCTGATTGCTACAAGTTCCTTAGTGAAAAAAGAAACAGGTCATCAGTTGAGAATGGAGATTAGAGAGGAGATTTCAGCAGCTTGAGAAGAGAAAGGAGAAGCATAAAATCTTATCTAGAAGAGATAAGAGGGACTGAATGAACGGGGGGTATGGGATGACTGCCAGGTGCTGTTAAGGGTGCGGTTTTGGTTAGTGATCATGAATTCAGCATGATTATGCGCTTTTGTCCTGCTATATTCACTGCATGGGTGCAGGCACACAACGGGGAGAAAGTTGATTTAATGAGGCGTATTTTCACTATGCCAGTGTAAGTCAGCTAGAGTGGGACTGAGAGGCTGAGGTTGGAAGCAAGAGAGTGATTACAAGGATTGGTGAGGAAACGTGAGCTGAGTAAGGAGGGAAGAGAGGACATAAGGCGAATGAAGGACAGTGAAAGATAATAAGAGCAATGGACTAAAGATTGCAATCAGGTAGGGCTTTTCTGAAGGTGAATACTATGAATACTAGAAAGAATAAAGTAGAAAAAGGAGGTTATATCAGTCAGGGATCTGGCAGAAAAACCAATGGCATATTCAAAATGAGCAATTTGAGAAAAGTTTGATGACTACAGATGGGGATTCAAGTTTAAGGATCCCACATGGAATAGTTGTATGGTACACTGTGATTGCCAATGGGTTAACAATCCTAAACCCTAAGGCTGAAAAAGAGGAAGCTGGAACCTAGTTAGAAGGAAGTTCCATGGAGACGGTCATCTGATGGGATTGGAAGCCAAGCCACCATTACTGGGTGCGAGGGGATTCTGGAAATAGTGTGAACTGACTTCACTCTCCGCCTGCCCCCTAGTGTCCTACAATCCCTCCCATTGGTCTAACTCATAAGGAAGCCAGGAGTCAAGGGAGATTTTGTGATGCAATCCACGTGGGACACAGAGCAGAGTGGAGAAGAATGGGGAGTAGATCTGGGGGAGAAAACACAAGTTATCCATATATAGGGTTAAGGACACTGACAGTGATCCAATAACCGAAATCCAGGACAGATTTATAGGAAGGTGGGGAGGGATGGATGTCCTGGGAGTATGGGAGAAAGAAGATAGTAACAGGAAGATATGGAGGGACTGGAGTTAGGTATATGGAATCCAACACTGGTGATTTCATAGTCAAGCAGAGAGAATGGTCTGGAAGCAACAATGAGGAACAAGGAGCCCCCTGGTCAGAGAGATAAACAACCACAACGAGAAATAGCTGTAGAAGAAGTATGCCTTTATTAATTAATTCAACAAAGATTTATTGAGTACCTGATATGTACTCAGCACGACTCTGGACACAGAATATATCAATGAAAAAAAGATTAAAACTCTTGCCCTTATGGTGGAAAACACTTAATAAATAGTAAGCAAAAATAAAAATAAAATTTATGGTATCCCAGAGCATGGTACGTATCATTGAAAAAAGTAGCACAGAATAGTGAGAGTTAGAGGCCCAAGGAGAGGTTAAGATTGACATTTTTTATTTTTTAAGATTGAAATTTTAAGCAATAATTAAGAGTGTTAGCTACTGGAAGGATACTTCTGGACAAAATGCTTTTAGGTGTGTAGAGAGCTGCTCTCTGAGCTTGGGAGAAGGGAGGCTAGCACCTGGCAGGATGGATAGGGTTCATGGGCAGGGAGAGAGGAAGGGGAGGCCATCTGAATGGTTTGTGCAATGTTGTAGAGATGAGTCCACACAAACCTAACCTCCAAGCCCCATTTGAAGAACTTTTCTCTAAACCTATGATTTTATGACTCAAACCCCTCTGCCTCTCTGGTCTTCATATTCTCCCTCACCCTGCCTAGTTTCCTTCTGCCTCTTTCTTTAAGGTTTACACATTCCAAGCTGCTTTCTTCAGGCAGATGCCTTTCGCTCCTACAGGTGTTACCACAGTGCTTCACCCATCTACCATGGTCTTAGGACCCCAGAATTTACATTTTGACCACTCTCTTAAAAAATATCAGTGTTGGTCTGTATTTCGGGGGCACTTCAAATGAAACATATCCAAAGGCGAATTCATGGTTTTTCCCCCCAACCCAGTTTCTCTTTCTTTATTATCTATTTTGATGGCTTTACCGTCTATCCAGTCACCCAAGCTAGAAGCTAGGATGTCATCTTGAATCCCACCCCCCCCTTTTTTTTTATTATTACCTCATTTTAGCCTGCCCTGCCTTCATATAACTGATTAATTAGCTTGGAAACATCACTGTTCTCATTCATTCTCCTGCACTGTTTCTCACCATTCTTAACGACATTCTTTAGTAAAAGCTCTAATCAGCTTTTGCGCGCACGTTGTATAGGGCAAAAACAAATTTGAAAAAGCAGATGGTGCTATTCAAATATGTTACCATAATTACTTTCTTTTTCCATCATGAGCTGACCACCGAAGAGCAGAACTATAGTTTATTAAATACTAAATAATTCAAAGCAATATAATTAAATATTTTTAATATAGAAATAATAAGAATGATGTATTCCTTTTTTATTTTTATTTTTTAAAAGATTTTATTTGTTTGAGAGAGAGAGAGCACAAACAGGGTGGAAGCTCAGAGGGAGGGGGAGAAACAGTCCCCCTGCTGAGCAGGGATCCCAATGACCCAACGACGGGGGGTGGGGGGGGATTGGTTCTTGATCCCAGGACCCTGGGATCATGACCTGAACTGAAGGCAGAGGCTTAACTGACTGAGCCCCCCAGGTGCCCCTGATATATTCCTTTTACTGGTAAATCATTTGCTTGATAAACATGGAGACAAAGGAGTGTACAATCTCTATATCTAGCATTTAATTTCTTGTTTATGTGAATGCACTTCTTTCAGAATTTATTTCCATGAAATCAGCAGTTCTGGATTTAGAGTTAAGGGAAGTAAACTAACCTAGGTATTATGACTGGAGACTAGGAGGTTTATAGTTTAACTGAGTATTTAGAAATGCCATCCATTCTGGAACTAATTTTTTAATCTAATGCTTTATGAAGATGAAATAAAAGCAGCACTCAGATTGATATGCACTGAAGGAGGACTGTACAAATATTTCCCTAGTGTTGGCACTGTGAGCACTTAACTTTTTTCAAAACATTCAAGTTTGGCGTCACTGGGCATGACTGGAAAGGCCAAATGGTTTCAGAACGTGGCTTGAAACTTCACTTTTCATTTACCTTGAAATGAAATCAAACATTGCAAGAAATGTTCTCACAACGCGACCTTTTAACATTTGTATGAAAAAAGCGTATAACCTGAGGGTAGACAATGGTTCTGAAATATTTATCCCAGGAAAATAACTTGCTTATTCTCCAAACAAATCTAAAACCCAGTTTAAAATTCAACAAATTTAAATTTAATTATAAGAAGCAGTTTTCTATTGGATTAATTGTTCACCTTTACTATGACATTAATAAAAGTATATCCATAGTGTAGATTTACATCTTAATGGATGTTGAGAGACCTGACCAGGTATAGGCCTGTATGAGTACAAAATAAAAAACAAGATAAATGCAATTATTGTTAATGCATGAAAGCATTGATGCCTCTCAGTCCTATTTGTATGGTTATTTTTATTTTCATTTTCTTTTTTTTTTAAGATTTTTTTCTTTTATTTATTTGATAGAGATACGGCGAGAGGGAACACAAGCAGGGAGTGGGAGAGGGAGAAGCAGGCTTCCTGCTGAGCAGGGAGCCCGATGTGGGACTCGATCCCGGGACCCCGGGATCATGACCTGAGCCGAAGGCAGATGCTCAATGACTGAGCCCCCCAAGTGCCCCTGTATGGTTATTTTCAAATATTCCAAAGAAATAATATTCATAATTTTTCTTCTATCTTTATAGAAGTCACAATATCATCAACTTGGTAACTCAGGAATTGTTATCAATGTTCCAACTATTTTTTTCCCAACATTTAGTCCTACACGCTTTTGAATATTATATGACTGACTTCAAATTGTTTAGAAAATAAAACTAATTTTTTAATTTAAAAAATTCAGGGAAAGAAATTAGACACACACATCCAATAGAAATGATTTTTTGAGAAGTTTTGATACAAAGGGTAATTGACAAATGAGGGGTGGTTGGTGGGGAAAGTGGGATCGAAAGGTTTTACCGTGTTTTGTTTTGCTTTTGTTGTTGTTGTTGTTGTTTTAAGATGCACCAAATGACTGCATGCTTGTATGATGCTGGAAATAATCCAGTAAAGGGAGAAAATTTGCTGACATAGGAAATAGAGGGAGGAATTGTTGGTGAATAAGATCTCATGCACACATAGAGGAATTAGTTTTAGATAAAAAGCAAGATAGCTCAATAAAAGCAGTGGTCATGGGCATAAATGCCCATAAGTTGGAGATACAGAAAGGGAATCCAGAAATTCTTTTCTGATAGCTTCCATTTTCTCAGCTCTACAGGAAGAAATTTCTCACCTGCGAGCAATGAGGAAGGAGGCGGTTGGGAGTTGGAAGAGAAGGAGGCGGTGTTGGGAGTTGGAAGAGAAGAGGTACAGAGAGAATGGCAGAGGTGAGCACCAGGCAACTGATGGCTTCTTTCAGGTCCACAGTCATGTGGGAAGGTTGGAGACAAAGACTGATAGAAAATAAATTATTCTATGAAATGTAATTGTAATGTAAATGTAATTTAAAACTGAACTACAATTTTACACACTGCCAGGATATCGGTACAGGGGATCAGATCAAGCTGTGATTTTGATGAATTTGATATCTCAGAATAACTTTGATTTATTCAGTTTATTTAGTTAGAATATTTAAGGAGGAGCATGATGGGCAAAAATGGAGAAGGTAGTTCTTGGCTCCATTTGCCTTTGCAAATTCAAGGTTGAATCAGTCATCAATGTCCAATGAGTTAATCAATCAGGCCTTTGTAATGAAGCCTCCATAAAAACCCTAAAGGAGAGGGCTCAGAGAGCTTCCATCGGTGAACATGCCCAAATTGAGGAGAGTGGTGCATCATGGAAGCTCCATTAACTTTCCTCATACCTTGCCCCATGCATCTTTTTCTAACTGGCTCTTTTCCTGACTTATATTCTTTTATAATAAACTGATAATTTAGTAAAATGTTTCTATGAGTTCTGTGAGCTGCTCTAGCAAATTAATCAAACCAGAGGAAGAGGTCATGGGAACCACTCTCTAAGTTATAGCCAACTGGTCAAAAGTATAGATAGCAACCTGGACTTGGAATTGACATCCAAGTGTGGGTCATTGGAACCTCCAATTTGTAGCTGGTCATCAAAAGCACAGGTAACAGCCTGGGCTTGTGATTGGAGTCTAAAGTGGTTGGCAGCAGTTTTGTGGGACTGAGGCCTCAATCTGTGGAATCTGATGCTATCTCCAGGTAGATAGTGTCAGAATTGAATTGAATTCTCAGACACCTTTCTAGTGCCCAAGAATGGCTTGGTGTTGTGTGGAACCCTGCCCCCTCCACACACACATTGGAATTGAGACCAGGAACCTAAAATATTCTTATTATTAAATTGATTGCTTTATAATTAGTTTTCTAAAATAGATTTTGGAGGCCAACATCATACCAAGAAAATCCAGAAGATACTAGAACTAATTAATTGCCAAATCTTACCTTTATAAGCTTAGACATAAGATTGTAATCATAAAAGGAAAGGTTTGACTCCTTCAAAATTGAAAAATTATGTGCCCAAAATCCCATAATCAAACATAACCTAAAACAAAAAATGAAAACAAAAGAATAGGAAAATATCATACAATGAAGAGTTAATAAACTTAAAACATAAAAATGTAGAAGAAAATTTTAAAGCACGAATAGATAATCACATTTATGTGTTCATTAAGGATACATAAAACTAGTACAGAAACATTTACTGGTACCATGGTTCTAGCTATAAAAGCCATACAAATAAAAACATATACACAGAAGCATTTTCACTCCTTAAATAAACCAAATACAGAATAAGTAATAATCAATGTTAGTTATTAATGACAGTTTTATTTTCTTAAATTAATGGTAACTAGTTGATATAACTGCTTTGGGGAAATCAACATTGCAATACATACCAAACACAATAAAGAAGAAAATAATTGACATAATAATACTACTCCTGGAAATCTATTGTAAGGAAATAATTACAAATAAAGTTGCATGCACGATGTTCATTTTGCATTCTTTTTTTTCTTAATTTTATTTATTTATTTGACAGAGAGGGACACAGCGAGAGAGGGAACACAAGCAGGGGAAGCAAGAGAGGGAGAAGCAGGCTCCCTGCCAAGCAGGAAGCCCAATGCGGGGCTCTATCCCAGGACCCCGGGATCATGACCTGAGCCGAAGGCAGACGCCTAACGACTGAGCCACCCAGGCGCCCCTCATTTTGCATTCTTGACCGTGAAGTGTGTGTGTGTGTGTGTGTGTGTGTGTAAAAACAGTAAGAAAAAGAAAAAAATGAAAGGCATTAAAAAATGTTATTTATTCTTTTCAATTAATGAGATAAATTAAGTATCTATTCCATGAAATCAATATGGTTTATAATACTTATGTGCAAGTAAGAAATTATAATTTAACTTAAACTGTTTTGCCAAAATACAAATTAATATATTAAAAATGGAAACCCACAATGTCAAGTTCCTAATTCAGATAATTATGTAAATTATGACAAAGCATAGAATAGAACCATAACTTTTTATTATGGTAAGTAACACATTTGTGAGAGAAATACAGAAAAAATTGATAAGATTTAGGCTTATGTTTATAGTATAAAGAATTTATGCATTTTATAGTTACGACATAGACCCAACTGGTCGAGGAAATAAATCAGCTTTTTAAATGGCATAAGACCATAGAAGGCTATCAGGAATTTTTCCAAGTGTGTGTATTACAAGGATTAAAGATGCAACATCAGATTTGAATAACCAAATTGGAATAAGATATAAAATGCACAGTGTTGGTGGGCGTGTGATAAAATTAGGACTTTCTTCTGTTGATGGGAGTACAAGTTTGGAGAGCAATCTGACAAAATCCACATACTTTTTAACAATTTCAGTTTTAGCAATTTATTCTAGTGCTGTGTACCAACCAATGTGCAGAATTTATGTATGAGGATATTGCTTTTTGCTGCATTCTGAGCAGTTTCACTTAAAATCAGGCTCATGCATCACCTTAATAATTATTTTAAAAACTTACAGAATCATAAAAATTAATGTATCTATGCGTATGTTTTTATATAACAGAATATATACACCTAGAGTAATCTGATATTATGCTGTAAGTTAATACTGGAAGTTTAAAAGAGTTAAGGAGCACTTGGTTTTACTTTGAGAAGTATATATTTTAATTTTGTATATTCTTGACTTATTCTGCTTTCACTTTTTGCCATAAGTTTTGCTTACTTATATTTTAAATGCTAAAAACCAACATAATGTGCTAAAATCATTTACCAAGTGTAAATGAAAAGACATTTGGTGTTTAGTCCATTTGCAGTAACCTCAAAGCTCTCTATCCTATTTCTACATGAGAGATCTTGTTTTATTTAAATGAAGTTTTTTCTTTCTCTTTTTTCTTGTTTTTAACTGTTTGAGTTACTTACATATGGCTATTCATGTTATGTACCAACACAATTCACAGAAAGGTGAAATCTTTAGTCAACTTTTAAATATCTATAAAAACAAATAAACTCATCTAACTAAATGGTTTTTGCTGAGCTAAAATAATAATGATAATAATAAATGACAAAATGTTCTTTTAGAGTAGTAGCTCTATTTTTAAGGATGGCCAGGACAATATTTTACAAAACATTTGCTCAACATATGAAGATTAATACCACAGAAGGGCATAATTCTTTCTCTAGATAATCTCAGAGATAATGATTTTTCACACATAAAAGGAAGATTTCCCTTAAGTCAGTGGTCATTTCTTAGAATCATAGAATATTAATAATATAGGTAAATTGGTTACCCCTTAAACTTACCCATGAAGAAACGGGTTCAGAGAAGTGAAGCAACTTGCCCACATTTCCACGACAAGGAAGTTACAAAGGTGAATCCAACATGGACATCTGACTCTTAACCTCCTTTTCATGCTGCCAATCAGAAAAAAAAACGAGGAAGAAACTACTTCTGGTGCCCCAAACTATAGTACCTTCTTTCAGGCTAATGAAAATATATAGTCCGTTTGATTACCTTTCATGCACTACTTCCTGAATACAAAGAGAATCCTATTAGTGGATTAGTGCCATGGCATACTGTCCACACACAAGATTAATGAATAGAGATTCAGTGCTTTCAGATTGCTTGATTCTAACAAAAGTTTAGACTATTAAAACAAGCTTAATTTTTATTCACCTGGTAGTTTCCATTATCTTCGAAGCAAACATATTTGCTATAATAAAAGTAAACATATTTTACATAATTATTTTATTAATTTTTTACTACATGAAATTTTGTATTTTTTCCTACCCACAAAACATCACATAATTTCTAGGCTGTGATGGTAGATATGTCTAGAGAAGAGTATCCATAAGAAATTATTTTATTAAGTCTTAAATTTCCATATGAACTTGGAATAAAACCAATAATTTTCCCTTGTAGAACTCTTATTTTCATAATGATCTGAGGATGTCATTTCACTAAAATTGTTTTCATGAATTATTTTGATATCTGTTTATGTTATCATTTAAAAGCAGACAATAAGATGGGTGAAAACTATAAAAATCACAAGGTTTCTTAATTTTTTTTATTTTCACTAAATGCATGAAACTTTTCCATTATGTTTTTCTTTAAAAAATAAATGTCTATAGTAGTACTAAGAAAAGCCAACAAAATAATTAGATTACAGAAGTGTTAAGGTCTGTAGTTCCTGAGAAAACTTAGTGGAAATGTTCAGTTGCTACGTTTCTTTCCTGTGTGCAGTATGGAAGAATTTATGGGCAAGCATCATTCTTTTCAGGCCATATCCTACATGGAATAAAAACACCTCTGCATGGGGCGCCTGGATGGCTCGGTGGGTTAAGCAGCTGACTCTTGATTTTGGCTCAGGTCATGATCTCAGAGTTGTGAGATAGAGCCCCGAGGCAGGTTCTGTGCTGGGCATGGAGACTGCTTAGGATTCTCTCTCTCCCTCTCCTTCTGCCCCTCTCCTCCCTGCTCACCCACGCATGCGCTTGCATGTGCGTTTTCTCTCTCTCTCTCTCTCCCTTAACAAACAAACAAACACACACCTCTGCAGTTCAGCATTCTGGACTACAATGGAGACACAGTTAAACTTATTAAAACATTATATGCCTGAGATTCAATGTATTTCAAGGTGAATATGAAACAAGCTATCTAATTATCTAACAATCATTTAGTATGTTCATTACAAAGCGTATCTAGTTAGCAATGTTGTCTAAAAGCAAAGAACCAAAGAGTAGTGTGTGTGCATTCTATGCACAGATATTTGTGAGGATATGTGTGGATTTAAGTGCCCACATCAGCACTGGCCAGACAGAACTTACTTCCTGGTTTATATACCATTTTTTTCGTCTTCAATGTCAGAAACCACACAAATGTTTATCACAAAATTACTATGCTCCCCCTATTCTGGGATGATTCAGACCAGAATAACTGCAACAAAATGTGACTTTGGCACACTTCAATTAGTTGTCCTGTATAATTTTTACTCTGGCAAAATATGTGATATACAATGATAAAATTTTCTAAAGAGCACTTTTTTTTCTCTTCTACCAAATCCTAAATAAATATATGGAAATCTATCATCTAATGAAAATCTTCTTAATTTTTTATAGATTTTTGGAAAGGAAGAATTTAATTTATAAATAAATAGAATGGTTTGATCTTATAGTCACATTTTAACTTTGGACTAACATCTTTGACAGTTAACTCAGCAGAATTAAATATATGTCCATATTATCAAAAATCTCACTGCAATGTAGTGAATTTTTATTTTCCTTTCTTTCAGGAGAATTTTTCTCTGTTTTAAGTGAATGTAACCAAAGGCATTCTTGGCCACTATAAATAGGGCATTCTAGTTGAAGTGATAAGTCAACTTATTTTTAAAACATGATTTCCCACAATTTGAGGTCACTCTCAAGTTATCTTTTTTTATATAATATGTTCTAGAAAGATATTCATGGAATGTTTAGCTGAAAAAAAAGTCTTCAGGATATGAAAAAAGCAGCTGTGCTTTCTTTGAATACTTATGACAACATTTTCTTCAAATATAATTAAAGGTTCAATGACTCTTATAGAAGACGGTTAGAAATTGAGATCAATATTATGAAAAGAGTTTATAGGAAATGCAAAAAATAGAGAAACGTATTAAATGATACCATAAAACTGCAATCTGCCAAGTCTAGAATACGAGATATTCTGCATAACAAATGACCCAGTTTCTTCAACAATATTTGAATGTTTAAAAAGTTGGTGACACTGTTAAGATTAAAGGAGTCTTAAGAGAGAGGAAAAAAAGAGAGTCTTAAGAGATAACCAAGTACAATTTGTAGAACTTACTTGGATTCTAATTTGTACAAATATCTTCAAAATACATTTTATGGGTCAGGCAAGAAAAATTGAACATTAAGTAAGTACAAGATAATACCAAGAATTTATTATTAATTTTATTGAATGAGATACTGGTATTGTAATAATGTGTTTTTTTAAACTCTATATAGATATGAAATACACACACACAGTTGAAATGGCAGCTTGTCTGGAATTTACTTTAAAATGTGTTTATTTTTTGTGAGTCCACATATTGTACTTTATACACTTACATATTCAGACAATGAATTGTCATTTGTCAAAGGCTTTAATAAAGTAAGCTTAACTATGGTAGCATACAGATTATTTTGACAATTTGCTTATTGACTTCCAGGCAGTAAAATTTAAATTTTGGAGCTGATATTTAAGCATTCCAGTTTTTAATATTTATTCTTCTTTTACAAAATATGTATATGTCTTCCTCATTGAAGAACCATGAACAACTCACAGTGTCTCTAGGATATAAGCCTTTTGGCCGAGTTTCCTGAAACTTCATTTTCATGTTTCAGAAGATGTTTCTAGTCCATGGTCTGGTTGGACCTAAGATTACATCTTCTAACTTGTTACTTAAGTGTTCTGCAATATTTTGTTCAAAGTTGAGGTGTCATACCTAGTTTTCATTCATCTCCTGGAGGAGGTTTGGGATTGTTGTTCAGTCTCTATAAACACAATTCATTTTGGCTACAACTTGTCTTTTATAGAGTTCATGGTCCTCGAAGGGCTGCTTCTTTCTTCCTCTCTTCTTTTTTCCCTTCCTCCCTTTTTTTCTCCCTTCCTCTCTCTTGCTCCTTTTATTTCCCTCTTCATTCCTTCTTGCATAGAGTTTAAACTAAAAATGAATCTCCTCTTTTGAAGCACCACTGTTATCTTTGTTATACCAGTACATACACCCTGGCAATAGAGGTATCTCAGAATGCTATTGTTTGGTTATTTAATATACGTTGGATTAGATATATATATCAAAATACATCAGATAGTGAAAAAAATTGCTATTTGGTTTTCATTGCTTATTTCAAAGGTCTAATCAATAGCTATTTATAAAACACAGTAATTTTGTCACACTAAAATAACTAAGAAGAATATTCTTAGGCAAGGTAAATAAATTGCCAATTTTGTTCATGACTTGATTTGCCTGTGATAAAATAGTTCAACTCTGATATTATTAGAGATAGATTTAGTATAATTGTAAAATGAAAAGGAAATAATCATTCTATGAGAGAATTATTTTTAAAGAATAAATTATTTGTGCTTCATTTTCTTTTTTTAATTTTATTTTATTATGTTAATCACCATGCATTACATCATTAGTTTTTGACGTAGTGTTCCACGATTCATTGTTTGTGTATAACACCCAGTGCTCCATGCAGAACATGCCCTCTTTAATACCCATCACCAGGCTAACCCATCCCCCCAACCCCTCCCCTCTAGAACCCTCAGTTTGTTTCTCAGAGTCCATAGTCTCTCATGGTTCGTCTCCCCCTCTGATTTCCCCCCCTTCATTTTTCCCTTCTTACTGAAAGGAAATATTAAACATTTGTTTAATTTTTAGATCAGTGTTATACATATTTCAGCAAATGTTTCAATGCTTGTAAAAAAATAAATAAAAAATAAAATGTTGTTTTAAAATATTCCATTAAAAAAATTGCCAGGGGAGGGTACCTGGGTGGCTCAGTCGGTTAAGCGTCTGCCTTTGGCTCAGGTCATAATCCCAGGGTCCTGGGATCGAGTCCCACATCCGACTCCCTGCTCTGCAGGGAGCCTGCTTCTCCCTCTGCCTCTCTCTCTGTCTTTCATGAATAAATAAAATCTTTAAAAAAAAATTTCCAGGGGAGTCAGGTAGATGAAACAGCAATGACATAATATTGATAAATTTTTTAAAGATTATTTATTTATTTATTTATTCATGAGAGACAGAGAGAGAGAGAGAGAGAGAGAGGCAGAGAGAGAAGCAGGCTCCCAAGGAGCAGGGAGCCCAATGCTGGACTTGATCCCAGGACACTGGGATCATGACCTGAGCCAAAGGCAGACGCTTAACCATCTGAGCCACCCAGGTGCCCCTAATATTGATAATTTTTGAAGTGGAGTGTTTTATATACAGATATTTATACTTATTCTCTGCTAGAATCTTAATATAAAATTGTTAAGAAATAAAATAAAAGGTATTGCATCAGTTAGGAATAAAACTTAGTGGCTTACCACAATAGTCATTTGTTTACCCAGAAATTTATTTATCATCTATCTATCGATCTATCTATCTATCTTTCTGAGGTCAGGCAGGCTTGGAGTCAACTAGGAGGGAGAGCTAGGCGTTTGGTGCTTATTGGGATCCTGGCCACGTGGCTGGGCATGTGAAGCATTGAGTGGCACAGGAGGCCCTGGGACACCGCTACCTCACAGTTAGTTCTTTGTGCTACAAATTGGGCAGAGCACAGCTGATGAGTTTTCTGGTTTAGGCTGAGCTCACTTAAGGATCTGCAGTCAGCTCTCAGGTTAGTTGGTCTGTGGTGGCTTCAGCCTGAAAGCCATGTCTCCAGTCCACATGATCACTTATTTTACAGTAGACTAACTCAAGGTTGTTTGTTCACGTGACAGTTGGGAGGGTTGAAAGAGTTAGTGGAAGCATGTCATTCATTATTCAAGTCATATCATAAGGCCTGTGTGATTTAACTGATAAGGTATCGACTCTACTTCCTGATGGAAGGAACTTCAAAGTCACTTTGGGGTGGGGAATTAATAGACATGTTTGCAATTTTCCAGATATCTATGAAGAAGATGATAATAAAATCTTGATAGTGAAATTATATAAGCCATTAAAATATATTAAAATCGGATACAAGACAAAAATTCTGCTACTACAACTTCTGTTCACCATTATTTTAAGGGTCCAAGCCAATTCAGTATTAATAAATCTTATTTTAGTGTTTACCATATATCAGACTCTGTTCTAATATATATCATATATTCCACATCAACAAACTCCAGGAGGTAGATATTATTACTTTCCTCATCTTGTAGATGAGAAAGCTGGAGCATGAGGGGGTTATATAAATTTCCCACATTCACATGGCTTGAAAGTGGCAAATTTGAAATAAACCCAGACAGCTGGGTTCAGAGTGTGCATTTTTAATGCTATAATAGAAATGAAGTATTTTAAAAGAAAGGAAACATTTGTTTTATTAGTAGCAAATATGATTACATAGAAATTCCAGGAAAATATTAAACTATTTAAGCTAAGGTCAGACTTTAGCAGATTCAACAGATTCAGGAAAATAGAGAAAACTCTGTATCTTTCCATACTCTATAAGATAATGTTAGGGGAAAAGTTATTCCACTGATTATGCCACATAATTAATATAGTATCTATGAATAAATCTGTTTTATATAGGGGAATTAAAAAAATAGTTGTGGGACATAAAAGGGGACCTGAATAAATGGGAGGGCATACCATATTCTTAGGCAGTTCATCTGAAAATCACAAAGATGTCTGGTCTACCCCATATTAATTTAAACACTCAATGAAGTTTCAATAACACCCTTAAATAAATGGTTTTTCATTAAAGAATACCACTTAATCTAAAATGTATATAATAGAGAAAAATACCTGAAAATACATGACGCAATTCTTTAAAAGACAAATGGAGGTAGATGCTTACTCTAAAAGATAGAAAGACCCGTTACAAAGCTATAGTGATTGAAATAATGTGCTATTGGCATAAAAATATTAATAAAAGATAAAGCAGACTGTAAAGCTTCTAAAAACAGACCACATAGGCATTTATGAAAATTTCATATGTGAAAAAAGTGACATTACCAAGTAGGTGACAAATGGAATGTTGCATGCTGGGACCACTGGTTATTCATGCAGAAAGTAATATTAGGCCATGAATTCATACCATAAACAAACAAACAAAAAGAAGTCAAGTGTAAATAAATGTGAAAAACTCTCTATACACCCCAAATAATTTGTATCTTTATGCCCCTGTGATTATGAGTGAATTAACCATGAACCAAAAAAGAATAAAATACAAATAAAGACTGATACATTTGGTGACATTGAAATTTAAAACTTGTATACAGTAGAAAACACTATGAAAATAAATAAAATGGAGAATCATGAACTAAGAGGAAATATTTGCCACACATGGTCTGCAAAATATTAGTCCTCAGAATTCATAAAAAATAGCTGTAAAGCTATAAGTAAAAGACAAATATCTCAATAAAACAATGGAAAGAAGGTAAGGAACATCTCAAAGAACATATAATAAAAATTATTATTAAAAATAATTTGAAAAGAATTTTTAGAGAAATTTCAATATGCTTTGAAATGCATAGAAAACCACATAGAGAAAAGTAACATTCACTGTTGTAAATGTTTTGGGACCACTTTTCATTTTCTTTTTATTCATGCATAAATTTCCAACAAAATTAGAATTATAATACTCCTGTTTTGTATGTATGTATTTAATGTAATAACTATTTTTTCTTTCACTAAATCTTTGATTCATGTGATTTTAATGACTAAATATTCTTATAATTTAACCATTTCCTATTACTGAACATTAAATGTGCTGCCAGTAGTACATATTTATGTATTTTTTCTCAGAATAATTTCCTGGAAGTGTGACTTTAGACTCCTATTTTCAAATTACACATCAGAAAATTTTAAAAGGTTAAAATGTACAAGAAATTATCCTTTTTTTTTCTTTTGCTCAAACAAGAGTTATTTTCTTTTTTTGAGTGGATTTAATGGCAGAGTTAAGTGAATCTACCCTTCTCTTTGTTGCACATTGTTATCATTGGTCCCTGTGAAGCCAATTCATTCTTCTCGGTCCATTCTTTGTTCAAGGTCTCAATCCCATTTCCGTTCTCCATAGACACCTACTCTTCTGGTCTCACAGACATGACTTTGAATACATATATGTTGTTTAAAAATAGTCTTTGTTTGTGTCTATTTGACAATTTAGCTTATTAATTTGATTTATCAAGTATTTATTTTATATAAATATTGTTTTCCAAGGAGTATCTATCTCACTTTCATCTGCTGCTCATTCAATTTTATGTTTATAATATCTGCATTGTACATCAGATTTATTGATTCCAGCTGCTGTCTATAAATCATAATGTATATCTACCACATTTACCTTAATTCATTTAGTAATGAGCATTTCATTTACCTCTAAAACCCCACCACCATAAACAGTGCTTGTGTATTCTCAGCAGTGTTTTATTTTTCAATTACCTTCTCAGTGACCTCAACAGTCATGAGTCTCTGAGAATTTCTATGGATCTGTACATCTGTGAATCAGTAGGCCAAATCAATGGATACGTGCACTCTTAATTTGACTAAGCACTGCCAGATTGCTTTTCAGAAAGGTTTCACTAGTTTATAGTCCACACAGAATGCCTGAGAGTTCCTGTTTCCCAGTGAGATATGTTTTGATATTCTGTTGTTTTATGATTTTGTTTAGAGGAATAGAGAATAACATTTATATTGAATTTGTTCCCTATATAAAATGAAGAAAAAGATTCTAGGAATTCTAGCTCTGTAAGATTAATTTGAATGCTTAGATTGATTTAAGCCCCTGCTTCACCAGTGACAGGGGAAATATAGCTATAATTACACACACACACACACACACACACACACACACACACATATAAAGACATGGCCTGAAACTCATATAATGTTATATGTCAATTATACCTAAAACAAACAAACAACAACAACAACAACAAAAACAGGCTCCATCCATTTATATATTTTTAAATGATAAATTTTTTAAGCATCATATTTTGTTTCTTTTTAAATTAAAATTAATACACAAAATCCAAGTTCTCTAAATGATAAATTATGTAAGATTAATCTCCTAAAATTCATAGTTATAAACTATCAACAAATATATTTCAAAAACAACAACAACTATTTGTAAGCACTGGAGAGGAACTAAAAGCAAATAGAAACTGGACCAAATGATTCAAGCCTTGAAAAAAGAGAGACTAGGTGAGCTTTTCATTTATATGTTGTTGTTGTTGTTTTTAATGATATTAAGTTCATATAGCGTTGGGTGCCTACAGCTCAATTAGAAAGCCATACTCTTACTGTTTTAGGATTCAGAGGGTTGAGTGCAAGCATGTCAAAATAGCTGAAAATTGAGAGGGGAAATCTAGAAAGGAGATAGCAATGTATAAATTACACTCAAATATTTCCTTGAATACAACAAAGTTAAGTGCCTTCTATAACAAAAATCAACATTCATCAGAGGAAAATAGAACCCAGATTCTCTATTGCATGTCATCCAAAATATCCACTGTAAAATAAAATATTACCAGACACACAAAGAAACAGGAAAATGAGAACCACAACCAAAAGAAGCAGTAAATAGAATCCAATATTGAGACAGTTCAGATGTTGAATTAGCAGAAAAAGATTACTATAGCAATTGTAAATATGATCAAGCACAAAAAAGAAGAATATGATTATAATTGCAATGAATTTAACAAGTATAAAAAGTCATCTGTAAAATGGAAACTGTAAAGAATGATCTAATGGCAATTCTAGAACTGAATATTGCAGTGTTCAAATAAAACATTCCCTTGATAAGATTAACAGCAGATTGAAGAGAGCATAAAAAAAGGACCAGTGAACTTGAAGATAAGTGAATAGAGATTAATCCAATCTGAAAAAAAAAAAAAAGGAAAAAGACAAAAACTATGAACAGATTGTGACCTATGGATATTTTCAAAGAAGTGAAAACACAAGAAATGCTACAGGAAGTTTTTCAGGCTGAAAAGAAAACATGATACTCAGGATACTTAAATTGACAGGAAGAAATTAAAAGCACTGCAATGGTAAAAAGATATATATACACAAAATATATTTTTTCTTTTTTTATATCTTATTTTATTCAAATCCAATTAATTAACATATAGCGTGTCATTAGTTTCAGATGTCGAGTTCAATTGTTCATCAGTTGCATATAACACCCAGTGCTCATTACTTCACGTGCCCTCCTTAATGTCCATCACCCAGTTACCCCATCCCCCTCTCCAGCAATCCTCAGTTTGTTTCCTAGAGTTAAGAGTGTCTTATAATTTGTATCTCCCCCTGTGATTTCCTCTTATTTTATTTTTCTTTTATACTTTCTTACTTTTCAAAAAGTTCAACTTAGTATAAAAATAAAAATGCATAATAGTATATAATGGGATTTATAATGTGCAGATAACTCATATATGACAAAAATAGCACCCACATAGGAACATGTAAATGGAGCTACACTGGCTCAATATTTTTATAGTTTTTGTGAAGTAGTATAATGTTAACTATAAAAATTACTCTGAATTTTTGCTAAAAGGGCTTTTGAAGAGTTAAATTAGAATACAGAAATATTTGGTTAACTCAAAACCAGCAGGAAAGGAAGGACACTGGAACAAAAAACAAATAGGACACATAGACCACAGATAACAAAATGGTAAACCAAATTCTACCTAATGAATAATTACATTAAATGTAAATAGAATAGTTATTACAACTAAAAACCAAGATTATCAGACTGGTTACAAAGCAATAACCAACTTTGTGTTATCATAAATTATAAACTTTGTATAAAAAAAAGCTTAAGAGAAAGGAATGGAAAAAATATATGCCATGGAACAGTAAGAGACAGCTGGAATCTCTCTTTTAATATCAGAAAAATCAGGAAAAAGTCTATTCTAATAGATAAATAAGAAAATTTCACAGTGATAAAAGAGTGATTTGTCAGGAAGGCATAACCATTTACAGATGTGTATACCTCTAATGAAAGGTCTTCAAAATACAAAAGCAAAAGAGACCAAATAAAGGGAGAAATAGAGAAATCTAAGAACATATTTGAATATTTTATGCCCCTTCGTCACTATAAGAAAATTATACCAAAAAATAAATCAGTAGGAAATCACTAAGGATATAAGAGATCTGAACAACATTAATAACCATTTTGCCCTTATTGAGAAGAATGAATTTTAACCCATTGAATAAAATAAGAATCTAAGCACTTATGTGTATATACATTTTTAAATAAAAGTAGCATCATACAATGCACATTTCTTGGAAATTTTCTTTTCTTTCTTTCTTTTTTAACTTTATTTTATTTTTTTAAAAGATTTTATTTATTTATTTGACAGAGACACAGCAAGAGAGGGAACACAAGTTGGGGAGAGGGAGAAGCAGGCTTCCCTCTGAGCTGGAAGCCCCATGCGGGGCACGATCCCAGGACTCTGGGATCATGACCTGCATGATCCCAAAGCAGATGCTTAATGACTGAGCCACACAGGCGCCCTTATTTTTTAACTTTAAAACATATATTGAGCATTGCTCCTGATCAACAAATGTGGATATAAATCTTTATTTGTGATAACTGTGTAATATTACATAAGGTGAATATAGCTTTATTTAAGGAGTCCTTTTTTAATAGCAATTCAGATTTTCCGGAGTTTTGTTATTATAAACAATACTGTAGTAAACTCCTTATCAACCCCTCCTTCTTTGGGAGGGATTTTCCAAACTATATTTAATTGGTATGCATATTTTTAAATTGTACCAAGTACCGCTTTTTAATTTGATAAGTAAACTTTAGCAAAACATACATGCTACAAAGAATGAGTTTTCTGTCTATTAATTTAACAAAACAATGACAAACCAAGACCTAACTGTGCTGAACACATTATGTATATTCCTGGCATTAAAACTCTATAACTAGCTAAATAACATCTAATTTTAAAAAGAGAAACAAAAACAAAAATAAGATTGAAAAGAGAGAAAAAGTTTTGGAAAAATATATTTCCTAATCCACAAATAAAAAATATATTTTTTTATTAACCATTTATTTAACCTTCTAATCAGTAGCATACAATAAATAGATCAAAACCTAAATTTCTTTAAGTAAATGAGTATATCTCATTATTTTGGCTTCTACATTGCAAATATGATTACCTGACTGGAATTTCAGCTGAAATCATATTGAAAAACTACTATTTTTATGTTACAGTATTAGTTTTCACACTTCTCTCTTTGTCCATTGGGAATTATGGGTTGAACTTTGCGTCCCATGTCCCACATTTATATGTTGAAGTCCTAAACCTTAGTACCTCAGAATGTAATCTTATCTGGAAATAGGTAGGTCTTTGCAGATGTAATTAGTAAAGTTAAAATGAAGTCATACTTGAGTAGGCTGGGCCCCTAATCCAATATGACTGTGTTCTTACTTAAAGGATAAATTTGGACATAGACATGCACACAGGAAGAAGTTCATGTGAAGATGAAAGCAGAAATCTGGGTGATGCCTCTATAAACCAAAAAAAGTCAAAGATTCCAGCAAATCACCAGAAGTTAGGAAAGAGACATGGAACAAATTTTCTCTTACAAGGGACCAAACCTGCTGACACCTGATCTTGAACTTCTAGCCTCCAGAACTTTGAGACAATAAATTTCTGTTGCTTAAGCCACCCCATTTATGGTACTTTGTTATGGCAAGCCGAGAATAGTAACACAGGAAGTAAGGGAGATCAAATTGTTTCTCCGCATTTGATGATTATTAACATTCAGGATACTAAACTGGGAAAGGTTAAGTACCATTATCAGTACCATTAAAAAAGTGCCATAAGGGAGCGATGTCACCAAGATGGCAACCTAGTAATGCTAAAATGCACACGTGATGAGATGAAGTGAGGTGACTGATGTAGACATTGTGACCTAGCATTAAGCTCCTACTGACCTTCTGAATATATGTCAGAAGCAGGATCATCTGCTTCTACACCGCAGTTGACTGTGGGTAACTGAAACCATGAGAAGTGAAACTGCGAATAAGGCACTTGGAGGAGGAGGGCTACTATATAGGAAAGTTGTTAAGATAGTAAATCCTATGAGTTCTCAAGAAGAAAATTTTTTCCCTTTTGTCTTTCTTCTTTTTATTGTATCTCTGTGAGTAAAGACAGGTGTTAGTTGAACCTACTGTGGCGAGCATTTCACAGTATAAGTCAAACCATCCAGCTATACACCTTAAATTTATACAATGATGTATGTCAATCTTGTCTCAATAAAACTGGAAAAAAATACCATTAAACTTTTTTCAGACATATTTTAGAAGCATCTGTTTATATTTGCACTTGATCTAGTCTTATCAATTCAGATTGCAGAATCCCAGATAGTTTCACAGAAACTACAAAATTTAGTCTTAAAATAATAGACTTTTGGCGTTTAACCTACAGACAGCAACCCAGAAAGTTTCTCATGGTTTCTACCCTACTTTGAAAATTAGATTAGTTGTTTTTTTTTTCCTAATTCAGTTATGGTTTGTGGATGGGAGTTGAGGAGACTCAATTTAAACGAAAGATCTTTCATAGATATTTATTTTTAAGTTGCTTTTAGTTATTTTTGTTGTTTTCTTCAGAACTTTTCTCCTTTTTTTATTGTTGTTTATTTGTGTGGTTTTCAGATTTTAGATTAGTAGGATATTCTAAATATCCTGGAATGGCTTGCCAGATTTAGAATATGATGGGGGACAAAATGATTGTCTTCCACTTATTTAATCAAGAATTGTTTTCATCTATAAAGCTCACATGTAAAAAGGACATATTGTAGGAAAATGCTTTACAAACCAACAACTTCTGCAATTTTCTAGGGGCCTGATAACAGGAAGAGAAAGAAACGAAGAAATAATTTTCTCTTATATCTTTTGAAATGTTCATAAAATTAAAGCTGGGATTTATTGGCAAAGGAATTTATTTTGTAATGAAACTGTAGAGTCTCCCTATCTCCATCATTTCTTTCTGATAACAAAGGAAAACATTTAACATAAATGATCATTCCAAGTAATCCCTAAACTTCTTGGCATACATGAGACTGTCTTCATTGTCTTTAACAAGTTCACATTTTGGCTTTTCTCCCCAGATTACTCTCCAGAAGAGATTTTCATGGACAGCATAAGAGCCAAGAGTAAAACTTATATGCAAAATGTAACATGAATAGATTCATTTCAAAGGCAATATATACTTAATATATCCTCCTTTAGATTCTCATTGAATAATGAGTGTTGACTTAATTTTTCATGATCTACTAAATAAATTTCGAGTGTATTATATTACTAACTTAACTAATTTTTATTTGGAAGCAGTGTATTGCAGTGTGCTAGGGTTTAGATAGCAGTGCAGCATTTTAGGAGTCTCTCATAATTGTTCTACCAGAATCACTTTTCAATGGGAATGTACCAGAAGAATACCAAGAAAAATTCAAAAAAATTTCTACAAGTTTATTCATAATCAGAACAATTAATGTATTGTTAGGTTTCTAAATAAGATAAAAGAAAAACAGATAATTTTTAAAAGGTAAAAGAAACAGTATGGCCCAATAATTTGTAATCAAAAGTAGCTTTCATAGAACCATAAAATACTGACTTTGTATATTTTAACAGCATCATCAACAACAACAACAAAATTGTCAGGTCATGGGCCTTGTTTATAAACTTGCTGAGTATTTGCCAGTTTTCAAAGGCTGTGTTTCATAAAGTAGAGATTATATCCTCTTTCCTTTATGGCACAAAGGTCTTTATACTTTGTGTTAGAAAATCTCTTTATATTGTATCCTTCCTCCTATAACATAAACTGTTAGGGTGAACATTTATCTTTATGTGATTCCCCAAGTGGGCAACCACCATCCATGTGTTAGGGCCTAAGTAAGTGCTTACGAAATAGAATGCTTGGTGGATAGAAGGAACTCTGAATAAAGTCCTCAAGAGATCCGAGCTTCGGTGTGATTTTTCCCTATGTGAATTTTGTGAACTCGATTTATTCACAACCTCTCTTTAATTCCATTTCTGAAAAATAAAAGTGTGGATTAAATAGTTTTAAGGTACCTTTGAGTTCTAAATTTGACTCATAAGTAGCTCTTTTCCTGCACTGCTTACATTCTTCTGGGAGGCTTTCTGGACAGACTAATTCTCTCTTGCTAGCTTTCCCAGTGCTTTGAATACACACAATTTTAAACAAAGAAATGGATTCTGTGTATATAGTTTTTATCATTTGTAATTGTGTTTAGTCTCTCCTGTGGAGAGCTGGTACCAAAATTATAAGCTTTTATTCTCAGCCTAGCCATTTGTGAAACCTATAAGTACGAATAAGTGTCAGTTGCCTTGAAACTAATTCGTTGGTTCCTTCTTTATTATTATTATTTTTTAAACCTTGGGGAAGGGTTCTCTAACTTGGTCCCAGGAGAATTTAATATTTCAGACAGTAGCAGTTCTTTCCTTTATCACTGACTTCATTTTAAAAAATTAGTGTCCGCAGATATTGTTTCAATACTCAAATTGACAGGGTGAAGGCTATGATCCACAGGCCATGCTCTCTCAGCTGGTAATCTGATGTTTTCAGTTGGCATGGTGATAAGCAGTGAAGTAGAGTCCTATACCTGGAGGGTGTGGAGAGCTAGAAACTGCTCTCAGGCTTTTCTTTTCATGATGAAAAAAATAAGCAATGCTTTCGAGCTTGGTAAAAGCAGATATTGTTTCGCAGAAACAGTATTCTCTAATTTTCATCCCAGTTTTAGTTAGTGTATGTGAATTATTGGAATAATTAGCTTCTTTTTTTTAAGATTTTATTTATTTATTTGACAGAGAGAGACACGGCGAGAGAGGGAACACAAGCAGGGGGAGCGGGAGAGGGAGAAGCGGGCTACCTAAAGAGCAGGGAGCCCGAGGCGGGGCTCAATCCCAGGACCCTGGGACCATGACCTGAGCCAAAGGCAGACACTAAACAACTGAGCCACCCAGGCGCCCCAGGGAATAATTAGTTTCTTGTTTAAAAATATCATTATGTTGAATTATACAAAAAATAATTGTATAGTTATATACAATTGTTGTGTGTGTGTGTATTTCAATATCTTCTCCAGAACCCTTGAATGTCTTGTTTTCTAGAGATAAGTGGACCTAGTTCTATTATTTTTCTACACAGATTGCCTAAAGACAAGCCAGAGAAATAGCCCTTGATTGTCACTGAAAGAAAAGGTGGGTGAAGGAAGGACAGGTAGAGGGAAAAAGGAAAGAAAGGAGACATTGATAATAGTTAAGAATTTATAGTAAGAATGGTGCAAGGAGGACATAGTCCTAGGGAAAAGAATGCATTCTGGAAGTCTCAGTACTGGGCAGGCACAGAGTTATATTCTTCACTCTTAGTGAAGATTAGTGCAGAAGGTAACTGTGGGAAACCACCGTTTTCTGGAAATTTCCTCTATCTTTAAGTAGCTTATAGCATTCTCATTTATATTTTTCAGCTGATGTTGTTTATAATCATGCCTCTTTCAGAACTGTACCTGTGACTCTGTACCAGCAAGTCTGACACTCCTCAAAAATAGAGGTTTGTTGTTATTTTTAGCTCACAAAGTGGATACCCATAGTAAACTTTTAGGTAATCAGAAATGTATGGTTTACTTTAGAACTACATTGAACTTCCTCCAAAGGATATTTTGATGGCATTCTGTTGGTATTGACTAGCTTTTGTGGGATGAGGAAAGGATACCCCTAATCTCTATCTCTGGAGAGTCAACCCTATCACTTAGACTCAGGAGGATTTGAGAAAGTTGACTTGTCAGTCTAGTCAGAAAGAAAAATCCCGAGTGATTTGAGATTACTCAGTTACAAAAGGTTTGGGTGCTACTGCATATGTCCTAAGAGGGATTACGGTTGTATAATTAATCCTACCCACTACTACTAGAGAAATATCCCGAGGCAAAGAGAAAAGAGTGAGGCAGAAGCTTCCCTTTGTAGTTTCAGACTTATCTTCAAAAAGATCAAAATACATTAAAAGACAAGCAAACATTGAACGAAAGAGAACTTTCAGAACACGGTGAAGATATCGGTCATAGGATATTTGTATTTTGATTGAGGATTTATTCCTATACACATTCTCATTTTTAAGTTACATTTGTTAAAAAAAAGTATCATTTTCTCCCTTTAGCTTATTCTTGTTAAGATACCTAGTTCAGCCCCCTTCACAGTCTAGGAACACAGAAGTCATGTAGAAGCAACTTCCTAGTAGACATAGCATCTTTCTTCCCATATCTTCTCCTTCGGCACCAGAAACCCAAGACAGTACTTTGGGGACAGTTTGGTCACTTGTATGACCAGGGTTAGAAACTTTTCCATATTTAAGTCAACATGACCCTGGCTATAATTTCTACCTTCAGGGCCTTGTTTTGCTTGTTAAAGCCAAGGAAAAGCATTTTAATCCTTTTTCTAGATGACCTCCTGTCAAACATTTGAAGACAGTGGTCCTTTATTTTCACGTTAAGTCCACTCACATAAATTAAATTAAGCATTCTTATTTCCTTTCATCATTCTCCACATGGGGATTTTCCAAATTGTCCTTGTCTCCTTCCAGAGAACAGCCCATTTAGCAGGTGGGTCACTCAACAACATGTGGAACCATCATTTATCTTAAGCCTTTACGTTTATTAATAAAGCCCGAAATAACATTTGCTTTTTGGACAGCTTCCTCATTATGATAATTTATTTTAACCCTAAACTAAAATATCTTTAAATCTTTGTCACAAGCCCTACTCTTAGACTACTTTTCCCCATTCTGTGTTTATGCAGTTTTTCTGGCCTAAATTTAGGGCTATAGATTCATTCACGCATTTCTTCCTAATTTCATCATCTTTGTTTCAGTTATTATTTCAAGCTGTTTGTTCAGTGATGGCGAATCTGCAATTTGCTTCCTACAATGCATTACAGTAAAAATCTCAAACCTTCCTGTGGATTGGCAGTAGGAGCTCATTATCCTTGATTTCTTGGGCCCTCGATGGAGATTAGCGCGCTGCTGGTGCCAGCAAATGTTAGGCAACATGAAAAAATATGATTAAATTATTGAAAATGTTTGGATAAATACTAAAAGTTCCTTGTACAGTGCCGTAATTGAATCTATTGATGCTTATAAACATAATAAGAATTTTTAAGCCGTCTTTCTTTTTTACTTTTATGGGATTTTAAAAGAATTATTATTTATTATTTTTATGAATCTGTCTTGCTGGTCTGATGCCAAAAAGTGAATTGTATGTTATAGAATCATGGGTTGGCCCTGCTGGATTCTGACTCATCCCCCAAATTAAGAGATGGCTCCAAATGTTTTCTCAAGGGGAAATTCTGCTTCTGCATTTGAGCTACAAATTAAGAGACAGACTTTGAAAACGATGCTGGGGCTTGAAGAACATTCTCAAGGACAGAAGTGTAAAAGGCAAGCTGTTGTTGATAGATTCAAAATAAGATGTAAATGCTGGCCTACAGGCAATTTGTCCTTTACAGGGGAAAAGTACCAAAAAACCTCCTCTGGGATTTAGGCAGACCCCAGGGAAAGGTGGCAGGTTTTGTTTTTGTTTTTCATATCGCACTTTCAAGCATTTCTTAAAAGTTGTATGGTGCTAATTTTAGTCATGCTAATTAAAAGATCTTACCTGTAATCTTGATTTAGTTTCCTCTGTTTTTGCCCCATTCAAAATCTGTTGTGTAAGAGCAGAGGTTTTGCACACGGTGTATTCAAGCATCTCTGTGTTGAAATCCTTTCTTCAAAACCCATCAACAGGGACTTTGGGTGGTTTGTTGAAAGTTCTTCCCGGAACTTTTTTTCTCTCTATAAAATAGCTTTTCTATGAGCAGAGAATGAAATCACACCTGGAAAGCACGCTACAAAAGGTCCCCTGCATTGCAGGATCTGTAAATTTAGGTCCTTCCTTTCTAGGTTTGAGCATTTTTGCAGGGCTCTCTCCTGTTATTTTCCCCTTGAAACAGATGAACGCAGATTTGTTTACTTGTAGAAAAATGTTCTCAGTCTCATTATAATATCAGTGAGGACTCAGTTTAAGGTCACAATTGCATCCAGTACATTTTTGTTAGAGGGTATTATTTGTTTTGTTATTGTTGTTTGTTCATTTGAGTTTGTTTCTGGTGACATGAAGAAAATTAAAAAAATAATTCTTTTAAAAATTAAAAATATATTTTGTCTGACCTAGAGGTCTACTAATACTGAAATGACTTAGACACTATTTTAAAGTATTTGATAGAAGGAAAAGACTTTCTACTTGGAGGGAGGAAAACAACAGGATTAATCAAAAGGATTATTAACGAGGACTGGTTGAGTGTGATGATGGTGGGTATGAACCAATCACTGATGCAACTCTCCTTGGGAAATAGAAATGACCATGGCTTTCTGACTCCGTTTAGGGGAATAAAGAAGAGAGAGGAGCTCAGAAAGTCCAGAAATGGCAGAGCCTGTGATTGCCTTCAGAATGAGGTTTCTAAGAAAAGGTTAAGAATATGCTAAAAGTTACTTCTTTCTGAATCTTGAGAGATAAATTAGACACTGGGGTCAAGTGACATTTTGTAAATGCTACTTAATTATGACTGTGTAAGTTCTAAGACTAATTTCCAGGGTGCCTTTATCCTTCTCCCAAGGTTTTTCATCACACACACAAAAATGATTCTTCCATCACTGTATTTTCTGTCTTTATTCCAAAAGCCGGACCAGGCAGCAGCATGTGTGCTTTGATCTCAACCCAAACAGGCTTGTCTACTCCAGGTTCCCAGAAGAAAGTATTCATTCTTGACTAAAAAGTAAAAACATTCTTTATAAAATCCCAACCATTTCCTTTGTTATTATATGATTAATAAAAGGCAGGAGGACTGTGATTGCACGTGAATATGATCTTAATCATTGTTGAACTTCTCCATATGGAACAGAAATGATGGTGGTTACCTGATGACTAGACCCAAGTTTCTTCTGAGTACTTTCTCTTCTCTATGATGGTTCTCAGTGCCCTCCTGATCAGTGACAAATAAAGCTCTGGGATGCAAGGTGGGGTTGCTTTGATATATCATCAAATTCCTGTTAAATTAAAATTATTGAAAATATTATCAGGCTGGGAGCTACTGGAACTCTTCTGGAAAAGGCAGCTCTTCAGAAGTATGAGATTCATCCCTACAAATTTACCTGCCTTGAGGCTGCTCCCTTTGGTCCTTAAAATGTCTCTAAATTACATCAATTATTATATCCTGTTAGCGGATTTGAAAGTGCTCTGCTGGAGAGCTAAGTCTACTCTGTTCTGTGGCATTTGAGTGTACTGATTTATTTATCAGTTTAGCCCAAATAAGTCTTGGTTCTTAACTTTTCTGAGTCATGGACTCTTAAGGATATGGTGGAAATTACAGATCTTCTCTCCAGAAAAGGGTACATATGCATTGAGAATTTTGTACTGAATTTCACATTATCAATGGACTACTTAGAGTATATACCTGAAATTAAAAAAAAAAAATTCTGCCTCAGATATTTCAGAGGCATGGTGAACTTGGGTCTTAGACAGGCAGTTCTGACAAGTTTCTCTCATGGGAAATGGAGGGCTGATGTTCAGCCACAAAGCTGCTGGTTGTTCAGCATCAGTGCCTGTTTTGGCTGCTGGGCATCCATTCTAGTAAGACAGTGCTTCTGCCTCTTTCTCATTATGGGTATTAATTTTGTCCTTGTAAACAGGAAACATCTCTGGATAAAATGCCCGAGAGAACAGGCCAAGGATGAAAGAATGTGGTGGGCACCATGGAATGGAGAGGAAATTAGAGAGCATATCACTACTCTTGGTCTACTAGGGGAATAGCATGGAGATCTAGATTTGTAGCCGTGACTCACTCTTAGAAGGAACATGCATCATATGCTGGGCTTCAGGTTCCCAGGTGTCCTATATTGATTGCAAAAATGGCCCCAATTCCCCACTCCATCACCACTCTGTATCTGTTTTCTTTGCAATGTGATTTTGCAGCTTTTCCATTCATAAAAGAGGAATGTTTCTGTACTTCTTGAATCTGCCTGAACATATGATTTGCTTTGGACAGTTGAATATGACAGAAGTGACAGTGTGCCAGTGTTGAGATTAAGCATCAAGGTATCACACCACTTTCCCCTTCTCTCATTTTCTCTCTTTTCTGTCCCTGCCAAGAAAATATCCTCAGACTAGCTTGCTGCAAGATGAGACCTGGTCAGATATCCCAGATCCTCAATATGTAAGAACACCCCTGCTGTCAAACACAGATAAATGAATGAACTTTGTTGAATCAAGTTTAAATCCTTAGAACCACCCAGACAGCCTAGAGACACATAACCAAAACAAATGTTTGTTGTGGCCTATCTGTGAGGTTTACTGGTTGCTTGTTCAGCAGCATTATTACATAGTTAGATAACTCATGCATCCAGGCTAGTTGGATATGGATCTAAACACCAAGAGGATCTTAAAATGGACTTAACTTCCCCATATGTCTTGATGTCAGGATGTGATATGGAAAGTAGGGAATATTTCCTCAAGAACTGCACTCCCAGGCTTGGCATGCTTCAGCAGAACATTCACTCAAAATTATCATGTCAGGAATTGTATTAGCCCTTAAGAATGCAATGGGGACATAACTAGTTCTATTTTTTTTTTTTTTTTAATTAGAGATCATCTTCTGGTGGAGCTAGGACTTGAATTTGCCTCAAGTCTGTAGCGCTGAAACCAGCTGGCACAATTCACACTTTTAGGTATCTCTACTCTCAACTAGAATTGTACTAACTAGCATTTTTGGAATGATTCTGTTGAGAGTAGTTCTGAATTGGAACAAGGTTTTACAAATACAAACTCTTTAAATCTTTACTCTTAATCGAAGAGTGAACTCCAGCAAGAAAAACCCTGAAAGGAAAGAAGGAGCTGCTATTTGATAGTTTGACAAAATTGTAGCTATTCTTGTGGGTTATGATTTATTTAAATTTTGCTAGTCCTTATCTTCCTCCAGGATTTAAGCACTTTGGTGGTGATTCATATGAGGTCAAATGTTGTTACTTCCAAAACACAAGACTCTTGGGTGAAAGATACAGAAAGACTTACAGCCAGGTTTTCTGATCTTTGATTCAATGCTCTGTCTCAGAGTTATGTGAACGAGGAGGAATTATTTGACCTCTTTGATCTGGTTTCCTCATTGGAGACATTTTATTGGTGATGATTTGATTGCCTCACATCATGAGGAGTCATGATACAAAATGCTACTAAAAACTTTGAGTTCTGTTTCATTCTAAATAATAATGCTAATTTTTCTTAAATTAACTTGAGTTTTGTTTTTGTTTGTTTGTTTGTTTTTCCATCTGCAAAGGGAATGACACAGGATAGCTGGATTGACTGTCCAGCTCTCACATTAGTAGAGATGTTAAACATGAGACACACAGACAAAACTCTACTTACCACTAAACATATCTATATTCATTTTAAAATTATATTTATTTTACTTTATTTTTACTGAGTGTACTTTTGCAAACATGAGAATATGATTAGAAACACAAAGGACTTCGGATGCCTGAGTGGCTCTGTCGGTTAAGTGTCTACCTTCGGCTCAGGTCATGGTCCCAGGGTCCTGGGATCAAGTTCCGCATCAGGCTCCTTGCTCTGCAGGGAGCCTGCTTCTCCTTCTCCCACTCCCCCTGCTTGTGTTCCCTCTCTCTGACAAATAAATAAAAAGCATCTTAAAAAAAAAAAGAAAGAAACATGGAGGACTTGAGTTTCCTTATGTCCTTCCATATAAGATAAGACCACTGGGAGCACCTGTGCCCATCAAAGCTGCACTCCACAGCCACTAGTAACACACAAAAAAAGAAATGAATGACTTAGTCTATTACTGTTGTCAACTTCTTAAATGTATAATAAAGCTCATTAACAAACTTGAAAATGACACAGATAGTGAGTATGCTAAGATAAGGCTTTGTCTCTAGTTATAAATGGTTAACATGAAAGCAGCAATAATAAATCTGGCTCACGATGTGTATTAGTCAGAGTTCTCCGGAGAAACAAAAGCAATATATATATATATTGAGAGAGAGAGAGAATATGTGATTTATTATAGGAATTAGCCTGCATAATTATGGAGGCAGAGAAGTCCCAAGATTTGCCGTCTGAAAGCTGGAGAAACAGGAAAACCAGTGGTACAGTTCAATCCAAAGTACAAAGACCTGAGAACCAGGGGCACCATGTCCGAGGGCAGAGGAAGATACATATCTCGGTTCAAACAGAGCAGATTTGCCCTTCCTCTTCTATTTAGGCCCTCAATGGATTGGCTGCTGCCCACCTACATTGGTTAGGGAGATCTTTACTCAGTCTACTGATTCAAATGCTAATTTCTTCTGGACACACCCTCACAGATACCCAGAAACAATGTTTTACCAGCTATCTGGACATCCCTCAGCCCTGTCAAGTTGACATGTAAAATTAACCATCAGAGTAAGTTTTGTCTTGGTCCTGGACAGTAAATAGCTACTCTTGGGCCAAATTTCTCGTCTACAATATGGACTTTGGGCAGGGTATTACCTATTTTTTGCTATGGCTCTTTTTTGAACTGACGGCCCATGCATTGCTAGAAAATGTCAAGTTTTGGTCTTATACATAGTAATTAATTGAAATAAAAAAATGTTATTTAAAATTTCTGTTTGTTGGTTGGTTTAGCTTCTTAGTACTTTACACCATCAAAGAATGAAGGAGACAATAAAGGATATGCAAAAGGGTATATGAAATTTTTAGTCTGGATAAACTCAGTATCCTGGCAAATGCCTTTTTCATATACCCTTTCTTATTGAGCAGAAAAATCAATAAAAAATTCAGCAGATGTCATTGACATGTAAATTTGATTTCACCTTAACTATAAACTATTGATTTCTGGGTACTAGGTTTCTTACCACTATGATTTTCACACTGCGTTTTTCTGTTCATTAATTGATCAATTTCTGCATCATATCATAAAATACATAAAACTCATGGCTGAATATCAGAATCTGTACTCTCTGAACAGAGCAAATGTAAAGAAAAGTCCACAGCTTTACCTACTGGTGCGTTGCAAATTTATAGTCTTCAAACTTAGCTGAGCATTGATGAGCTATTTTCAGAGAAATGATGATTTAGGTTGAGACATATTAAGTGTGAAGTGTCTGTTGGACACCTGAATGGAGATGACCAGTTGAGAGTTAAATATATAAATGTAAAACTTAGAGGAATGGTCTAGGCAGCCCTCAAAGAATGAACTTCCGGATGCCACCTGAGGAAGATAGTGATCACAGCTCAACAGCTACATTGAGCAGGGTTTGTCTGTAGGAACAAAATTAGAATCAAAATCATGTGTAATTATTCCCCTATCTAGTACAACCTACCATTAGATCCTCTTTTCTGCAATTAGGGGTCAGCCCATTGTCTCTGTTACTCTGGATTCTGAATGGAGAGTGGAGCTCTGGGAGAGGAGCAGAGGTCTGCTCATGTTCCTTGCAGGCTGGAACAGTTAGCAGTTAGCAGCTTCCTAGAATCAAACAGTAGTTTCCTTAGTGTAAAGAAACTCCTGGAGAACGATATTAAGTGGTTGCTCATGTAGCGAATAAATTTAAGTGCTGTGAGGACAATAACAAAAATGTGGTGGCTTGAAAATGAAGTAAAATGCTCCATAATTAAAAAGTTATTTTATATAGATAAGCTAGGTAATGGGAAAAACCAAAGCACAGACAGTAGTAATAATGTTTGTTGAGCTTTATCATGCCTGGGCACTATTTTAAGTGCTTTACATGTATTAACTTATTTAATCCTCACTACAACCTTATGGAATAGAGACTGTTATCATCATCATTTCATAGATGAGAGAAGCTGGTAAGTGGCAAAGACTTGAATTTAGAATGTCTGAGTTTGGAGATTATGATCTTATAAAGTACTTCCTATATGAATAAAAAATGAACAACTTTCACTCCAACATGCCATACACAAGTTAAATATTAGTACAATTTATATAATAGAGTGAAAAAGTGCTACAGAAAAGGCTAATTGAGAAAACTTTAGTATTTTTTCTTCATTTAATCCAGAGTTTTATTCTCCACTCACTGTGGAGAAATCATTCAATACTATTACAGATTGCTCATCACTGTTTTGTCTTTGTTTTGTTTTGTTTCGGCTCTCTCCTCACCAGAACTTTGTACAAGTGATAGAATTACAGTGAGACTCACTATTAAAACATAAACACACACACACACAAATTAAACACTCTTAAATGCAGAAAACAAACTGATGGCTGCCAGAAAGGAGGTGGGTGGGGGGGATGGGTGAAATAGAATAACAGGATTAAGAGATGCAAACTTCCATTATAAAGTAAATAAATCAAGAGCCCAAAAGGAACAGAGATACAAAACAGAAACAGTAACTTTACAGGTAATACAATGGCACTAAATTCATATCTTTCAATAGTTACTCTGAATATAAATGGGCTAAATGACCCAATCAAAAGACACAGGGTATCAGATTGGATAAAAAAGCAAGACCCATCGATATGCCTGCTATCTGCAAGAAACTCATTTTAGACCCAAAGACACCTCCAGATTGAAAGTGAGGGGGTGGAAAACCATTTATCATGCTAATGGACATCAAAAGAAAGCTGGGGTAGCAATCCTTATATCAGACAAATTAGACTTTAAACCAAAGAGCGTGGTAAAGATGAGGAAGGACACTATATTATAAATAAGGGTCTATCCAACAAGGAGATCTAACAATTGTAAGTTTTTATGTCCCTAAAATGGGAGCAGCCAATTATGTAAACCAATTTAACAAAATTAAAGAAACGTTGGTACACCTGAGTGGCTCAGTCAGTTAAGCCTCTACTTTCAGCTCAGGTCATGATCCCAGGGTCCTGGGATCGAGTCCTGCATCAGGCTCCTTGCTCAGCAGCGAGCCTGCTTCTTTTTCTGCCTGCCTCTATCTCTCTCTCTGACAAAAACAAACAAACAAACAAACAAACAAAAAAAACCTTACAAAAAAATAAACACATTGATAATAATACAATAATAGTAGAGAACTGTAACACCCCACTCACTGCCATGGACACATCATTTAAACAGAAGATCAACAAGGAAACAAGGGCTTTGAATGACACACTGGACCAGATGGACTTCACAGATATATTCAAGCGCATTCCATCCTAAAGCAACAGAACACACATTCTTCTCCAGTGCACATGGAACATTGTCCAGAATAGATCACATAGTAGGTCACAAATCAAGTCTCAACTGGTACCAAAAGATTGGGATTATTCCCTGCATATTTTCAGACCATAATGCTTTGAAACCAGAACTCAATCACAAGAGGAAATTTGGAAAGAACTCAAATACATGGAGGCTAAAGAGCATCCCGCTAGAGAATGAATGGGTCAACCAGGAAATTAAAGAATTAAGAAAAATTCATGGAAACAAATGAAAATGAAGAGAAAACTGTTCAAAACCTTTGGGATGCAACAAAGGCAGTCCTGAGAGGGAAGTATACAACAATACAAGCCTTTCTCAAAAAATAAGAAAAGAGCTGGAGAAAGAACAACAAATAAAGCCTAAATCCAACAGGAGAAGAGAATTAATAAAGATTAGAGCAGATATCAATGAAATAGAAGCCAAAAGAACAGAACAGATCAATGAAACTCGGAGCTGGTTCTTTGAAAGAATTAATAGGATTGATAAATCCCTGGGCAGAGTTACCAAAAGAAAAAGAGAAAGGACCCAAATAAATAAAATCATGAATGAAAGAAGAGAGATCACAACCAACACCAAGGAAATGCAAACAATTATAAGAACATATTATGAGCAACTCTATGCCAGCAAATTAGATAACCTGGAAGAAATGGGTGCATTCCTAGAGATGTATAAACCACCAAAACTGAACCAGGAAGAAATGGAAAACCTGAACAGACCCATAACCAGCAAGGAAATTGAAGCAATAATCAAAAATGTCCCAACAAACAAGGGTCCAGGACTAGATGACTTCCCAGGGAAATTTTACCAAACATTTATTTATTTTTATTTTTTAAAAGGTTTTATTTATTCATTTGAGAAAATGAAAGGGAGAACACACGGGGAGAGTGAGAGGGAGAAGCAGACTCCTCACTGAGCAGAAAGCCTGATATGGGACTTGATCCCAGGACCCTGAGATCATGATCTGAGCCGAAGGGAATGCTTAACTGACTGAGCCACCCAGGTGCCCTCTACCAAACATTTAAAGAAGAATTAATACCTATTCTTCTGAAGTTGTTTCAAAAAATAGAAATGGCAGGAAAACTTCCAAACTTTTTCTATGAGACCAGCATTACCTTGATCCCCAAACCAGACAAACACCCCACCAAAAAGGAGAATTACAGACCAACATCTCTGATGAACATGGATGCAAGAATTCTCACCAAGATACCTGCCAATAGGATCCAACACTACATTAAAAGGATTATTCACCATGATCAAGTGTTATTTACTCCTGGGCTGCAAGTGTGGTTCAACATCTGCAAATCAATCAATGTGACACACTACATTCATAAAAGAAAATACAAGAACCATAAGATCCTCTCAATAGATGCAGGAAAAACATTTGACAAAGTACAGTATCCTTTCTTGATTAAACCTCTCCACAGTGTAGGGATAGAGGGAACATACCTCAATATCATAAAAGCCTTCTATGAAAAGCCCACAGCAAATATCATTCTCAATGGGGGAAAAATAGAGCTTTCCCCCTAAGGTCAGGAACATGGCAGGGATATCACCACTGCTGTTCAACATAGTACTAGCCAAGACCTAGCCTGAGCAAGACAACAAAAAAGAAATAAAAGGCATCTGAGTCAGCAAAAAAGAAGTCAAACTCTCACTCTTCACAGATGACATGATACTCTATGTGGAAAACCCAAAAAGACCCCACCCCAACATTGCTAGAGCTCAAACAGGAATTCAACAAAATAGCAGGATATAAAATCAATGCACAGAAATCAGTTTGCATTTCTATACATAACAATGAGACAGAAGAAAGATAAATTAAGGAGTCGATCCCATTTACAATTGCTCCCCAAAACATAAGATATATAAGAATAAACCTAACCAAAGAAGCAAAGGATCCGTACCCAGAAAACTATAGAACACTCATGAAAGAAATTGAGAAAGACACAAAGAAGTGGAAAAACATTCCATTCTCATGGATTGGAAGAACAAATATTGTTAAAATGTCTATGCTACCTAGAACAATCTACACATTCAGTGCAATCCCTATCAAAATACCATCAACTTTTTTCACAGAACTGGAACAAATAATCCTAAGATTTGTATGGAACCAGATAAGACCCCCAAATAGCCAAAGGAACATTGAAAAAGAAAATCAAAGCTGGTGGCATCACAATTCTGGACTTCAAGCTCTATTACAAAGCTGTCATCATCAAGACAGTATGGTATTGGCACAAAAACAGACACGTAGCTCAATGGAACAGAATAGCGAACCCAGAAATGGACCCTCAACTCTATGGTCAACTAATCTTCGACAAAGCAGGAAAGAATGTCCAATGGAAAAAAGACAGTCTCTTCAACAAATGGTGTTGAGAAAATTGGACAGCCACATGCAGAAGAATGAAACTGGACCATTTCCTTACACCATACACAAAAATAAACTCAAAATGGATGAAAGACCTAAATGTGAGAAAGGAATCCATCAAAATCCTAGAGGAGAACACAGGCAGCAACCGCTGTGACCCTGGCCGCAACAACTTCTTGCTAGACACATCTCCAAAGGCGAAGGAAACAAAGGCAAAAATGAACTATTGGGACTTCATCAGATAAAAAGCTTTTGCACAGCAAAAGAAACAGTCAACAAAACCAAAAGACAACTGACAGAATAGGAGAAGATATTTGCAAATGACGTATCAGATAAAGGGCTAGTATCCAAAACCTATAAACAACCTATCAGATTCAACACCCAAAGAACAAATAATCCAATCAAGAAATGGGCAGAAGACATGAATAGATGTTTCTTCAAGGAAGACATCCAAATGGCCAACAGACACATGAAAAAATGCTCAACATCACTCGGCATCGGGGAAATACAAATCAAAACCACAATGAGATACCACCTCACACCAGTCAGAATGGCTAAAATCAACAAGTCAGGAAATGACAGATGTTGGCAAGGATGGGAAGGGGGAACCCTCTTATACTGTTGGTGGGAATGCAAGCTGGTGCAGGCATCTGGAAAATAGTTTGGAGGTTCTTCAAAAAGTTGAAAATAAGCTACCCTATGACCCAGCAATTGCACTATATAGGGCTACTGGGTATTTACCCCAAGATACAAATGTAGTGATCCAAAGGGTTACGTCCACCCCAGTGTTTATAGCAGCAACGTCGACAATAGCCAAACTGTGGAAAGAGCCCAGATGTCCATCAACAGATGAATGGATAAAGAAGAGATGGTATATATACACAATGGAATACTATTCAGCCATCAAAAAAATGAAATCTTGCCATTTACAACGATGTAGATGGAACTAGAGGGTATTATGATAAGCAGAGTAAGTCAACCAAAGAAAGACAATTATCATATGATCTCACTCATGTGTGGAATTTAAGAAACAAAACAGAGGATCGTAGGGGAAGAGAGGAAAAAATAAAACAAGATGAAATCAGAGAGGGAGACAAACCATGAGACTCTTAATCATAGGAAACACACTGAGGGAGGAGAGGTGGAGAAGTGGTGGGTGGGGGCATGGGTTAATTGGGTGACAGGCATTAAGGAGTGCACGTGATGTAATGAGCACTGGGTGTTATATAAGACTGATGAATCCCTGACCTTTACCTCTGAAACTAATAATACATTATATGTTAGTTACTTGAATTTAAATTAAAATAAAAAGAAGAAAAAATAATAAAATATCCCTGTTCAAAAAATAAATGAATAAAATAAATAAGTCATAGAGATGAAAAGTATAGCCTAGGAAATGTAGTCAATAATAATGTAATGATACTGTACAGTGTCAGATGGCAACTACACTCGTGGTGAGTGGTGAGTATTGAGTAATGTACAGAATTGTCAAATCACTGTGTTGTATACCTGAAACTAACATAATATTGTATGTTAATTATACTTCAATTAAAAAAATTATCCAAACACACACACACACACACACACGTTGAAAATGACCTGGTAGAGAGATGTCTTATTTGTATACTAATAATAATTGTTACCAGGAAAGCTGGATCCTTGTGAGAAATCTTTCAGCAAAAGGTAGTTGAATAAAGAAGTGTTGTAAGGCAATTACTGCATAAAGTCAGGGAGAGTTCTTTGGAAAATACGATAAAAAATATACATAAATTCAGTATGATTATATTTGCCAAAAACTATTTGGTTCCTTTAAATAATAATAATAACAATAGTGAACATTCATTAAGCACTTAGCATGCACCATGTATTACCCTAGGTTCTTTTAGTGTATAAACTCAGTCCTCCCAATGGTCCTGTCAGCTAGGCTCCTATTCCCCCCATTTTATGGGTGAGGAAACAGAAAGGCTCAACCATTTGCTCAAGAACACCTTGGGACGTTAAAGAGGATAGTAATCGAGAAATCATTCAAATCATATTTCTATTCTATTCTATTCTATTCTATTCTATTCTATTATTTTTATCCTATCATTTTTTGATTATTAGAAATTTAATTTATTGCTGCTAGACATAATTTGCAGTTGCATGTGACATGACACTTTTACATATCAGTGCACCAACAGAACAGGCAACAAAAGCAAAAATAGATCAGTGGGACTATACCAAATTAACAAGCTTCCACACAAAATGGGAGAAAGTATGTCCAAACAATATATTTGATAAAAGCTTAATCTCTAAAATCTATAAAGAACTTATATAACCCAATATTAAAAAACAGACAGAAAAACCAAATAACCCAATTTTAAAATTGCACTAAGGACTTGAACGGATATTTCTTCAAAGAAGACAAATGGTCAATAAGTATATGAAAGATGCTCAACATCATTAATCATCAAGAAAATGAAATTTAAAACCACAGTGAGATATCTATCATCTTACCTCTGTTAGAAAGGCCATTAGAAACAAACAAAACAAACAAAAGCTAACAAATATTAGTAAGGATGTGAAAAAATTGGGGCACTGTTGTACACTCTACACTGTTGGTGGGAATGTGAAATGGTGCAGCCACTATTGAAAACAGTGTAGAGGTTTCTCAAAAAACTAAAAAATAAAACCACCGTATGATCGAGCTAGTCCATTCCTCGGTATTTATCCAAAAATAATTGAAATCAGGATCTTGAAGTGATATACACACTCATGCTCCCTACAGCATTATTCCCAATAGCCAAGATGTGCATTTGAAGAGTTATTAGTCAGACAACTTCTCCAAAAAGCATCTTTGCAAGATAAAGACAAAGACACAGAGGAAAAGCTTTTGTGTTTTTCAAGTTATTTTAACCAATTTTTGCTAGTATAAACATTCTGGAATTTCTCCAGTATAAACATATCTTAAACAGAACTATAACAGCAAACTAGTTTGACTGGGATTTAATCAATTTTAACTTCAGAGCATCATTTTCAATTGCATTCTCTGTGGTGTTCTTTTTAGTGAGCTAGATGTTTGGTTATATTATACAAAAACGTCCTTTATTAAGAAAAATACTAGAATGTATTCATTCAAAGAACTGCTGTTTACTGAAGCGTCAGGATTCAACTATAATAATTTTGCAAATTAAATGTCAGTGTCCTGAACTGTACCCAGGTTTTATTCAAAAGTGAGAGAAGAATTAATCATGTAATGGAGGAAATTACTGGTCCTGTCTAGATGATGGAAGGAAACTGAAGATGGAGAAGTTAGCACAAGCAATATCTTAAGGAAATGAAATCAATCTTGGCAGAGACTTCTGGTTGCCTTTCCAATATCCACAGCCCCCTGTCTCTCTCCTTAGTTTTAGAAATCAATTTTTAACTGGGCTCTTTGCCAAGCTGTGATAATATGACTAAGTTCTAGCAAACAAGATGTAAGTAGATACGTATATAAGGTTTCTGGAAAATCTGCATATAGAGGATCTACTTCTAGAGGGGACACTTCTTTAGTTCTCTTATCTCTTTTCTATCTGGTCTGTAACTCAGACATGGTAGCTTGTGTCAGCAGTTATCTTGGACTGTGAGGGGATTTGAGGGTGAGAACAATGTTGGCACTAGTGGACTAACTCTGGACAACCTCTTTCCAAGCTTATTCTGCTAGTATCTGCATCTTTACCTGCACAGCAGTGTTTATGCAATTATTTAAACATTTGATTGTTTTCTGCCTTCCGTATTTTGAAAAGACTAAAATATGGAAAAATGAAAATGTGAAACAAATGGTATAACTTAATACAATTGAGACAAGTCTAGAAGTGAGCACATCCTCAGCTTTAATTTTCTACCCATGAGATGAATGCCATTCAACTGTCTGCTTAATCATGAAAGAAAAGGAGCAGGGGGCGGAGCAAGATGGCGGAGGAGTAGGAGACCTAGATTTCGTCTGGTCTCAGGAATTCAGCTGAATAGGGATTAAACCATTCTGAACACCTACGAACTCAATGGGAGATCGAACAGGAGAGTAGCAACAACTCTCTGAACAGAGAAGCGACCACTTACTGGAAGGTCTTTTCTGATTTGTATACAGTATATTTGCTGGGGACGTTGTAAACCTGTTAGCATTTTGTTCTCTCATTCATCTATTCTCCTCTGGACAAAATGACAAGACGAAAGAAATCACCTCAGCAAAAAGAACAAGAGGTAGTACCGTCAGCCAGGGACCTACTCAATACGGACATTAGTACGATGTCGGACCTAGAGTTCAGAATCATGACTTTAAAGATACTAGCTGGGCTTGAAAAAAGCGTGGAAGTTATTAGAGAAACCCTTTCTGGAGAAATAAAAGAACTAAAATCTAACCAAATCGAAATCAAAAAGGCTATTGATGAGGTGCAATCAAAAATGGGGGCACTAAATGCTAGGATAAATGAGGCAGAAGAGAGAATCAGCGATATAGAAGACCAAATGATGGAAAGTAAAGAGGCTGAGAAAAGAGAGAGAAACAACTACAGGATCACGAGGGCAGAATTCGAGAGATAAGTGATACGATAAGACGAAACAACATTAGAATAATTGGGATCCCAG
>NW_027397066.1:130846726-130898117 GCF_003265705.2 Callorhinus ursinus
TGATGGACTTTGAAAAACAAACTGAGGGTTCTAGAGGGGAGGGGGGTAGGGGGATGGGTTAGCCTGGTGATGGGTATTGAGGAGGGCACGTTCTGCATGGAGCACTGGGTGTTATGAACAAACAATGAATCATGGAACACTGCACCAAAAACTAATGTTGTAATATATGGTGATTAACATAACAATAAAAAATTTAAAAAAAAATCATGAAAGAAAAGATATATGTATAAATATGTAAATATAAGTATGCACATAGTACTTAAATACATTTTTAAGTGTCATTTTCAAGTCAGTTATAAGGAACTGATTATTGTTTGACTTTCCTAAACTGCATTTTCTAGATGAACTTTCAAGAATTCATTATGGATAAAAGCAAAATAGTAGTTTTGTTTGCAGTTACTTTGGAATCCCATACTTTATGACAGTGTCATGCTCAAAACAATTCTGAAAATGCCTTAAAACTTAAAAGAGGATTTTTCTGAAAAATCACAAGGTTGTGTCATGTATTTATTCTTTTAGGTAGGTTTGGCCTGAGAACTAGCCTTCGGTCGTAGATCAAAGAAAGAGAAATGTTACTGAAGAAAGACATGTCTGTTCACACAGGTATGCACATGGGCATGTTTTGTCAAAGAACTCTGAAGTTGCCATGAGAAATAAAAGCATTTTTAGAATTAGCGTCTGGCTCCCGAGATGATTCTTTTGGAGAAACATTCGTTTGGTTGTATGACTTACAAATACGGTGGTCTGAGTAGGTTCCATTTCCTTAAAATGATATTTTGTATTGCAGCTTTCTTATCTCTCCTATTTTAATGTCTTCGTTTATAGCTTCCCAAGCTCGAAGCTTTTCCTGCTTATTGCCTTCATCCTGTCCCACTTCCTGGCCAACATAGGCATTACATACGAACCATCAGCACCACCAGCTTGTGAGGACTTCAAAATATCATTGGTTAGTCAACCTTCCTCTCCTCACTTTTTCTCTTGCACAACCAGTATTACCCAGGATCCTAGATTTCAGAGTTAGCCACTGAGGGACCATATTGTTTGCCTTTGGCGCATTCTGTCCTCCCACCTGTTGACTTATTTATGGGATTATATGTCATCAATAGCCCCTATTCCTAAGATTTACAACATCCCATTCACCCCTCTGGATTTGAAGTATTTCTTTGACTTCCCTTGGACTAAAGATTTCATTGCGCCATTATATTCATGGCTGGGTCTTCCTGAGGACTGAAGCCCTGTTTCCATAACCAAGAAGAACGTTGATCCCATTATTCAAAAACCTAACAGCATTCATTCCTAGAAATATGATTAAGGCCCTTGTTTCAACTTTCCTTGCCTCTCTTCCACCATGGTTTGGGGTAAATTGTGTGTGTGTCATACCATTTATATTGTTTTTCCCTCACTGCTAGTTGCTTCGGCCAAAAAGTTTGTGGCTTTCTTTAGAAACAAAATAAAATCCAAATTCTTAAATGAACTCTACAAAACCCTATATGAAGATGCCCCCACCTATCTTTTCAACTTGTCTGCCTCCATTCTCCCCCTTATGCACTATACTACAGTCCCTCTGACCTTCTTTTCTGTTGCTAGAACCCATCAAGCTTGTTCTCAACTTTAGGATTCTACCCTCACAGTGTCTTCTTCTGGAAATGCTCCATTTTCAGACTTTCACGTGACTGCCTCTTCAGATCCCAGCTTTTGCCTTCCCTCACTGCTATAGGTAAAGCAATAACCAACCCTGTCCCTCAATCGTATTCTTCCTTTCTCACATAAATTAGAGGCAAGCCAGAGACTTGCTTTTAAAAAAATTGTTTTTTAATTTTTTTGTGGACTGCTCCTTTCTTAGAATTCGGCAAATGACACCAGCTTTTCTTTTTTCTTTTTTTCCCCCCTGTATTTGGATTTGTTTGATATTTAAAATCTTTCTTGGCTTTTGTATATTGAGCTCCTGAGCTTAACTGTCTGGTTCATGAAATTTGGACAACTTTCTTGAATTCCAAATTATTTTGTTTATAAACATTGCATGGGCTTGTTTACATAGTTGGTGTGAGTAATCAATTTACACCACAGCTTTAAGAGCTATGCCTCTTTCCCTCTGTCCCACTCGGGGGCCCTACCATCCAGCTCCTCTTTAAGGAAGCAAAGCCTCAGATATTTAACAACCTTCCCACTCAATGCAAGAAATTTCTCTGTCACTTCCTGCTAAGGTGCCATCCAGAGTCTTTGAGAATATGTTGGTGGTATGGAATTCATTATTTCACCAGCCAAGCCATTACAACTTCATAAAACTCTAAGACTTCCTAGAGACTTGTTTCTTTTATTTATCTTAAATTGTTTCCCGGAAACCTCTACAAAATGGTTCTAATTCTGCATTTTAGATTACATAGAATAAATTCCTGTGCACATGCTGGCCATCTGGATGGGATAAATTCATAATGGGAATAAGATCATGAGGGGATAAAGGCAGGGATTTGAGGAGGTAAGGGATAAAGCTAGATAATCAAAAACAAGCAACTACTGCAAGATCAGTAATGTCATAGTGTAGTGATCAAGACGCCATATTGTGTCTTTCTTCACCCTGTCTACTAGTACCATTTATTTTCCCCTGAGAATGCAGGAATAAAGAAAACCTGCTACCTCTGAAAGGAGAAAGTTTTCAAAGAATTGTTGGAGGGTAAAATGAGAAATGTAGAACTTGAAATCTTCCTAAAGGTAGTTCATGGTATCTTCAAAACCTACTCTCTTACACAGAAACAAATCCCGGTTTAACTTCTCTGTTTCCTAGAGTTTGGAGTCTTAGAACACTGAACTTCAATTGTCTCTGACCAGTGTCCCCAGACAAATTCCCAAACAAATTTCCTCTGAGTTCTTTAAATATAGCTCTTGAACATTTTTCCTTTGGAAAATCAGGCATCTGTACCTCTTTTCCTTTCTTCCATTACTATGACATTAACTGAGTGCTAAAACTTCGAGGTTATGGTATATTTGTCCCTTTGGTATTAGAGCCCAGATGTAGGTAGTCTCTCTCCTTTCTCTTCTCTGATGGTGTCCCTCCCTCACTGGGCTCACTGAGCTATGGCACAGATCCCATCCGTTCACATGCATGACTATTTTTACCTCAGAGGGAGAGATCCTTAGGATACAATTTATACCCAAGAGTTGAGTGATAGGCACGCGGCCTTTGGTTTCTCCCTTAGCTTAAAAGGTTTACATATGTTAAAGAATCTCTTCTAGGCTTGCCTTCCCTCTACCTCCAATTGTTGATTCCTTGATTTCATTTTCTTCCTAGTTCAATTGAACTTTTCACCCTATAGTACAAGACTTAATTTTTCTTTTTGTTTTCTTCAAATCTCTGGAAGAATAAAGTTCTATCACAGACGTGAAACCCAGGGCAGCCCCTTGAGGTCAAAGCAAAACCACTCTCCACTCTCACCTAAGTAGTCACCAAGGAGAGAGTCCCTGGGATGTTTCCACTGATAATTTTACTATTACTCTTCTCTTTTTTTAAAACAAACAAACAAACAAACAAAATAACATTTTAATCAGTCTTCTGTGGGCTACTTCTAATCTCAGTCATTACTTCCTGAAAATTTTCAATCCCATATTTTATTTCTGTTCTTTCCACCTTTCTTAATCACAAAACTGTTAGCTCCTTGGGGCAGCAATTTTCTTTTGTTATATGAATTTCCAATGCACAACTCAGGGAGAAAGTGAATGAATGCACTTCTAGAAACTCCCAATCACATCTATCTCAACATCTGTACCTTCTAGTGTTAGCAACTTTTTCCAACATCACCTTCGAGATCCTTTCCTTTTTTCTGGAAAGCACTTGCATTCATATTAAGGCATATATATTCACATCAATAGTCAATAGACTATGTTTCATCTGGTTTGATGTGAACCACTTACACCTCTAATTCATTCATAATTCAAATCATTTGGATCTACCCAGAAGGAATATCCTCCCCTTCCTTTCTCCTATACCACTTCTACTTTAATGTGCATACAGTTCCAAAGCCAAAAACACGTTAAAACAGACTAAGGAAGGAAAAAAAAAAAACCCACACAAGTAATTTATCCTTTTAAGAGTCTAAAGAGCTGGAGCAATTTCCTAGGAATCTCACAACAGATTAGCTCCAGGATGTCCGAACAAAAATCTTTATACTCTGGGAATTAAAAATCAGCAGTTGAATTTATTATATGCCTAAGGTCTGCATCTTGTCCCCATGAGACAATTCACAAGGAGAAGAGAGATTCAGGAGAATAAAACTGACTAAGCCAGAAACATGCTCCACCAGATGTCAATGCGTCACCCCATTCTGTCAATACCCAGCTCAGGTTCTCCTTATTTTGTATTGCTTCATCTCTGCAGTCTCCCCTTCACTAGACACCAAGACAAAAAGTCAACATAGTTGCTAAAGCAACTTTTATTTTGACAGTTTTAGTATTTCATCATTATGCTTTTGTTTCAATGGAAAGATGTCTTCCCACGCTCTTAACTGAAGATGACTTTCTCATTAAGCCACGGCTTTTGCTTCTTCTTACATAACAAATGTGTACACAACCCACCTGCTTCTGGGTTACTTTCCATCTGTTCTTCAAGACAAACCCTATTATATATAAAAACAACTTTTTTTTTCTTTTTATGGACATTATGTTTCCACGCAAATGGAATTTGTAATCAACTTGGGTCATCTTTTCAGACAACAAAAATATCTCAGGAACTTCATGACAATTAATTTACAGAATAACATGCTTATAAAGGCTGATCATTCTATATATTTATAAGGGAATATTTCTGATGGACTAAGGGCAATTTAGATTTTATAATATATAATCACTCAGACGATAAGTTCAGCAAAAAAGGGAATCTTCCTTCATCAGAGCCCAAATGGAGTTGAAAGTCATACAACACTTAGGATGTCAGAGCAACTGGGACATGGGGGTTTTCGAGTGTGTTCCTACCCTTGGACTGCTTTGAGAATTCAAACAGAAAGCTGTGGACCCTCTTCCCAGCAAATGCACATGCATTCAAAAGTATTCATATTGTATCAGGTTTTCTTTCCTCCTCTGAGGCCACAAATCATAACCCAAATAAAGAACACCTGATTTAGTCCAACTCTTTTCATTTTTGATGACAAAGAAGCTGACACTATAGAAGCTAATTGATTTATTTGAGATTCTAATTATTTAGGCCTAGAAATCATGCTATTAATAGAACAATTATTTCCTTACTGTAATAGATTGTGTTTGCTATTTAAAAAATGTTTCAATATTATTTCTGCTTCTGTATTGATGAATACACCTATAACGATATTAAAGTCAATAAAGTTAAGGAAACCATATCTCCAGAGGTTAATTGGCCTCCTGCAAGTCAGTTACCTAGGGAGAAATTTTTTCAAAGGGAGTCTCTTTTGCTATTTTACCTTCATGTTTCAATGATCTTGAAACTTAAGCAGGTGCTTACTATTATAATTATTATTATTGTTAAATTTACAATTATTATTTTATAATAAGGAATTTAAAGAGACAACAAAGACTTCAGGTTGATTTCTCCAAAGGCAGCCTCGATTCTACTCTTCTCTGAAACTGTCCATTCTATTTTTGCTATTGCATCACATAAAATATTAGAGAAAACACATTTGGAAAAGTATTACAAGAAAAATGAGGTGAAAATTAGAATTTCACAGCCTTTCTTGGTTTCCTTATGTACATTGTCTAATTCCTGTCTTTCTAACATGGGGTTGTGCAGTGATTTAGGACCACGTTAATCATTTTAATGTTCTCACTCAGTTGTAGGGGAAAATGAAATAGCTGAATCTATGCTAAAAATAAACCTTACAGATTTGCTGGATTGCATGACATTTGAGAGTAAACAACTGTCCTCGCTCTTGGAAAGCTAATCCTGCCCGGCTTTTGACTTTCCCAAGAGATTGTTCTAATAGATTTTTTAAGCCGAATGTTGGATAATTGTTTCCACAATGAGCACAGATTGGTTTTCTCAAAAGAAAAAATGAAAATGAAAGTTCTATCCAATTAAAATAGAGTTATTAATACTATGCTGTGCTGGAAAAGAAAAGTCTGCTCTTCAAAGACTTGGGCAATTTATCACAGAAACACAAATTTTCACAGCAACTGAAAGAATTGGATGAAGAATTAAAAGCTTTATGAAGAATTTAAAAAGCAGTGATTTAGCTCTCTTTAGTTGGCACATATGGACATATTAACATCCCTGGCAGAGAGGAATAGATGCCTTCACATTGGCTGTACTAACTTTTCACCACAGGGAAGATGGTTCATAGGGAGAGCCCAGAGTCCTGTCTTTTGGTTATTTATACCATGTAGTTAGCAATAGGAAAGATTAGCACCATATGATAGGGTATCTAGATTGAGAATACTCTTTACTTCTTGATCTAGTAGATCTTCCTTTAATTTATTTTTTAAAAATTTCTTAAAGGACTTTATTTATTTATTTGAGAGAGAGAGAGACAGCACAAGCAAGGTGGAGGGGTAGAGGAAGAGGGAGAAGCAGACTCCCCACCGAGCAGGGAGCTGGACATGGGGCTCCATCCCAGGACCCTGGGATCATGGCCCAAGCCGAAGGCAGATGTTAACCGACTAAGCCACCCAGGCACCCCTAGATCTTCCTTTCATTTAAACAATGTATTACTTTGTGAACAATATGCTTTGGAATTTCTGATTGTTAGATAATCTAGCTATTTATTGTGCTTAAGCCCAAATCAAGAAAAATGCCTTTGTGAATTGATATTCAAACTTTAAGATTTGGGATCACAGTAAAATGGCTGTTGATGCTATCATGAGTCAACATACTTACTTATATTCCAGCATCTTATTTCTTATGTCCTTTGCTGCCAAAAGACAAAAGATTGCAGAAGGGTAGACTCATTATTATCTGTCTAAACATCAGAATGAGTGAAGACACTATATGGGCAGTGTTCTCAAATGTGGTTCCCCAACCAGCTGCATTCAAATCTCCTTGGTTTTGGTTTGTTTTTAATGCTAATTCCTGGACCCTATCCAAAATCTAAAGAATCAGACTATATGAAAGCAGGTACTAAGAATAGGTAATTTAAACAAAAACACCATAGGAATCTTATAAACAAAAAAATGAGGAATACCACCGTAAGGTGAAAAGGCAGAAAAGCAAGTGCTAAGAGAGTCCATGATTGTGGAGAAGCTTTCATGAACTGCACTGACATGGAAGATGATTCTGGTGAGTGACAGATTGCAAAAGGGACCCAGCAGCCCCTGTGTGGTGGTTCTAATATAAGTTATTAATGTGCTAGAAGATGAAAGAAAAATATTTTACTCACTTAGACCTTCAGGAGAATTTCATTTTAATTTATTAAAAAGAATGGAGCACATTTTTGATCACTAAATCATATACTTCAAAGAGTTTAAATTACCTTTTAAATATGAATTTAGGCCTTTTTATTCAAATTTAAAAATGATAAATGAAATCTTTAAAGTACTACTCTATTGAAACATAAATATTTGTTGTATAAAGTTCAAGTGCACGTAGAGGGTTCACCAAGATAGATCATATGTTGGGCCATGAAACAAGTCATGGAACATTTCAGATGACTGAACTTTTAAGATATGTTCTAAAAGGACAGATGCCTACTTTACAACACAAAGCCTGATGATACATATATCGTGATGTATATGATGATATATACATACATATATCAGGTGAAAGGTAGATGAGGGACAGGATATTTACACAGCTTCAAATGATCTCCCCCAAATTACTTATTAATTACAAAGGGAAACTATTACATTTAAAGTGATGGATTTTGGGGCACCTGGGTGGATCAGTTGTTAAGCATCTTCCTTTGGCTCAGGTCATGATCCCAGGGTCTTCATCCCATTGAGCTCCTCGCTCAGCGGGGAGTCTGCTTCACCCTCTCCCTCTGCCTGCCGCTCCTCCTGCTTGTGCTTTCTCTCTCTCTCTCTCTCTCTCTCTGTCAAATAAATAAAAAATAAAAATCTTTAAAGAACAAAGTCATGGATTTGGGCAGATACCACATTAATCAACTCACCAAAGTTAACATGTCCTATTAAAGGGGCAAAACAACACAATGTTCCTCTCATTGTGATGCACTAAGGATACAGCAAAAAGACAGGCCATACCATGAGTTGATGACAAGATGGAACAAATGGAATTCTTTGCCAGTAGTATAAAGTAAATTGTTATAACTACTTTGGAAAATTGCATGGCACTATTGACTAAAGCTGAACATATGAATACTTACATCCCAGCAATTTCATTCCTCAGTACATATCTGCTAAACTGTGTGCATAGTAGATTTTTTTCATAGTAGCCCACACTGGAAATAACCCAAATTTCCAAGGGGATAAATAAATTTAGACAAGATTGTTTTGCTTCCTAATTCAATTTTCACTCTTGTTATCGGTCTAAGAAGATTTCCTATCTCTTGAATTCAAGATTCATGATTCAATCTTGGTAACTTATATGATTTTAGGAATTATCTGGGGTTTTTTCTAAGTTATCTGATTTGTTAGTTTATAATTGTTTATAGTAATCTGTTATCACTCTGTGTATTTCTGTGGTTATCTATTGTATTGTTTTCCATTTCTCATTTTGGTGTTTGGGTCTTCTCTCCCTCTCTCTCTCTTTTATACTAGTAAAAGTAGTTAAAGCATTGTCAATTTTGTCTATTTTTTTGGAAAAACTTGTCATTACTTTCAATGTTATCTTATTGTTTATTCAGATCTCTGTTTTATTTATTTCTGATTTTTCTTTGTTACTTCCTCCTCTACTGAATTTCAGCTAAGTTTCTTCTTTTTCTAATTCCTTATGGTGTGATGTCGAGTTAATACAAGCATTATAGCATAAATTTTACTCTAACATCTGCTTTTGCTGTATCCCATAGGTTTTGGGATATTGTGTTTTCTTTTCCTTTTGTTTTGAGATATATTTTGATTTGCCATTTGATTTCTTAATTGGCCCATTGCTTGTGCAGTGATGTGTTGTTTAATTTATATGTATTAAATACTTAATATTTACATTATAGATTTTCCAGCTTTGTTTTATTATTGATCTTCAGTTTTGTAGCACTGTGTTTGGAAAATATACTTGGTGTGATTTCAGTCTTCTTAAATTTGTAATATTTGTCATGTCTCTTTTTATGTGACTTAATCAGGGGAGTTTTCTGTGTGTACTTGGGGAAAATGTGTGTTCTTTTTTCTTGGATGGAATGTTTTATATATTTTTTTAAGAACAATGTACTCTGAAATATACATGAAATAAAAAATGCTCTTGTTGAAAAGAAATAATTTTAACCGAGGTTACTCGTTTAAAGCAAAGCATATCAGAAGGGAGGTGGTGGGAATGGGTGAAATAGGTGAAGGGGATGAAGTGCACACCTATCATGATGAGCACTGAGGAATGTACAGAAATTGCTGAATCGCTGTATTGTACACGTGAAACTAATATCACTGTATGTTAACTATACTAGAATTAAAATGAAAAGCTTATTTAAAAAAGAAAGTAAAGGCAAAATAATTTTAGGCAAAATTCACACAGTTAACTACTCTTATATGAAACAACATAGATGGATCTCACCAACTTAATGGGAAGTGATAAGACACAGAAAACGCTATTCTATATGATTCCATTTATATAAAATCTAAAATTGTCAAGACTAAACCAGAATATTAGATATCAAAATAGCATTTACTTTGAGGAGAAGGAGATTTTTTGGGGGAGTGGGAATGAGGGGAACTTCTGGGATCCTGATAAATTTTCCTATTTTCTTATCTAGGTGGTTTTTACATGGCTATTATTACTTTGTGATAATTCTTGGACCGACTCACACAGGATGTGCGTAGCTCTCTGTTGTATGTTACCACATATAATAAACAAATAGCATTTATCAAAGGACACAAAAAAATCCTAAATGAACATAAACACTGTTCATGCTTGGCACAATCTAGCATCGTAAAGATGCCATTCTCCTTAAATCAGGTTATAAATTCAGGGCATTTTTTGGGGAACATTTCACCAGAGTTTTTTAAAGGACTGACCAAACTAATTAAAAAGTCATATGGAGGGCCCCTGGGTGGCTCAGTCGGTTAAGCGTCTGCCTTCGGCTCGGGTCATGATACCAGGGTCCTGGGATCAAGTCCCGCGTTGGGCTCCCTGCTCGGCGGGGAGTCTGCTTCTCCCTCTACCCCTCCCCACTGCTCATGATTTCTCTCTCTCCTCTCTCTCTCTGTCTCTTGGATAAATAAATAAAATCTTTAAAAAGAAAAAAAGTCATATGGAAAGACAAGAGTGCATGAATAATAAAGATTAAAAATAAGAGCAAAGGAGACTCACCTTAAAGGATATGAAGACATTCTATAATTCCATTGTAATAAAATAAAATCTCTTTGCTTTAAATAAAATAACATAAAATAAAGTAGCATGTTTCTGGCCTGGGAACCAAAAGACCAATGGAATGCAATACAAACCCCAGAGTCTAGTTTGTTTGGAAATTTGGTACATAATAAAGGTGGAATCAATCTCTATTGTCATCAACAACAATAACAATGAACGAGTACAATTTCATGATACTTCTTTATATGGAGAAAAATAAAATTGTAGAACATATAAACAAGAATAATGTCCAGATGAATTAAAGTCCTAAATGTGGCAGCTAAAATGAACAGATACTGCAAGAAAATAAAGGCAAGTATATTTCTGACGTCAGAGTTGGGAAATATCTCACTGAGAAAAAGAGGACCCCCCCCCCCAGGAAAGTAAGGAAGTTTACTCCGTAGACAGCTCCGAAGGGGAGGCTGGAATGGCTAACAAGTGTTTGAAAAGAGGAGTGCTCACACTAGTAATCAGGATAGTGACAGGATATTTTTGGACTCTTCATTTTTTAAATTTATTTTTATTTTTATTTATTATTATTTGTTTGTTTGACACAGAGACAGAGAGAGCACAAGCAGGGGTAGCAGCAGGCAGAGGGAGAAGCAGGCTCCCCGCTGAGCAGGGAGCCCAGTGCGGGGCATCACCCCAGGACCCTAGCACCATGACATGAGCTGAAGGCAGACGCTCTACTGACTGCGCCACCCAGGCGCCCTCTTTTGGACTCCTCAAATGAGACAAATGTGGAAAGTAAAGTAACAGTAAAATTTGGCGAGAACAGGAAAAAATGGGGATCCTCATGCAGGCTTGATGAGAACGTGATCTGAGGTCCAACATTCTGGAGCTCCATCCAGCCTTATTTAGCAAAAGGAATGGGGTCTACCCAGCAATGGATTCAGTCAGAAAACGATTCCATACATCTTGTCAGGAATATGTCCAGAACCTGGGACGGTCATTGAACATATTGTGGTAGGATGGGAGTGAGGGTGGGGATGAAGAGAAAAACAGAAGAGGGGCTTTACAAAAACCAATGGGGCTAAAGTGCCCTGATCTATACAGTAAGTACCATTAACTCTACTTCCTGCACGTTAGGTGCAGGGGAGAAAGGGGAAAACATGGAAAGAAAAAGAAGTCTTGTTTATAAGCTTTCTTAATTGTCATGTATCATCTTACAGGGACAATTTGTGCTTAGAGAGAAATCAAAGTAATGACCATTGTGTTTAATTGCATTACCTCTGAGTTTCTCCATGGGAAAATAAACTACTAATATCTGTGTGAACTGGTAAATTTCCCAACACACCCAAAGCTATAAAAATTTTATACAATGTTATAACTCTTCTGATGTGGCTCTCGACCTCCTTTTGCCAGCTGGCTCTGGGACACAGCGGTCCCTGGGCAGCCGTCTATAGAGCCCTGGCTTATAAATTGTGGTCATTGAGGTAAATTACTCTATTCCTCAATTTAATAGCTATGAAACGAGCACAGTAATAGTGCCCACTTTATAAAATCGGAGGGAAGTTAAATCAAATAATTCATGCACGAGACTTGGCAGATAGTGATCCCTCAGTAAATGTCAGCTACTACTTTTAGATTCTGTTAAGAATGTCCTTACTTCTGAGATTCTTCTTAGTCCTCTACCTGTATCTTAGATGGATTTATTTATTGTCCCCTTCATGAATCATGCAGACCTCCCAGCTTTTCCTCATACCTGGAACAATTTTTCCTAACTACTCTCCAAAGGTTTTTTGTTGTTGTTGTTGTTTTTTTCTTCATTCTATCTCTCATAGTTCTTGAAATTTACTTTTTCCAGGAAGACTTTTTGAAGACCAAAATTAAGGGAAACTTTGTAGTATTTGGTCAAATTTCAGGAAAAAAGTTTTCTGATCATAGTCAGTATATTTTTGTTAGTAGTAAAAGAATATTGAAGTGGTTGAGTCAGTACAACTCTTACTAGGAAGTTCAATTACAAAAGACGAATTTTATTAAAAAAATGCCATAAATATTCTTTTATCTGGAAGGTATCCACATAAAACAACGGACCAGATTCTATGTCATTTTGTACAGTTATTTAATGTTTCAAATTAAAGTAGGGAAAAAAAAACCTTACAAATAAGAATCAAAGAGGACTAATTCTATTAAGTACCTTCCTTTCTTTATGAAAATAAACTTAATAGATGTTCTGAAGTGGGGGAGATTGTACAATTTTCATAAACAAAAAAGGTTAAACATTTTTAGAAGAGTGTAGTAGGGTGAGAAGTGTGTGTTTTTTAATCTTTCAAAATCAGAATCAGAAGCTTGATGAGTAAACTCCTGAGGGCATAATCACAAACTGCTTGACCAAAACACACAGAGATGACTTTGCCAAGACTATCCTCTCTACCTAGTAATGTCACAGTGACTTTGAACTCTTTTGGTGCTATTGAAATCTCTGTTCACACAACATGTCATTCCCACAAACTTTGTCTATCAGTTGGCATTGTATTTATTCATGGAAGAACACCACTGGAAATACCTGTTCTGGGACAGGGTTTGTGTTGAATGGGCCACTGTGAATGTTTATATATACTCATTTCCCTGAAAATATCCAGCAGATAAAGCGTCTGCCGGAAAATCAATAATGTGCTCCATTTTCAAAATAAACTGGCTTGTTGTTCTGAAAATTGGCAAGTAATATCTTTTGTGTGAGGGTATTTCCCTTTAAAAATGGGAAAGATAAAATTGTGCTTATATACCCTGCAAATCATTTTCTTTGGTAGTGTAGACTACATATTTGGTTTCTATAACTTCACAAGTAACCCTAATTGCTAGACTAATTCATTTTGACAATATGAATCTCTTGCAACAGCTTCAAGCCCCAGATTATTCTTTATGGAGCAGCCTTCCTTCAGTCCAGTCTGTGCTCAGTAGAGTATCACACCGCAGGCTCATCATTGCTCTTGTATTTTCGAGACCACCCATAGGTCCCCACACAACAGTAACATGGAGCCTCCTGCTGCTTCTGCCCAATCCGTTTCCTTCCTTCCATCCATCAATATGCTGTGATTGGGGCTCAGTAGTAGAATGCAGGGCCAGTACATTATATGTTAAAAAAAAGAAGAAGATAATAGGAAGGGAAAAATGAAGGGGGAGAAAATTGGAGGGGGACACGAACCATGAGAGACGATGGACTCTGAGAAACGAACTGAGGGTTCTAGAGGGGAGGGGGGTGGGGGGATGGGTTCGCCTGGTGATGGGTATTCAAGAGGGCACGTTCTGCATGGAGCACTGGGTGTTGTACGCAAACAATGAATCATGGAACACCACATCCAAAACTAATGATGTAATGTATGGTGATTAACATAGCATAATAAAAGAAAAATAAATAAATAAATAAATAAATAAATAAATAAATAAATAAATAAAACATTAAACAATTAAAAAAAAAAAGAATGCAGGGCTAAGAGTTGGCTGACCCACACCGATGGGGAAAGGCTGAGGAAGGAACATGGGGCACTGTCATAGGAAGATTTTTAAAAGACTTTCACATTGGGACAGAGGGCCAAGAAGTGAATCTAGACTAAGGTGATTTCAGTACTGGAAGCTGATCTGAACACAATTATGACTTGGACCTTTGTTCTGTCCTTACTGAAGTAGCCAGCTAGGGGAATCTTACAGATTCAGACAGAAGTTTGGCAGGGGTTCACCCGAGCAAACTCTCTAATTTGGGAGGTCTGATAGTAGGTCTCAGGGATCCAGGCCCTGGTAGAGTAGATTCCAGATGAGAAATTGCCATAAGTGTGTTTAGTTTAGAGACGTGTTTGGTGAGGGAGGTGAGAGCAGCATTCGCAGTTCAGAACAAGGCTGGTTTAAAGACAACCACCAGTGTTGAACCGGAGAACTAGGATAATAAACCTCTTGGTTGCCTTCATCCATCTCGGGCTCAAATCGCTCAACCATTCTTTATCAGTTCTTCCTTTACCTTTGTATCTCATTATTTTCTGTGGAGGTATGATTGTTCCACTTTGATAATAGTGTATTTCCTTAAGGGCTCCATGTTATGGGTGGAATCTTGTCTCCAAAAAAGATACATTGTAGACTTAATCCTCAGTGTCTCCGAATGTAACCTTATTTGGAAATAGGGTCATTGCTGGTATAATTAGTTAAGATGAGGTCACACCGGGGTAGGGTGGGCCCCTAATTCAACATGACTGGATCCTTATAAAGAATGAGGTGAAGACAGACACAGAGGGAAGACGGCCGCTGAAGACAGAGATTTGAGTTACTCTGCCACAAATCAAGGGATATCAGGGGCCACCGGAACCTGCTTAGACAAAGAGGATTCCCCACTGGATGCTTCTTCAGAGGCGGCATGGCCTTGCCCACACCTTGACTTCCAGTCCCTAGTCTCCAGAGTGTGAGAAAATGAACATGTGTTTCTGTTTTTTTTTTTTTTAAGATTTTATTTATTTATTTGACAGAGAGAGACACAGCGAGAGAGGGAACACAAGCAGGGGGAGTGGGAGAGGGAGAAGCAGGCTTCCCGCCGAGCAGGGAGCCGGATGGGGGGCTCGATCCCAGGACCCTGGGATCATGACCTGAGCCGAAGGCAGACGCTTAACGACTGAGCCACCCAGGTGTCCCATATGTGTTGTTTTAAGTCAGGTAGTCTGTGGCACTTTGTTAGGGCAGCCCTGGGAAATGAATACAGTCCATAAAAGCAGGGAATATGTTGCTGTATTTGCTGTTGTAACCCCCACTGCTGGCCCAGTGATTCCCACCCAGTGAGTACATATTACAGGCAGGTAGAGATGTGCCCTGCCTTTCCTTCCATTCCACTAGATTGAATTTCCATGAGGCGGGGGACCATTCCTGATTCATCTTATTCACCCCTACAGAAAGTGTTCTTCACTTCCCCCTAAAGGATTTGTTCAGTGGAAACATGCAGGGTCTCAAGTTTTATGTTTTTATCATAGTCTTTTATTTTTTCTTTCAAATAAAGTTATGGGTAGGATAACAGAAACATTTATACCCAGGAAATACTGTGTACGTCTATTTACATATCTTCTGTAAGTCTATCCCCAGATAGTAGACAACTTCCCATTTATTACTATTCCCAGAATATTGAAAAAAAAATAGAACAATTCACACTTGGGCCACTCGTATCTGTGAGAATATATTGTGTTCTCACAGTTCTCAGCTGGCTCATCACTGGTTAGTGTCTAAACTCTGGAAAGAAATGTCCCACTTTGTTTATGTTCACAAACTCAGTTGCTTCCTGAGTGCTCCCCTTGCCCCCATCAGCCATTTCTCAACCGGAAAGGCAACAAACAACTCTTTTATTGCTATAGCTGCTAGCAATCTCAGTTGTTCAAGAAGTTCCCTTTAAAGAGTTTATTACCTATAGTAATAATAATAAAAACAAAAGAAAATCCCCAAGGACAAAGCCGTCCAGCCAGGGTCAGTATTATCATTATTCAGAAAACAGAAGTCATAGAGTTGCCATTACCATAAACATGTCTCCTTTTTATTGGCAGATGTTTCACTTAAATAAACATAATCAGGATTTGGGAAGATTCACCTTGGCAGCAGCTAAAATGCATGAATATTCACTAATCTCCTCGTGTCCTAGTTGCTTTGCCAGTTGTTCTGGAAAATACATTTATAAGGGTGTGCTGGAGACAGGCAGTTGAGAGTATGAAGAACCACACATTGCTCCTGATTCGCGCATAGCTCCACACAGAGCAGGGGAACATATATGATTTTTTTTTTAGCACCCTCCTATACCATAAAATGTACATAAGTACCTGTTTTTAAATAATACTCTCATAATCCCTCCAAAAATGCTGGTACTAAGGGAAATTAAATAGCATTTTAGATTCCAATCACCTTAACTTTGAATTCTTTGTATATACATGATGAGCTTAGGAAGATATGATCATTTCAGTTATCAAAAACTAACTTAAGAATATTTACAAGAAACAGAAATACACTCATGCTTGTTATATAAAGGGAAATTTACCATCAAGAGTCTGTAGGTTGTGGGGCGGGGCTGGCTGAACCTTCCAGAACTCAAGATCAGGGGATGAAGAGAATCCATAAAGAGCCAAAGCACTTCCTCTCTCTGCCCCTTGTCCCTATTGTGCGTTTCTCTGCAGACCATCCCTCTGTGTTTACAGCCCCAAGTGACCTCCCCTGTTCTCAAGTCTGTGGACTTTTCTATTTCCAAGGATCACCACTGACGGATGCTAAGCTTCTATGTGTCTTAGTCTGGGTCCTGGGAGAGTCACTCTGAATAGCTCAGCTCATGCTCCAGATGTCCACGTTGTCCAAACAGGCCAACAGGATGGCTGAGGCCCAGTGCTGTCCTTGACCTGTGGAGAAGAAGCAAACTGAAAGCAAAGTAGGCGCCTGAAACAAATTTCAAAAGGGCTCCAAAGACATATAATAAAAATAATCCTTTCTGGTTGCAAAGTGTCGTAAATATAAGCTGCATGGTGTTTTGATCATACCATTTAGTTTATCCAAAATTTGCTTCACAATTCTGATAACACTTTCTAGTACCTGGAAAAGATTGTATTATGTACTGATTTATAAATCAGTGAGTAGAATACTGTTTTCTTTTGTGTGATTCCACTAGTTAGTTAGCATTGATATGCTGGTAGGTGGTATTTTCTCTGTACAAATAGATTAAGAAGTTCTCATGATGCTTCAGCATTAAGATTCTTCTGGTATAGAACTTTCCCGGTTTTGTTTCTAGAAAAGTCAAAAATCTACAGATTACTTTATAGTTCCTGAGAAAATTCAACTTAATCCTTTCAGAAAACTGATTTCTGTTATTAACTAGTCTGCCCCTATTAATTTTTCTCTATATTGCCATTATCTAACTCAATCTTGAAACTATAAAAGGATTTGTAACTACTCCTCTAGAAAAATGTTTCACTTTATTAAACTCTGTCCTGTCCTTGAAATCACCTAAAGTAATCAACTCAGATTATGGAACAATGATTCACTGTTGATTCATATGCTATACATGGAGACAAGAGCAGATGTACAGTACACTTTTTTTATTAATTTACAGAGATCCAGAGTATTCAAGTATGAAAGTTTAATTGAAAGAGGTCGTCTGTCAACCCTAAGCCAGTCAGAACATAAAGCAACTAAAATACATAATGTTTATGAAAATAGGAAATATAGACGTATTATGCTTCCTCAAGTGTGTTTTTAGTTCATAGTTCATACTGATAGTTGACAAAGAGGAAGAAAGCCTAGACTTTACTCTCATGTATGCAATGCATGCTTTGTGTTATCATGTTATCTGCCTAATACAGTGTCTAACATCTAGGAGGTATTTAATATTTGTTAAAAGAATACAGGTGGATAATTTAGACATATACTAAAACACACATAAATATATAATAGATGTGTAATAGAATAGCACACACAGAATAAGACCACCACAAACTCCTTATGGAAATCCATCAGCATTATCAAATGAAGAAACTAGGCAGATTTATGGCATCAATGTGGGATTGGAGTTCAGAGTAAGATCCAGGAATTAGCAGCGCCTGTGTCAGGGTAAGAAGTGTTGGAACATAGACATGCATTCCTAAGTCCTGGATAATGGACTTGGGAATAAAAGTTCAGATCTGTAGAAGGTACCCATTAGAGGTTCACATTCATAGGGGCTGGAAAAGGCAACATAAACAAAAGGGGAGAGGGAGACGGGTCTGCTTACACCCACCATGGACCACATGATCCTTGACCAGAAAGCAGTAGTATCACCTACTTATACTCAGAAGACACAAGGTATCAAAAATAAGACACTTGAGTCAAATTCTTTCTGAGACGAGGCACATAAGGAAGTAGCTTCAGAGGTCAGGATTTGTGAGCCAAATGAGAAATGACCTCAGCAAACAACTTTGTTACAGTGAATAGAAGGCAGATGTGAAGAGAGTGATGAGACACAGGTTGTCCAGAACCAAGTCTGAAGTAAAACCACTTTGCTTGAAGAGCTCTGAAAATAAAGTCAGTGTACTAAACCTGAAGATGGGGTTTGGTAGTGTCAGGCTAACTGAAAATCAAACAGCAAAAGAGAGATGATATGCTAATGGCATAGAGCTGGATCAGGCTATCTAGAAAGAGACACAGAACAGGGCCGGTGGGCACATCTTTTGGATAATACTTTTTCCAAAAATATTTATACACGTATATATTAGTTGCATACTATTTTTGAATTTATATTTACATATAAATACATTTATATTTATAAGAATTAGTATTAATAGAAGTAACATTTTAGCACTTTATGAGGATGTATCCAACAGTATATAGTTTATGAGTGACTAATGGATATTGTTCAGTTGTTCTGTGCTAGAGTCATAGACTTGGAATCTTTTGTCATCCATGCTTGTTGTCCTACTCAGCTGAACTACTGTGTTCAGGAAGGAAGTGCAAAATCTTTTCGTGTATACCTGACATATGAATATAGATTTATATAGATTTAGGTATCCCTTAGCAAATGCCATTTAAGGATTCAAAATGGAATAAGTCAAATATTCTTCTTGAAGCTAACACTCCAGTTCTGATAGGAGAAAAGGCAGGTTAGCAGTGGACCATGAGTGGGCTATCCTAGAAAGGGCATGAGGCAAAGAGCCTGCTTTGGCATCCTTACTATTTCCCTGACTCTCTGAGTTTCAATTTACTGATATGAAAAATACTAGTTTGAGTCCAGATGATCCATAAATTTCTGGTTTCTGTGACTTACTTATTTTTATTATATTTTTAAAAAGATTTTATTTATTTATTTATGTATTTATTTATTTATTTATTTATTTGAAAGAGAGAGAGGGAGAGAGGGAGGGAAAGGAAGAGCATACATGCACTTGAGGGAAGGAGCAGAGGGAGAGGGAGAGAGAATCCCAAGCAGACTCCAAGCTGAGCACAGAACCTGACACGGGACTCGGATCTCATGACCCTGAGATCATGACCTGAGCCAAAACCAAGAGTTGGACGCTTAACTGACTGAGCCACCCAGGTGCCCCTGGTTTCTGAGATTTAGAATTCCACAACGTTAATAGGACCCAGAACTTCACTGACTGTCATTTTTAAATACAAGTGTGGTCATTCAAGATCTGTATTATGTTGAATCAGAACAAGATGAATTTCTAGTGACAATAAGGAAGATTAAGCTTCAGGTCTCCTTCCTTACATGGAATGCTTGAGATCTAGGAGTTGCTGGGAAGTGTAATGTATTCCAGATGGGAGGAAAAGCTAGGCTACAATCAGGGAGCATAACTAGGAAAACATTTTTGGTAAATTGACTTAAAATATTTCAGAAAAAAAAATGAATCTCTGAGACTCCAGAAATTGGCTGTCTTTTCCCTTTGTCATTCTAAATTAATATTTACAAACACACATACACACAAACAAAAAATAAAATTAATTATTAATACTTGCACTCATACCTTGTTTTGTATTTATAATTTTTTTAAGAGAACCACTTCTCCAAATTGTATAAACTTCAGTCCCCATAAATCATGAATGGGGTCTTATAAACAGGCTATTGTAAATCACTGGATTTGATATGCTCCTTATGTCTGAGTCACTGATGGATGATTTTCTCATCTCCTACTCCCATAAGTGCTTCCCAGGACTTTCTAGCTTCTACTTCACCTTTCACTGAGATCTGGGAATCCAGGACTGTCTAACCCTTTATTATGTAGTGAGCCATCTGGAGGACTAAAGGCCTTGACTCATGTCTGTTGCTTCCTGAAATATGAGAGTCTGGACTCTGTTCTTGGTGTCCCCTACATTTTCTCAAAGAATATTCCCTGCATTAGAAAACTGGTAAAAGGCAGAACTTATGTGTTCTGAGAATCCCAGAAAGATCAGCTGAATTTTTTTTTTAAGACTTTATTTATTCATTCGAGATATAGGGATACAGAGAGAGAGAGAGCATGAACAGGGGGAGAGGCAGAGAAAGAGGGAGAAGAAGGCCCCCCGCTGAGCCAGGAGCCGGCCATGGGGCTCGATTCCAAGACCCTGGGATCATGACCTGAGCCGAAGGCAGACGCTTAACCATCTGAGCCACCCAGGTGTTCCAGATCAGCTGAATGTTAACAGCTTTCCAGAGATTTCCTGAATTTGCCTTACTACACACGGACTTGGTATTTAGGCTGACAGCCCTTTCCTTGGGGTAAGGTCTACACCTACTTCTTTGGGCATTTTCCAGTCATTGTCTCACACCTGTTCTGACTTGTCATCCTTAGTATATAACTGCCAAAATTCTGACAGTGCCTCAATCTCTTGCTTTTTCCAGTCCCTCTTCCCACATATTTCAGTAACTGACCCATCAATCTTACTTTTCAAAAGTGAGTGTGAAACTAAATGATTCTAGTTGACAGTCGTTTCAGGAGCAAGGTGAACAGAAATTGATTGGCATGTGCTACTTTTTTTTAATTCATGAATATTTAATTATAATCTGAATTATATTAGGAATGAGAACAAAGTTTTTTTTTTTACATATAATGTATTATTTGTTTCAGACGTACAGCTCTGTGATTCATTAGTCTTACACAATTCACAGCGCTCACCATAGCACATACCCTCCCCAATATCTATCACCCAGGCACCCCATCCCTCTCACCCCCCTCCACTCCAGCAAGCCTCAGTTTGTTTCCTGAGATTAAGAATTTCACAAGAAAATTTTATCCTTCAGATGAAGTATTTTATTACTAAAAGACAAAACCAAAAAAAGCTTAGAGGACACCGCACTGGTTCGAGTACGGTTTCCAACAGCTGTCCTTCCCTCAGTGCGCTGACCGGTCCTGCATTGAGAGTGAGAGTCACCATTGTATGTCTGCAAATGGTCCCGCTCGAAACTCCATCTTTTGAGCCCTAATTATGTCCATTGTGTTAGAGACTCAATCAGGGCTTTGTTCTGAAAGAACAATATATGTTTTACCATTTCCTTTAACTAACTATAAGGACAACTAACAAAGCATTAACCTATTTTCTGTATTAACCATCATGTGCACAAGAAATACATAGTAAATAAGGAACCAGAAAACTCCTGGCATTGGATCATAAGAAGCTAAATGATTAGAATGTGAAAAAGATTTTACAAATGTAAAACTTTTATTTCTCTGTAGAAACTTTCTTCACTTTGCTGTGCAAGAAGACACTGCTTTGCTATATTTAAAATGGCTTTTTTAAAAAGAGGTTTATGTATTTGGTAAATGTTTGTAGTCAACAGTTCACACAAGAAGCTGTACACGGTTTGATCATGTAAAACCGTTTGGCGGCACAAGCTGGACTTTGTTGCCATCCTTGAGATGAACCTTTTAAGAAAAATAAGTTAATCTCAATTTGTCCCTGAATGTGTTGTTTTTTCTTCATTATACAATAAATATTATAGTGAACTTTTTATCAAATGGTTAAGAAAATGCTAGAGGTTGTTGTAAACTATTTGTATCCTGCACTCACTACAGTAAAGACGGACTGGCTTTTCCTGTGTAAAAAAAAAAAAAAAAAAAATGACCTCAGTGAGGTCATATGATACATGTCTTTCTCTGATTGACTTATTTCGCTTAACATAATACCGTCTAGTTCCAGCCACGTCATTACAAATGGCAAGATTTCATTTTTTTTATGGCTGCATAATATTCCATTGTGTATATATATCACATCTTCTTTATCCATTCATCTGTTGGTGGACATCTTGGCTCTTTAAATAGTTTGGCTAGTGTGGACATTGCTGCTATAAACATTTGGGTGCATGTACCCCTCCAGATCACTACATTGGTATCTTTGAGGTAAATACCCAGTAGTGCAATTGCTGGGTCATACGGTAGCTCTATTTTCAACTTTTTGAGGAAACTCCATACTGTTTTCCAGAGCAGCTGCACCAACTTGCATTCCCACCAACAGTGTAGGAGGGTTCCCCTTTCTCCACATCCTCGCCAACATCTGTCATTTCCTGACTTGTTAATTTTAGCCATTCTGACTGGTGTGAGGTGGTATCTCATTGAGGTTTTGACTTGTATTTCTCTGATGGCATGTGCTACTTAATGACATTCTTACTTATGAAATACATTTCTCCTAACACTTAAAATCTAAAAATTGCAAGTTATTTTTAAAAAGATTTATTTATCTATTATTTGAGAAATAGAGAGAGCATGGGGTGTGGGAGTGGGGGGAGGAGCAGAAGAGAGACAGAGAGAATCTCAAGCAGACTCTTGCTGAGTGAGGAGCCCAGTGTAGGGCTTGATCTCAAGACCCTGAGATCATGACCTGAGCTGAAATCAAGAGTCAGCGCTTAACCAAATGAGCCACCCAGGCACCCCAAAGTTGCAAGTTATTCTTGACTTTTGCTCTTTCTCTCTCTTTTTGTTGTTGTAATGTCTGTGATTAAAGTATTTTATTCTTTATACTATTTTTTAGGAGTATATTTAACCTTAAAAGCAAACTTTCGCCATTTCATTTTGCCAAATGATTTCTTTTGTTCCAAAGCCCTAAAAGGTCAATTTTCAGTTTGATTTTCTGATTATAAAAGAATACATATTGGAGAAAGATTTATTTTACATTTCTTTTATACAGTATTATAGAACATTATTATGCATAGAAATCATTATCACTTTATGTAAATGAAAAGATAAAGTCTGTGAAGTCTTCAATAATCAGGAGAAAACCATGTATTCCATTTCTAACTGAAGAGTTCTTTTTTTTTTAAGATTTTTTTTTTTTTTAAATAATCTCTGCACCCAATGTAGGGCTCGAACTTACAACTCGGAGATCAAGAGTTACATGCTCCACTGACAGCTGGTGAGCATGTGACTCTTGACCTCCAGCTCATGAGTTCAAGCTGAACATTAGGTGTAGAGCTTACATTAAAATAAATAAATTTAGAAAATAATAATTCTAATTGAATAGTTCTAATTTTAAGACTTAAGATATAAAACTTATAAATTCAAACCATTGAATTCCCTGGGTGCTTAGGTTAAGAAGTTTACAATATTCAAAACAAGAGAAACAAAAGTTGTTTTGGGGAACAGTGCCCCTTGGATTAGTCCCCAAAGTGCATCCACCAACTCTTGCTGGACACCACTATGACTCCATAGGTAGAGCAGTTGGAGTTTTCCTGGGTTTACAGAACAAAAAATCTTAATGTCCCCTGAGAATTATTTAAGCTAGATTCATGAGCAAACCCAGGAAAACCTACTAAATGGGATCTGAACCACTGACACTAGTGTTTTAATGATTTATGTTCTTCTGGGAGCAGATGAGTCAAACAGATTGTTTGGGTTGAATTGTGTCCCTCACAAATTCATATGTTGAAGTCTTAATCCCCAGTACCTAAGGATATGATCTTATTTAGAAATAGAGTTGTTGCAGATGTGATTAGTTTAGATGAGGTTATATAAAGTAGGGCAGGCCCCAACCCAATATGAATGTAGTTCATATGGAAGGGGAAAATTGGAACACACACATGCACACAAAGGGAATATCAGTTAAAGATGAAAGCAGAGACCAGGATGATGCAACAAAAGCAAAGAAACGTCAAAGATTGCCAACAAACCACCAGAAGCAAGAGAGAGGCAAAGAACAGATTCTCCCTCACAGGCCTTGGGAAGGAGCCAATCATCCAAGACTATGAGACAATACATTTCTGTTGTTTAAGTCACCCAGTTTGTTGTTCTCTGTTACGGCAGCCCTAGAAAACTCATGTAATTATGATCACTTTTCTGAAGACAAGTCTGTCAAGGTTGGTTGCAAACTTTCCTGAAAGATAAAAAGTATAGAGGTCTTCAGAAAAAATGAGTGACATCCAACACTATCCTGCCTAATGTCCCTACCTTTAGATCTTCTGATTTCTTATCCTTTTTATAGTAGTGTGTCTATAGTTATGGAAGAAACATATCTGTTTATATCTCCAAAAAAAGAACTTGTAACTGGATTTCACCCACACCAATAATTTCTCTCCCAAGCATATTAATAAAAGAAATCATTACTTCCTCTCTCATAGCTGGGAGTGTCTCCAGTGATTCCTAAAGGGACAGGGAAGTGTTCTAATGGAAGACCAGAGCTTGTGCACCTTCCCAAACACTGAGTAAGCAGTGCTACTTGGAAACAAAAGGCAAGTGGGTCCCCTAGAAAATTATGGAAACTAGAATTTTGCATAAAAAGTGTTAACCTGCAGTGTATCAATTATTGTCCTCTTGAAGAACCTCAAATAGTAATATGGCCTCAGTCAAGGTCATGTAAGATTTTATGTCTAGAAGGGAGTTAGAAATCATCACAAACTTATCCCTCTGAACCAGGAGCTTATGGTCTTTGGACAGTGAAGGATGGACATGAAACTGAAAGCTCTAGAAAAGGTTCTCCAAGTCCAGGATAAAAATGTTGGATTGCACTTTACTATGAGGTGATTTGATAATCTATGAAAGGTAAACGTCCTATTGATAAAGAGTGTATATTGTTGAAATGAGTTGGAGACAGTGTATATTGTTGAAATGAGTTGGAGACAGTGTTATATATATACAAATAAAATGTAGCCTTTATGTGTGAATGTCATGAATAATAAAATAATAAAATAATCTTCTCATTATGTGAGAAAAGTAGACACAGTTTTCTGAAGAGAAGTTGTGGTAATCCCTTACATTACTCGCTCTTTCTACCTGTATGCAAAGATCGAAAATGGTGCTGCACTTTAAAACTTAAAGGCATAAAACTTGGAACACCATTACCAAAATTCTCCATGAGGTGATTCAATGTTTTTTGGTTTTTTTTAGATTTCATCAAGTTTTTATTTATTTATTTTTAAATTTTTTTTGTTATGTTAATCACCATACATTACATCATTAGTTTTTGATGTAGGGTTCCATGATTCATTGTTTGTGCATAACACCCAGTGCTCCATGAAGTACGTGCCCTCTTTAATACCCATCACCAGGCAATTCAATGTTTTAAAGGGGGAGAATGGCTGGCTATGATGGAGGGTTAGACATATCAAAATACCTTGAAGCTGAAGACCCTCTCAACAAAGATAAATTTCTACTAAGCTCCTGCTGCAGAAAGGACTTCCGTAACCTGTGTCTCTAGGACTACATGACTTTGACGGAATCTCAGTTCCTGCATCTGCCCATGGCTCCCTACAGTTGGCCTCTCCAGAGCTGGATGGTCTCAGTGTTCATGAGATAGAGGAATTCTCAGGGTGTTCTCTGTCCTCTGTCCCCTGACACTCTGCTATCATGAGTAGACCCAGCACTATGAATGATCACATAGGAAACTGCAGAATAGATGCACTCAAATAAAGCAGCCTACTCAACCTGGCCAGAACTAAGTTTCTAGGATTGTCTCAGCTGTTTCAGGATGTGACTATTTTAGAGAGTCATGCATTTTAAGCCCTTGCCTAGAGAAAGGGAATAATCCACAGAGATGGCCTTGATGATGGGAAGCTTTCAATGAAAAATGGGGAAATTGATCTCTGCTGGAATTATCCTACTTGACAAGTAGGTATTATTTGTTCCATGCAATTCACTCAATGCCACTGTGGAGAAGAGATATGTCCTAGTGAGCATGGAAATTTAAGGTACAATTATTCTGAAGGAGAAAGCATGACATCGGAGCCAGCTGGCCTCTGAATTTTATTTTGGTCAGTGATGGAGAAGCAGCTGAAAACAAGGTCAGGATGCCTGGGAATTCAGGACACAGAGCTCCAGTCTCCTCCATATGCAGACAAAAAGCTCAGGAACCCACAGTTAGAGAATACCAGCCTGGGGAGGTTGGGAGTGTCCTCATTTCTAGCAGCTGTAGCCTCAAATCAAAGGTTAGAGTGCATTGTCAAGCTCTAAGGCTGGGACACCAGTATCCAGGGCTCGGGCAGAGACAGAAGCTCCAGGTTTATTTTTACAATGGGACAATCACAGCAATGGGGCCAGCTTCACAGGGCCTGTGATCGGAGCTCTACTGCAAGGCCCCACACTCAGTAGGGTTTCTCTTGGGTTTTAATGCTCCACTGTCATGTTCTTGAAATTCTTAACAATTTTATATTTGAATTTGTGTTTGTGACAGCTGATGGGAGTGAATCATTTACCAGAGGCTTAAGACTTTAGTGCATGCATGGTCCTAGCCCCTACTGACACCCTCATCTGTATCCCATTGCCGCCTCCCTGCCACCCTGAGAGGGTTTTTGACAACCTGCTCCCCGACAGGGACTGTTATTACTTTCCACCCCCAGCAGGGGACTGAGCCTGAGCACAGTAAAGGTCAGGTGTGCAAGGGCCCCAGAAATCTGTAATAGCCTGCACTTACCATGTATGTATCCCTGTGCCCAGGGGAGCTTGACATTATATAACACATCAAAAATATCAGAACAGGTGGAGAGAGACCTATGGACCACAGAAGAAAAGAAAGGCTTTCTTCCTGCTTTTTGAATAAGGGGCCCAACATTTTCGCTTTGCATTGATGGTTCTGGGCAGCTGGACCATGGTTTCAAGTCACAGAAAAAGATCACCTGCAGGAAATGTCATTTTGGTCAAACATGAATATGTCATCAAAATTGTCTGGTATCTCTTGATTTGATACTCTTCATGGGATTATGAATGTTAGCAGTTATTATGCAACAACCAATAGGTTCTACAGAAGATTCATACCACAGGAGAGAAATAGCTTTTTAATTATATTTAGCTCCTAGTTTGGCAAACTTCCACTATTGTTCCAAAGACAGTTATAAATAAATAGAACACTGCAAGACAGTGCAAATGATTTTATAAGAAATTAGAAGGGAATAGACACTCTGTGGAGAACTACTCATTTCATCCAGTCCCTTTTCTCAATATGTTTTCCTTAATATGTATTATTATTTTTCTATTATATTTATAAGATGACATGGTATATGCATTTCTGTATGTACATATGTTTTATATGTTTAGTGTATATATTTATATTGATTTGTATGCCTCTACACAAGGCTCCTGTAGGAACCACCACCTATGAATATTATCTGTTTGTATCTTTCTTTTCCTAATTAAAACTAATGTCACTTAAGTCAAAAAAATACTCAAATTTTCTTAGGGAATTGCTTTCCAATCCTTTTCAATCAGTTTTCCTCTCTCTGAATACATTAATTTCTTCAAGTTTATTGCATCTTTAAATTATAGAAACATCCAGTCCCATTGTGAAGTCTGACATCACTGCCAGGGTAATATTCTTCAATAAACTTTGCTGTTTCCCTTTATGTTTAAATTATATTTTTTAAAAAATTGTGGATCCTATTTGCATTCCACCCACATCCTCAGGACAATCTTAGGTCTTGCAAAAGTAGTTCTATAGTATATCAATATAACTGCAAATACAATCAATTTTATTTATGAAGAACCTGCTATTATAAATTAATTGTAAAAATCTCCACAATTCTTCACTCCTCCCTATAACCACACCCTTTGCTATGTGGCTTTGCTACTCTTCCCTCTAGGAAGTAGCATCTGCTTTCCTTCCCCATGAATCAGGACTGGCTTTGTGAAAAGTTTTGGCCAACAGAATTTGGCAGAAGTGGCATTATGCCAGTTCAGAGCCTAGAGCACAAGGGGCCTCCTGCATACTTTTGCTCAGTCTCTTAGAAAACTTCTGTTACCTTTCAAGTATGCCCAAACTATCTTGCTGGTAGAGGAGAGCCTACAAATAGGGATGAGTCATTTCATCTCAGGCTATCTTGGACCAGCATCTGACCACAGACGGACACATAAGCAAAGATGAGCCAAACCCAGCCCAGATCAGCAAAACTTGCCCAGTCAACGTACACAATTACAGCTTATGGTTTTAAGACACTATATTTTGGGGTAGTTAATTATAAAGCAATAGCTAACTAATACTCTCCTATACGATGTATTATGATTATACGTCAACTATCATGTGCTAGTCAACAGGATGTAAAGACAAAGGATAGACCCAGATTGACTCCTTGATCCCAGTTAGTTGACAATAAAACTGGTTTGTGGATATCTACACATAAGCTTCTTTTTTTAAAGATTTTATTTATTTATTTGACAGAGAGAGACACAGCAAGAGAGGGAATACAAGCAGGGGGAGTGGGAGAGGGAGAAGCAGGCTTCCAGCGGAGCAGGAAGCCCAATGAGGGGCTCGATCCCAGGACCCTGGGATCATGACCTGAGCCAAAGGCAGACGCTTAACGACTGAGCCACCCAGGTGCCCCCATAGAAGCTTCTATGCCACACATGCACTCAGTCTAATCTAAGATTGTCAGGCAGATTCTCAAAATAAGTAGAGGTTTGCCTAGCAGATCCCAGGAGAACATTGTTTTGGAGAGAGAGAGACAGACAGAAAGACAGATACACAAACAGATAGACTTGGACAGTGCCGGACCTGGAGGTTGTCCTGCATGGTTGGACATAGGCACAGAGGAGAAGTGAGAATTCACTGAGAAACAGACTGGAGAGAGCAGATATCAAATCAATGAAGACGTTAAATGTGCGTAGTTACCAAGGAGTAATTCCTTAGGACAATTTTATTTAAATCACCTCCTGTTGCACCCTCGGGGGCTGCTGAGATGCTTCAGCGGAGTGGAGATGTTAAACACTGGACACCCTGTTTCCACTTGCCCTTCTGCCTTTTGCCTATAAGCCCAAGCAACAGACCCCTCCTGTACAAAGTCACTTTTTCCTACCCCATATATGGTGGTGAAGTAAGTTTTTGAGTGGAAAGAGAAAGAAAAATGTCTGAGCTTCTTCCCTGAGTTATCTACCTGGCATCTCTCCTCACCTTTTAACTTCTGTATAAGCTGCTCTTGGTTCTGCTTCTTATCACCACCTGGGCTACCATCCACTAACTGACTACTGATCCCTTGGCAAGGTGGTGAATGTGTGTTGGGCCACATTTCTCCTCTTGACATCTCTCTTTCTACTTTGTGAACACAATCACGGGAGACTTTATGGGAATTCACTTTTCCTGAAAAGATGAGATAAAGGGAATTCCAAGGTAAGGCTCCTGCAGTTTTCCTAGAGTACCAGAGTCCTGTTTAATCATTCTTGCCCTTCTTTAATCTATTCTTTAGAGCAAAATTAGGTTTCTTAAAATAAAAGGTATATCATGTCACTTTCTTAAGTAAAATCTTTCCATGACTTTTCATTACACTTAGAATAAGGTCTAAATTAATATATGATAACATATAGCCAACTCTTTCTCACCCTTTAAAGCTCACAGAATACTTTCCTACCTATCTTATTCAAAAACCACTGCATGTTGTGATTTATTATAGCTCGTTGTTTGTTTTCTTGTTGAAACTTACCATTTGAAAAAGTTTTGTTTTGTTTTATTTTGTTTTTCTTCACACTCCCAGATAATATAAGTATCACGAGAGTCGGTACTGTTTCTACCTTGTTTGCTACTGCAGCTTTAGTACTTATCATCATTATGGCATAGAATAGATGCTTCATAAACATTTTTTTTAGTAAATGAATGGAGAAATGAACAATAAAGTTTTGGAAGGAGTTACACTCATTTACTAGCTATTCCTACTCTCATGCTGTGTAACAAACGATCCCAAAACTCAGTGGTATAAAACAACAAGCATTTATTCTCACAAATCTAAGTTGGCTGGTGCAGCTTTGTTTCAGTATGCAGTGGCTGGGGTAGCTCTACTCACACTGAGGGTCTGTGGGTCCTGGTCTGTTCCATATATTTCTCAGCCTCCTTAAATGAAGGGGCTACTGGGGCATGTTCTATGTTAGTGACAGAGGCCCATGACATCAAGCCCATCACAAAGGTACTTTGCAAGATTATGGTTCTATCAGGTCATATAAGTGAGGCATACAACACAACCCAGAGTCAAAGGGTAAAGAATTACATCTCATTTACTCTCCAACATATATCAAAACTAGGATAAAGGTCTATGTTATTCTCACATTGAAGCCCTGTTCTTTTTAGTATCTTATGTTTGGTTTGATTAGTGCAATGCTGTGAGGTAACATTGCCTTCACTATAATAATAACTATTATTACCATTATCATTGGCATACTCATTAAACTCAAGAAGTTGATAATAATGTCTTCTACCAAAACTAGGCATTAATTTTGATACGGAATTTCTAGTTGATCTAATAAAATAAGAAAAAGAAAACAGGGATCATAATCAAAATGCTTAAAACAGAGATGAAGAGAAAATCCTTAAAAGAAGTCAGAGGAAAAAAGACACAGAAGTACAGAAAAACAAAGAATGACAGGATATTTTCTGTTGAAAACAATACAATTTGGAAAATAATGGAGCAACATTTAAAGCACTGAAACATGGTAAAAAAAATTGTCAATTTAGAATTCTATGCACAAGAAAAATACCTCTTTTAATAATTGAAGGTGAAATAAAGACTTTTTAGCACATCCGGAAAGCTGAACAAATTTTAACTAGTGGATTTCTGAGATATATTGAGGAAGTCCTTCAGGCAGAAGGAAAACAATACCAGTACCAGTTAGATGTACACAAAGGGATGAAAAGCTGCAGAACTATTAAATATGTGTGTAAATGTATAATATTTAAAGGTACTTGCTTAGAGCAAAAATAATAAGATACTACAAGGTTGTTTTATAACATATGTAGAAGTAAAATGCATGACAACAGAAGCCAAAATCTTGGAGGAGATAAATGAATGTAAGGTTGCTTTGCTATTAATGTAGTGAAATATTAATATTGTTATTGTGAATTAAGCAAAGAGGTATGCCCTATTTCAAATAAAATGCGTTAGCAAGATAAAAAAGTTCTAAAAAACTAGTATAACAATGATAAAACATTAAATAAATGGAACAAGAGTAGAAAATTTAGAAATAGATCAAAATGCCTCTAAGAATTTAGTAAATGATAAATAATTCATACTAAGTCAATGGAAAAAAAAGAATTATCCAACGAATGTATTTATAACTAGGTAGTAATTTTGAAAAAAAGTATTTCTGCTGTTTTTCTGAATTTGTATTATTGCAGATAAGGATTAAAGACTGAATATTGAAAAAAATTAAACCATGCGTGGAGGAAAGGAAAACATGGGTGAAGAGTTATATAACTGTATTATGGGCAATAAAATACCAAAGCTCACACTAAAGAAAGAATCTGTAAAAAAAAAAAAAAATGCTAAATGTAAATTTAGTGTTATATGCAAACAATGAATCATGGAACAGTACATCAAAAACTAATGTGGGGCGCCTGGGTGGCTCAGTGGTTAAGCGTCTGCCTTCGGCTCAGGTCATGATCCCAGGGTCCTGGGATCAAGCCCTGCATTGGGCTCCCTGCTCAGTGGGAAGCCTGCTTCTCCCTCTCCCACTCCCTCTGCTTGTGTTCCCTCTCTCGCTGTCTCTCTCTCTCTGTCAAATAAATAAATAAAAATCTTAAAAAAAAACTAATGATGTACTGTATGGTAACTAACATAACATAATAAAAAAAATAAAAATATATAAAAACCTGAACAAACTTGAAAGATAACTTTTAAAGTGGGAATTGTTTGAGTCATGAATGTCTGACAATTAAATCCTTCATACACTGATTCCTTAGAAAAAAATATACCAATGGAAATACCAAACATACCAATGGAAACATAGGCAAATAATACAAATAATCCGCATACACATGTACACATTCATATATATGTGCATACATATGTTTTATACATATATGTGTGTATATTTGTTTTCGTTTTTGTTTTTTTAAAGATTTTATTTATTTGAGAGAGAGAATGAGAGAGAGAGAGCACATGAGAGGGCAGAGGGTCAAAGGGAGAAGCAGACTCCCCAGTGAGCAAGGAGCCCGATGCGGGACTCGATCCCGGGACTCCAGGATCATGACCTGAGCCGAAGGCAGTCGCTTAAATAACTGAGCCACTCACCTGCGTGCCCCTATGTGTGTATATTTGTATATAAATCATGAAATACTTATAAAAGCAATTTCACCTGTATGTTTATTTAAATATAACTTGGAAATAAAATGCATTTGACAATAAATAATTAATGATGTGGCAATATATTTAAAATGTATTAATAAATGACAAAAACCATATTACAAAACAATACATACACTATTATCCTATCTTGTTAACAAATATGTATACATATAGACACAAGAAAAAAGAAAAAACATATAGAGCAATATTTTAAGAGATTTTTTTTATGAAAGGAGGGATTATGGATGATTTTTTCTTTTTGTTTTTCTACTCTATCAAGTTTTATCATTAATGCTTTAGTGAATTTTTAGAGTAAAAGTAAAACTTTAGTTAATATTTAGAAAAATAAAACAAAACAAATAAGTATCCTTTATTTCCTGATTAAAACTAGGACAAAGCAACTAAAGTTTTGGTAGCAAATAGAATCTGCTGTAAATTTACACAGGCGGAATGTTTGCATTTTCCATGTGATAGGTCAAACAGATGTCGCTACTTAAAAAATTCCTCTTCATGACACTAAGCAGATTAGTTTCAACATTTAAGGTAACTACTTTCCCAGCATGATTCTCCCTTAAGAAAACTCTAACCACGGTCATGTACACTACTATGTCCCTCCTTGAACAAAATATTAACCTCATTTGGACATTTTTAACACATTCATACTAACATCACCGAAGAAACTGTGAAAAAGTTCAGTTCATTAGATATAAAAATAAAGTTACAGCATTGTTATTGATAAGGCATTTACTATTAAAAAAGGAGATCACTGAATATTTAGTATTGTATTCCTTGTTAACTTAAGTTTCTCTTCTAAAGCTTTCTCTAGATTAAGACCATGTTTACATGTCTAAAGTAATTCTTTTTGGATATTTTTGAGAATATAAAGGGAGAGTTCTTCAGGTGCTCCCTCTTTTCTTTTTTAGTAACATACAACACTCCAGAAAATTCAGATGAACATGAAGACATAAACTATCGAACCTGAATCTACTTATTAGGATAAGGAGACAATGAAGGATAAAGTGTGTGGTTTGTCTTGCTTTTAAGACAATTCATGACATGCCAGTGAACAACCTCTGTCTGTCCATTTTAGAGTGGCAGTCTCCGAAGCTGCTCCAAGCTGAATTTCGTCTCCTAATGTTTAGAAGAGCCATAAAAAAGTGAAGAATCCATTTGTGACAAAGTGGATGAACATGGAGAACATTATGTTAAGTGATAAAAACCAGACCCAGAAAGGCAAATACTTCACGGTCTCACTTATATGTGCAATTTTAAAAAGTCAAGCTCATAGAACCAGAGTGTAGAATGGTGGTTGCCAGGGGCTGGGAGTAGGGAGAGGGAAAAATATTGCTTACAGGGCAATGAACAGCATGGTGACTATAGTAAACAAACTGTATTACATACTGAATATTGACAAAGAGATCTTAAGTGTTCTCACCATACGTATGTGCACAAAAGGTAACTCTGTCAGGTGATAGGTGTGTTCATTAACTTGACTGTAGTAATCATTTCACAACATATGCATATGTTAAATCATCAGGATATATACCTAGAATAATTACTTTGTACAACTTAAACATATGCATTTTTTATTTGTCAGTCATACCTCAATAAAGCTGAAAAATAATAATAATTAGTAACAGTCAAATAATAATAATTGATAATGATAATTAATAAGTAAAAAGAAATGAAGAATGAAGAATTTCACCAAGCACACTGATGACCCGTGCGGTGGGGGTGGAGGGCGGTATTGCAGTGGCTGGAAGGGAAAGGAGTGGAGTGCAAGGGCAGCTTCTGGAGTCCCGTTTGTTCTGTTTCTTTGGTTGTTGGTTACACAGGTGTTCAGTTTGCAAAAATTCAGTGAGCTCTACACTTACGTGTCACAAGTTTCATACAATGAGAGTCATATTAACATTGCTCCAGGTTCTACGAAAATTAACTTTTTGTTCTGTTTGCAGCCCAATGTTTTCTTAAAGATCATTTTTGCTAAAACCAATGAAAAGAGCCCACTCACTTTACATACTTACTTTATTTTTATCATCGTAAAGCCAAAGTGTTTTGGGTGTATTAATACAACTTTCTTAGATACAAGCTTTGTATATTTGGAAAAAAAATATCCCACAAACACTAAAAGAATGCCTGTACCTAGATGATGTTGGCAATTAATTAGAATAGATTCCAACAAATCATATTTAAATGTCTCTGAACTTGGCATGGCTCATCTAACTAGGTATGCCATAATCTTAGACTCATCATTTTTCCTTTCCAGTGTGAAATTACTAAATGCAAAAAAAAAAAAAAGAATCACATCATAGAACATCAAAATGACAGAAGCCGTTACCAAAATATCTGTACGATGGTTTTAGTTGTGTTAAATCAGTCTGCCCAAACTGCTTTAGACAGGGCTGAACAAGTATGACTCGAAGACATCTCTTCAAGGAGTGGGAAAGGCAAACATAGGCAATTGTCACAGAAGCATTGAGGGAACTGCTGTTCCAGTATGTTGAGCTCCTTGAACATGGAAGATGGAATCATCAACTGGACTTTGGCATTGTCATGAAAGATGCCACATGGATAGAGTCTTAAATGGACTGAGTAGGCTTGGACAAGACTTTGAATATTCCCCGAGCCTCAATTTTCTTGACTGTTGAATGGGGACCTTTTGGTTTTTTAAGATTAGAGAAAGTATATAATGAGCCGGGAAGAGAGCCTTCCCGTAAGCTAATAGCACTACCAGGAACAGGAGCATCATAGAATGCATGGAACAGTTTGGGGCAAAATATAACTGCTGTTCAAATGTTATCATCCTCATTTTATTTAAATGGATTAAGAAACCATTCTAAGTGGATTGATCCATTTCAACTCTTATTCATGAATTATTTCTTATTTTCTAACACAAGATTCCCCATCACATCTTAATTTGGGTGATCAATTCAAAATGTTGTTGACATGGTTTATAATCACTGGTCGAAATGTGCAAACTATTTATTTAATATGTCGTTTTGATGTGGCCCTACTTTCCTTTGTCTTTCAATCAAGCACAGTTCTTTTTTAAAAGTAAATTTTAACCCAGCACTACAAGTGATTTGAGCTTTTATGCCATTTCTAGAATTTATTCAATCAACAGATATTTTTTTTTGAGAAATAACTGTGTGCCAGGTTGTTCTAGGTGCCCAGAATGTAATACTGTAGTGATCAACCCAAAGACCCCATTCTTCAAAGAGCTTATATTATAACAAGAAGGCACACAATTAACAATAACTAAAAAACCAAGTCGTTTAGTAGTAGGTGATAAGTGCTATAAGAAATTAACAAAAATAGAGCAGGATAGGGGAGATTTGGAGTGGGAGGGGTGGTTCTCATTAAGAAAGTGACATTTGACTCTTGATGCAGGGATTTAGCCATGCCATTCCCTGGGGCAGGACACTGTAAACGGAGGGCACGACCAAAGCAAAAGCCAGAAGTGGGAGGAGGCTCCCATGGGGCTGGAGCCCAGTGAGCAAGGAAGACTGTGGTAGAGAGGAGCCAGATTGTAGGTCACTGGGAGGACCTTTCTCTCGGAGTGGAATGCAGTATTTAAGCACAGGACTATCAGGATGTAACTTGCTGGGTTTTTTAAAATGCCCTTTAGATTTTAAAAGGCTCACAGGATCAGCCTGTCTCCTGTGTTGAGAAGGCACTTTAGGGAGACCAAGGGGAAAAGCAGAGAGACCCATTAGGAGGTGATTATCCAGACGAGAGTTTCTGGTGGCTCCAACGAGCTTTGTAACAGTGAGGGTGGTCAGAGTGGTTGGATTTGGGATATATTCTGAAGGAAAAAACAACAGGAATTTCTGACCGATTGGTATGGGATATGAGAGGAGATCAGCAAATGCTCCTGTTTTACAGAAAATTATTATGCAGGAAAACACTGTATCTTTAAACTCTTAGAGGCTTTCGTTTGCTCAAAGTGTATTCTTTCTATTGAATCCTACACAATGAACCTGCATGTGAAAGAAATGAAAGCTTTGTTAACATATTTTTCATAATGTTAGCCCAGTGACTGTTGGGAAGAGAGGTCTCAACAAGAGGGTCTCGGGTAACCGTGACCGCTGCCTGCCTTCTGCTCTGACCCTTAGGAGGACAGCTATGTTGCAAATGCTGTCAATTTATTTCATTTCCATCAACCAAAGTTGACGTGACATTTAATGATTTCATTAATTGAAATTCTACTGGCTTTTGACCTTGGGGTTTCCGAATCTGTGACTTTTTATTCTTTCCTGCAATCTTGCCAGGCTGTCTTAAATAGAAGAATTTTATATTGCTGTCAGGAGAAAATCACTTGCAGTTCTTTGAGATGTCAAAATCCTGTCATTTCTGCAGGTGTGGCCCATTGTGACTCAGGATATGAGGTGAGGCTTTGATTTTATTGTCACTTTCTTTTCTCTTAACTATCTAAGAGCGTACCTCCCTTCTAATTCGTTATGCATGTGTGTGTCACAGCGATATTGTTACATAATTGCTTTAATGCCGAAAGTGAGCTGTTTTATCCTTTTGGGTTCTTCTTGTCAAAGAGATAATTCCGCAGCGAAACTTTTTCAATCTGTAAAAATTGCATTTGACAGTCTCATAAATGGTGGAAAATTTGAAATACTTCTTTAAAATAAATACATGTTGACTGGTCACGTAGTGAGAGACTGGGTCTCTTTTTCCTAGAGATTCTGGGGACTGGAAAAGTCCTGATTGGTTAAGGGAGAAATATAAGAATCTTCCACATTTACTATAAGGTTATCTCTTGCTCTTTTGCAGTGTTTTTCTATGTAACATTTTTTTACTTGGTTCTTCATAAAGACGATGCATTGTGCCTCCTCCGAGAACCATGGAAATCATTCTCACATACTTCAAAGAGGCATTGTTTGTTTATTTTAACCCGTGCTAGCTATTTAATTCATTTTATGTCTCTTAAAATTTTATAGCTATCAGGGTGGAAAATAAAGCTATTTTTTTTTACCCCAGTCAAAACCATCTGCTCTCTCTACTTCTGAGCATGGCGCTGTTCTCCCACACACAAAATGCTGTCCTGAGAAGAAACCCAAATCCTCTCCAATGTCTACTCGGTCAGCACCAAGCAATCTGAAATATAGCAGCTGGAGGTCATAAGAAACACACAGGCCCACAAGAGAAACTACACTGCACCTTGCTGAGGTATCAGGCACTTCGAAATCGCTCCCTGTTTCAAACAAGAGATAAATGATTATCCTGCTAACTTAGTATATTTTTGAGATCCAGGTGGCAGCTTCTTGAATACGCCTTGTTTTGTCTTAGTTGGTACAACTTTCATAAAGGGAATCCACATCTGTGTGTGAGGTGGGAGGCTGTGCCATAGGAAAACATCCCTGGACTGTGAGTCAGGAGACCCACAACTCTTCCCATAAGGGGGAAAGCAATTTATCATTGGAAGAGAATGCTGTTTTTATCAGGTCTCTAAAGATGCTATTATATGATTCCACTGGATTTATCAGTGGCAACCTCACTAGATGAAGATAATAGTATAAAGGGAATGCATTGTTCTAAAATCTTCTGTGGCATTAATTATTTTTCCCTCTCTTAAAAAAAAGCCCTATTTTAGAGCATTTTTAGGTTTATGACAAAATAAGGGGAGGTACAGAGATTTCCCATATACTTCCTAACTCCAATCATGCATAACCTCCCCCATTATCAACATCACTCATCAAAATGGTACACTTAGGTACCAAACCGACATCGACACATCATAATGACCTAAAAGCCATAGTTTACTTTAGGGTTCATGCATGGTGCTGTACATTCTATGGGTTTGGACAAATGTATAATGACATGTATTCATCATTAAAATATCATACAGGGTATTTTTACTGCCTTAAAAATTCTCTGTATTCTGCTTATTTATCCTTCCTTCCCCTACCACTAGAAACCATTGATTTTTTTCATTGCTCTACAGATCTGTCTTTTCCAGAATGTTGTATAGCTGAAATCATTCAGCATGCAGCCTTCTCAAATTGACTTCTTTCACTTTGTAATATGCATTTGGGGTTCCTCCATGTCTTTTCATGGCTTGACAACTCATTTCTTTTTAGTGCTAAACAATATTCCATTGTCTGCCTGTACCAGTTTATTTACCCACTTACCTACTAAAGGACATCTTGATAACTTCCAACTTTTGGCAATTATGAATAAATATTTCTTCTAGAAACTTTTTTTTAGATTTATTTCTTTTCTTAAGACAGAGAGAGAGCACCGTGGGGAGGGGCAGAGGGAGAGAGAGAATCTCAAGCAGACTCTCTCCTGAGTATGGAGCCCCGTGGGGAGCTCAATCCCAAGATCCTGAGATCATGACCTGAGTTGAAATCAAGAGTTAAACACCTAATGGATTGAGCCCCCCAAGGCACCCCTAAAATTAATTGTTTATACTGTAAATATCAGTGTGCAGGTTTTTATATGGACATCAGTCTTCAGTTCGTTGGACAAATACCAAGAAGTGCAGTTGCTGGGTCACATGATAAGAGCATGTTTAGTTTTGTAACAAAAAGAAACCTCCAAACTTTCCTCCAAAGTGGCTGCACCATTTTGGATTTCCACCAACAATGTGTGAGGGTTCCTGTTTCTTCACATCCTCATTCACATTTGGTGCTGTCAGCGTGCTAGGTTTTGACCATTTTAACAGGTATATAGGGGTATCTCATTTTTGTTTGAACTTATATTTCCCTGATGATATATGATATGAAGCATCTTTTCATGTGCACTTTGCCATCTGTGTATGTTCTTTGGTGAGGTGTCTGTTAAAAATCTTTGGCCCATTTTTTAATTGGGTTGTTTGTTTTCTTACTGTTGACTTTCAAGAGTTCTTTGTATATTTCAGAAAACAGTCCTTTATCAGATGTGTCTTTTGCAAATATTTTCTCCCAGTCTATGGTTTATTCTAATTCTCTTGATATTGTCTTTCACAGAGCAGAAGTTTTTTATTTTCATAAAGACCAGTTTATCAACTGTCTTTCTGTATCATGTCTTCGGCATTATATGGCATTAATCTTTTGATCTTTCCTCCTAGATTGGAAGGACCATTCAGAGATTTGTGTCTCCTTTTCACCTCCAAGACTCACAGGTGTGGCCAGGGTGTTCTATGAACATGTACATTCACAATGTTACAATGACTAAACTCATTGGGTGTGCAAGAAACATACTATGCAAGAATCACAATCTTATATTTAGAAAAAATTATTTCAGCCACAGTTTTAAATTGCTTGAATCCCTTCATACTTAAAAAGTCAAAGAAACATGTTATATCTAGCAAAATAATTACATTCATCCAGAAAAAGAAGTAAATGTAACAGTCATTGCCACAATTACACCCTTGCTAAAAAAAAAAAAAAAGAAAAAAGAAAAGTAGAAAAGAAAAGCTCAGCTAAAAAAAAAAAAAAAAAGACAATGAAAACAAAGTTCATTATTGCCAGAATATCAAGGAGGACATTTCCTATAAGAGGGAGAGGAGACTTTATATAACTGTGACTTTTTAAAATAAGATGGCGAAACTATGAAAATAAAGCTTCAAATTATTGTTTTCAGAAAATCTCTAGTTTGGGGATGGAAAGATAACAAATGTGGTTTTGGTTTTCATCATTTCTTTCTAAAAAGCAAATCTTCCTAGTGATTCTTTTTTGGGCAGGACAAGAACAGTGATTTTTCCTTCTAAGTATCATGCCCCAGATCCCATGTTGTTTTGGAGCCTGGACTACACTGATTCAAGAAAGCCAATTACACTCATAGACTCCCAACTTCCTGTTCAATTACGTTATGTTGGTAGCTTGAAATCAGTCAAGGTGGGGGAGCATTTACACAGCAGAAATCAGCAAACATTCAAATCTGCCCTCCCCTCCAGAGTCCATGGTTAAAGATTTAACCAACACACCATTGCCCTGATACTGTAAACGTGGACACCCATCTACCACTATCTCCCGAATGATGCTGCATGCATAGTGAATAAGCCACTAATCTGGGATCTCCAGATTCCAGCCACAACCTCTGCCCTCTTACTGAGATAGTTCCAATACTATAATTACAGTGGAAAGAGTTGGATATGGAAACTGGTATTGGGTAGAAAGTACAAATAATAATAATAGTAACAGAGTGGTAGACTCTCACTGACAGGTATATTATAAGAGCTGAATGAATATAAATTGAGTTGAAATAAATAGCTTTCCCCAAGTGATTTGGTCAATGCACTTTTCTCAAACGCATAAGAAATAGTCCAAACTGCCCAATCCTATTAAATAGCACCAACATTTTGAAGGGTTCAATGTACCTATCAGGTAAACTATTTCACTGAAACATACTTAGAATGTAGAAGGAATAAATTTTATGATACTCATCATATAAAATCTCACAGGAAGCTTAGAAAGATTAAATCACGTGCTAAAATCACATTGTGAGACTGTCATAATTACAAATAAAAACTCATCATTCTTAATGCCCCACACAAGGTCACCATTCCCACATAAGGTCCTAGAGTAACAAAATATGAGCTCTGTATGGCAAGTACTGCTATTTTGGAAATGCAGTAAAAATATATGTTTTTGTCTTGTAAGTATATCATTTTCAAATAAATAAATGCCATTTTGAGACAAAAGTAAACAAGTTTAGAAATTCAAATTTAAGCACTGAAAACATAATTCTAAGACAGTCTTAAAAATTCTCTTATTTCAACCTACATTTTTTTTTAAAGATTTTATTTATTTATTTGAGAGAGAGAGAATGAGAGATAGCACATGAGAGGGAAGAGGGTCAGAGGCAGGAGCAGACTCCCCGCTGAGCAGGGAGCCCGATGCGGGACTCGATCCCGGGACTCCAGCATCATGACCTGAGCCGAAGGCAGTCACTTAACCAACTGAGCCACCCAGGCGCCCTCAACCTACATTTTCCTATAATGGCAATTCTTTACATTTGTGTGGTTATATGTATGTATATCATATATGTGTATATATATAATATATACACATTACAGTTTACAAAAGACTTTAACCTTTACAGTCTCATTCCTATTTTGTTTTCACATTCCCAGGTAACAGTGACTATTTATCTTATTTAATGTATGAATAAACTATAGCTTAGGAAGATGATCAGTTGCTCAAAGTCCCAGAGCCTAGTTAATTGGCTTCTGATAGATCTTCTTTTTTTTGCCCTGTGTTGTCATTGTGTGGAAGGACAAAAATTACCCAGATATGGATATTTTTGCTTTACCATGTTAACTACAGTTATAATCTTAGTCTTTGTAACAATTTTTCTTAATATTTTGAGATGCAAACTATTGCTATGGCAATGATTACTTACAGCATGTTTTTATTTTGGACATATGATAGTACTAACTACCATTGACTGCTAATTATGTGGCAATGTTGGGCTAAGCACTTTGCCTACATTACCTCATTCAATGATCCCAGGGTATTTTAATCACCCCTATCTATAAGGTAGGAAGTGAAGCTTAAATATAAAAAGAAATTATCCAAGATTACCAAGTGCTAAGTACGGATTTGAAATGTGGCTCGAATTCTACAGTCTAAGAGTTTCATTAGTATGTCCATATTGCTTTAGCTACCACTTAGTGCTTGCTCTTCTCTCTCCCACCTTAGAGAGTTTTTCTTATACAAATCATTTCAAATGTATTCTAATTTATGACCAAATAACCTTAAAACAACTGGTATGTCATTGCTCTTAACTTTAATTACGTTCCCTTTTCCATGACTTTTTCCATTGTCAGCTATATATTAATTCAATATTTATCCAGTAAGAAAAGGTGGTGTCCAGTCATTGTTGAGGCTGGCTGTGAGGTCAGACTCACTGAGCCTGAGTTCTGATTCTGCTTACTTGCTGTGATGTATTATATGAGTTACTTACCCCGCCCCCTTGTATCCATTTCCTCCTTTGTAATATGAGGCTAAAAATGGTGTCTCTTCAGGAGTCCATCAAAATCCTAAAGGAGAACAGAGGCAGCAACCTCTTCGACCTCAGCCGCTGCAACTTCTTCCTAGAAACATCGCCAAAGGCAAGGGAAGCAAGGGCAAAAAGGAACTATTGGGACTTCATCAAGATAAAAAGCTTTTGCACAGCAAAAGAAACAGTCAACAAAACCAAAAGACAATAGACAGAATGGGAGAAGATATTTGCAAATGACATATCAGATAAAGGGCTAGTATCCAAAATCTATAAAGAACTTATCAAACTCAACACCCAAAGAACAAATGATCCAGTCAAGAAATGGGCAGAAGACACGAACAGACATTTTTCCAAAGAAGGCATCCAAATGGCCAACGGACACGTGAAATAGTGCTCAACATCACTCCGCATCAGGGAAATCCAAATCAAAACCTCAGTGAGATACCACCTCACACCAGTCAGAATGGCTAAAATTAGGTCAGGAAATGACAGATGTTGGCAGGGTTGCAGAGAAAGGGGAACCCTCCTACACTGTTGGTGGGAATGCAAGCTGGTGCAGCCACTCTGGAAAACAGTACAGAGGTTCCTCAAAAAGTTGAAAATAGAGCTACCATATGACCCAGCAATTACCCTACTGGGTATTTACCCCAAAGATACAAATGTAGTGATCCAAAGGGGTACGTGCACCCCGATGTTTATAGCAGCAATGTCCACAATAGCCAAACTATGGAAAGAGCCAAGTTGTCCATCGACAGATGAATGGATAAAGAAGAGGTGGTGTATATATATATATATATATATATATATATATATATATACATATATATATAATGGAATATTATGCAGCCATCAAAAGGAATGAAATCTTGCCATTTGCAACAACATAGATGGAACTGGAGGGTATTATGCTGAGCGAAATAAGTCAATCAGAGAAAGACATGTATCATATAATCTCACTGATATGAGGAATTCTTAATCTCAGGAAACAAACTGAGGGTTGCTGGAGTGGAGGGGGTTAGAGGGATGGGGTGGTTGGGTGATAGACATTGGAGAGGGTATGTGCTACGGTGAGCGCTGTGAATTGTGTAAGACTGTTGAATCACAGACCTGTACCTCTGAAACAAATAATACATTATATGTCATAAAAAAAAAGAAGATAGTAGGAAGGGAAAAATGAAGAGGGGGAAATTGGAGGAGGAGACGAACCATGAGAGACTATGGACTCTGAGAAACAAACTGAGGGTTCTAGAGAGGTGGGGTGTGGGGGGATGTGTTAACCTGGTGATGGGTATTAAAGAGGGCACGTACTACATGGAGCACTGGGTGTTATATGCAAACAATGAATCATGGAACACTACATCAAAAACTAATGATGTAATGTACGGTGATTAACAAAACGTAATAAAATTAAAAAAATGATGTCTCCTATTGATTTTTTATGATCAAATAAAGCAATACATACAAGATACTTAGAATAATGCCTTACGAACAATGTTAGTTCTTATTTACAATAGGTATATGCATCACCTATATGCAAATAGATAATATTAGATTACTCAGAAGCTCTATTCAAGGTGTTATACTGCACTCTGGAAATGTTATTTGCAAACTCTTGCTTTGTAAGTCACAGCAAAAAGATCTAGCCTCTTAATGTGCTGTTAATTTGGAAGAAAATGCGTGGTGGAGAGTTTAAGTTAGATTGAATATTAGTTCTTTAGTGCAAATTTATGCAGCATCTCTGTGAGTTTTCATTTCCTACTCTACAAAATAGGAATATTAATACCTAGCTCACAGAATTGTCTAGAGGATTCCTTCTCAACCTTGTACAAGTCAGGACAAGTGTAGAAACTAATCCTATCTGAGCAGCTTACGGGGGTGAAGAGGCCAGGGTGTCTCAACCTCAGTCCCCTCTGGCTCTCAGTATCTTGACACACCTGTACCCCATTCTCAGCACCCCATGGGGAAGCTCTGGTCTAGGGAACCAAAGCAATGTCAACAGATGCCAGAGAGCCTGGCACATGGAAGACACTACATTAGTTCCACTTGCCTGCCTCAAAGTAATGAGACTTTACTGTATTTTGTGAGAAGTCAACAATATGACAGAGACCGAGTGGTGTCTACCCTGTATAAATTTTGTCACTGTGTTTTATTCTACCATGACTCTTTACCCCACTTCCTACCATTCACCTTTTATGTTCTGTGGGCTAGGAAATTCAATTATCAAGTGTTTGAAGTTACATCAAACAGGCCGGGAAAGCTGAGTGGAGCTCTCCCATTAGGAAAATATAGGAAACCGGTGGCATTAAGGAGCAGTATCAAAAGAAGTAAAGAAAACCATTGTGTCATTTCCCCTGATTGTTCCAGAATGCCACTCTGGAGCTGGTTCTTCTCCATGCAGTCTAAGACAGGCTCCATCCCTTTTCTGGACACTCTCATAGTGAAGAGACCTTCAGCTACTTTGCACTCCAAAACAGAGTCCATTTAGTAATTAAAATGTCCAGTTTAGTGTAACAGTCTCAAATGGAGCCTTGGTTAATAGTTCAAGGCCTCCTGCTTCACAGCTTGGTCCTGCTCCAGCAGAAAGCCCACCGTGGAGAGGGCTGCAAGCGTCTTCTCCTCTCTCCATGCAGCTAGATTCTGGCATTTTCTCTCTTAGAGCCTTTACAGACATTGGCCCTGCCTGCCGTGACTAAAAACTGCCATTTCCAGCTGGTCCTTCATGACTCCTCTCTCAGTCCCCAGCTACACAATTCTGCACTCTGGCATCTTGCTCAGAGGGTCTTTCTGCCCCTTCAGACACAAGGAGTCAGGCACTCCTCTCATCCTTAGGTCTGGCCCACAGATCCATGGGACACACACACCTGAGAACCGTCACAAGGGCCAGTGTAGTTTCTTTCCAAAATGTACCCCAACTCTGCTCTAAAGGTCGCTTAAGGCAGCTTAGGACAACTGAGATTTTTCAGGTCAAAGCCATTAGTCCACTTTGTCCTTCGAATGCACGGGGCCCATTGCAAGTTCTTCTGGTGGGTAGTTGAAGCCCCCTCACTTGTCTTGGGGTAAAGAAATGGTTCCTTCACTGTGTCTGGGTGTGTGGAGCGGGTGGGCAAACTGCACAGCTGGGTCCAAGGAAAGGCTCACCAGTCTTGAACTTTCCGAGCAACTTCAATTTCAAACCTTTTATACTTGCGGTGAATGTCTGTTACAGGATAGCTTTGGAGTCCCTCTTTGCATGTCCTCCAGGGCTGGCCCAGGACCTTCCTGGGGAATGTGAGACTGATTAATGACTACAAGTTTATATCTACTGCTAAAACAAATCAGAATTACTGGTTATATTTATAGAATTTAATATTTTTGGAATTGTCCAGCTGTGTGATTTCAGGCAAGTGAAATAAAACTGTCTTAAAATCAGGAAAACTTCAGGGTGCCTGGGTGGCTCAGTCGTTAGGCGTCTACCTTTGGCTCAGGTCATGATCCCAGGGTCCTGGGATAGAGCCCCGCATCAGGCTCCCTGCTTGGTGGAAAGCCTGCTTCTCCATCTCCCACTCCCCCTGCTTGTGTTCCCTTTCTCACTGTGTCTCTCTCTGTCAAATAAATAAATAAAATCTTTAAAAAAAATCAGGAAAACTTCCTTTTTAAAAATCAGGGTTCACACAGCAACTCTCCCAGGGCTGATACTATAATTTGGGAGAAATTCATCAATAGATTAAATCATTAGTCAATAGAGTTTTAAATTATCCCAAGGAACATACTAACACTTTGGATGATGTGATATGGAAAATAATGTTTACAATTTTAGTATGAGAGACTGGAATTCAAGGCAACCCTGAGAGGATATTAGAGGCCAGATAAATAATTATTCCTGCTACTCTAATCCTGGGAGCTTTGCTAGATTCCAACTGATTTTGCTGTCACCAGGACATTGTGGTGCCTTTGTTGCCCAGCAACCATTCTCCTCCCATGTTTTGTCTCTTCCAGAGGTGCAGAATACAATGTCACTTGGGATGGAAGTCGGCAGATAAGAAATACAATCTCATTACCTCAGCTGGAGCTCATTTGGCGTGGACACAGCCTGGGCTTTAATGTCAGACAAATACAGATTCAAACGTTGACCTTGGAAAAGATAATTAACCTCTCTGAGTTTGCTTTAAAACTGGATATTACATTTCTGTCACATGCCCAATTCTTTTCAATGGAACTCTCCCACTCACAGTACGGGGCTCAGGAAGGCAGCACTCAAGACATTTTCTGCATGGAGACAATCACAGACAGAGATCAGTTGGTAATGTGCTTCGAGAGGGACAAACCAAAGTTCTGCCAACATTCCAGAGAGAAGTTCTGGGAACCCCTCTGCCGAAAGAAGGTGATGGTAGTTGGCCAATTCATTGATTCAATCTTTATTCAAATAATAGTTACAGAGTGCCTCTTATATGTTCTAGGAATTGTGCCAGGCACACCTTCAATGATGAAGGTGAACATGATCACTGCCCTCGTGCAGCTTACAGTTTAGTGGGTGTGATGACAATACATGAGTGAGCAGGAAATAAAAAAGATACTTACGATATGACTATTGCTAGGAGAGGAACAGAGAGGGGGGAGGTGGTTAAGTAGAAAAATGGCCAGAGGAGACCTAACTTAGGTAGTGAGATTAGAGAGATTCTATTGAAGAAGGGACATTTCAGATGAGACCCAAGGAATCTGCCAAGAAGAGATCCCCAAGATGGGAAAGAAGGTAGAATAGATCAAAGATAATAAAGCCTGAGGCAGGACTGGCATATGCCTTAAAGGATTTCAGATATTGGGCAAAGTGTGGTAGAAGCAGTAAGACATAGAGGATTTAGCTGGTTGAGGATTTCCCAGAATATGGACTCCCAGGGGTTCCATCTGTACGTGGTGCTCAGCATCTCAGATTTATAAAGGCCTGGTCTGGAGATCGTCTTGTGATGGTTTTGTGCAAATGAGGGGAAAGCCTATTCTATTCCAACTCTTCCCAAAGCAACCTGTGTAAAACACGGTAGGCGCCAAGAAAGTTAGCTTACAGTAAAAGATATGTGAATACAGATTGGAATCCTCAATTTCTCTCTCTCTTTTTTAAAGGTTTTATTTATTTATTTGAGAGAGAGAGAGAGAGAGAGAGAGCGCAAGCAGGGGGAGGGGCAGGCAGAGGGAGAAGCAGGCTCCCCACTGAGCCTAACACGGGACTTGATCCCAAGACCTGAGAACATGACCTGAGCCAAAGGCAGACACCTAACTGACTGAGCCACACAGGCATCTCTGGAACCCTCAATTTCTTAAGAGCAGTGACTGTTCACTTCTGAACCTCGGCCCAGTGGCACAGCATTGGAAACACACAGCAGGCACTCAATAAAGACATGCAAAACTCTATGATATGAATAAATGAAGAGCTCGGGCGCTAAAGAACGGCATTCACAAATCTTAATTATTGTCTAAAGTGTTCTCATAAAGACAGGAAAAAGGTACTCGGACAATAATAATTGTTGTTATAAAGTCACAGACATCTTCCATAAACACATATCAAGTCTTTTCCTCTTATTGCCTTAATTCTCTTTATGAAAATATTTATTTTTTCATTGTTATTTTCAAACTTATTTATGATAAGCAGAATATGTCAGTTTATCATTGTTTGTAGAAAGGAAGAACTGCCTGTATACCTTGCCTCTGTCATTAACTCTGTGACCTCTAAAGCACACAAGGAAATCCTCATGATAAATTAGTATGCACATCATTTGGAGGAAGGCCAATAAAATTGTATAGACCGCTGGAGCAGATTACTGTGCACAGAGTCCGTTCCCTTCTAGAAAATGATGGACTTTTCCCAGCGGCCACAGGTAGAGAGCATTTCTCAAACCTTGGTAACCTTTTCTTCTCAGATGCCCTGGAAACCCATTTACCACAAAAATATGTCAGCCCCATGCCACATCCCTTCCACCAGCTTTAACCTAGCATTCACAGCCATTAAATTTATTGAATGTGTATTTTTGAAATTCTCTTGACAATAGCATACTTTAATATTTCAGTTTTAAATTTAAAATTATTTCCAATTTTTTTTAAAGATTTTATTTATTTATTTGAGAGAGAGAATGAGATAGAGAGAGAGAGCACGAGAAGGAAGAGGGTGCAGAGGGGGAAGCAGACTCCCCGCTGAGCAGGGAGCCCGATGCGGGACTCGATCCTGGGACTCCAGGATCATGACCTGAGCAGAAGGCAGTCGCTTAACCAACTGAGCCACCCAGGCGCCCCAAATTATTTCCAATTTTAATGATTTCCAAAGCCACCCAGGCCAACCAAAATAATTATGGGTTAATAGTAATTGAATAAAAGAAAAGAAAAACATGTATTACCCCACTCACTGAATAACACGGTACTACCTTTGTGCAATATAATAAACATACGTACATAATACATATATCGGAATTTAATTTTACCAAGAAATAGTAATTATAGTAATTATTTCTTGACATAGAACTAGTTTTCAACTTCTCATCCTCATAAATAATGCCCCGATAAACAATTTCCTTACTAAATTTTGCACAAATTTCTAATTCCTTAGGATATAGAAATGAAATTTATTAACCAAGATTTTTTTTTAAGATTTTATTTATTTATTCATGAGAGACAGAGAGAGAGAGAGAGAGAGAGGCAGAGGCAGAGGGCGAAGCAGTCTCCCCGTGGAGCATGGAGCCCGATGCAGGACTCTATCCCAGGACCCTGGGATCATGACCTGAGCCGAAGGCAGAAGCTTAACTGACTGAGCCACGCAGGCATCCCTTAACAAAGATTTTATACAGTCTTAGACATATGATACCATTGCAAGTTGCCCTCCAAAAAGGTAAAGGTTTCTGTTCCCACCTTCACTGTATGACACAATCACATTCTCAAACTCAAGCAAAGAGAAGGTATCATGTAATGTGCAAACTGAACGGACATAAAAGTATGTGTTAATTTTAAATAATGAGCTAATAATAATAATAATTTTGCACTATTTTTGATGAAAGATTATGTCTCAGGATCGCCTTAGAAAAATAGCCATCTCTGCTTGGAAGGGGACAGCAGTGACAGGAGTTTAAGTTCTGACTCAGTTTGGAGCATGTTTGATTATAATGTGGTTTGACTCAGAAGCATAAATTGCTGTGAGGGCTATTCATCTGTCCATTACACAGCAAAGCACAGGCAGGAAATGACGCAGCACATCAGGATTTTGTTTATGAAGCACGCTCTCAGGAGAGGTACTGAGCCACTATTTTCTCTCCGTGTTCTTCTAGGCATGAAAGCAAGTAAAAAGAAACCATAGGTATGTTGCTAATCCTCCAGTATCTTATCCATTTAAGAGAAAACATGTATACAACTGAAAAATTCCATGCCCAAACAAGGAAATATTTGAAAAATAACAATTGAGTTGTACAAGTCAGTATTAAGTGACAGCAGTCTGAGGAAAAAAGAAAGTCTGGGGTCTTTAGACTTTATTTATTTATTTATTTATTTATTTATTTATTTATTTATTTAAGTATTTAAGTTTTTTATTTTATTTCCAGTATAGTTAACATACACTGTTATATTCTTTTAGGTAAACAAAATAGTGATTCAACAATTTTATGCGTTACTCACTGCTCATCATAGTAAGTGTACTCTTTAATCCCCATCCCCTATTTTACCCATCCCCCTGAATTCATGGGGAAAAGTGAAATTTGAACTGGATATTGTAGAATGGGTAGGACTGAGATAGGAAGAAAAGCAACATGATCCAATGAAATGAAAATGAGCATGTCATAATTACTTTTCACTAGCCCCCTTGGATTAGAATTGGAATATTCTACCAAGCAAGTGTAGAACACAATGTGAAAAGATTTGTTAGGACGAAATATGAAAGCATTGGATTGGATAAAAAAAAAACAAAAACAAAACAAACAAACAAACAAAACTCCACTTCAGTTTATAAATTACAATGTCATTTAAAGGTTTCTGTGTAGGGAAATAAAATGAAAGTCGCCATTCATCTGCTCATGCAGGCATGCATAATAAATAGGTTTGAAGACCTACTATGAACAACACATCAGGAAAGAGATTTAGATTCTTTCTAAAAGTATTTGTACATGGTGCACCTGGCTGGCTCAGTCAGTAGAGCGTGCAACTCTTGATCTCAGGGTTGTGGGTTTGAACCCCATGTTGGGTGTAGGGGTTACTTAAAAATAAAATCTTAAAAAAAAGTATCTGTACTCATAAGGTCTACAACTTGGGCAGAAATACTCGTTGTTTTTAACTTTATTTTGGTTCTGCTGCTGTAGACAAATCAGAGAACGAGAATTCCTGTGGAGAAGCCACGCTTCCCTTGTCATATGTTCCCATAATCAGGAACTTGGTCAACAGAATGGCTTCTGGTTTCCCTCCCAGCTATGGACTTGCAGCTCACCATGACAGAAGTAATTTATCTGCAGTGTGGAAATGGAACTTTTTCTAGGCGCTGTTTTTTGGAAACAGCTCGCCACATCCTCTACTCATTCATACCGTGACCTTTCTGAGTGGGCTCTGCCCCCGCTGAGGAGACCCGAAGTGGTCCAACTATGCCCATGACTAAGTGGATGCATCTACTTCCCAGGAGATAAAGTATTTATAAGCCCATTTAGCCACACATCTAAAACCACACTCCCTAGTCAGCTGTATGAGTAATGAAGCAGAACTTTGATCTCTATTGGTAACCTCTGATTACCTCACAAAAGGTCCTGAAATAATGAGGGAAAGAAAGGAACTGTTTGCCCCTTCCCACAACAGAGCTAAATTTTGATGTGGGGCGAAAAATAAAAAACACCTAAATACATGTATCATATGATCTCACTGATATGAGGAATTCTTAATCTCAGGAAACAAACTGAGGGTTGCTGGAGTGGAGGGGGGTGGGAGGGATGGGGTGGCTGGGTGATAGACATTGGGGAGGGTATGTGCTATGGTGAGCACTGTGAATTGTGTAAGACTGTTGGATCACAGACTTGTACCTCTGAAACAAATAATACATTATATGTTAAAAAGAAGAAGAAGAAGAAGAAGAAGAAGAAGAAGAAGAAGAAGAAGAAGAAGAAGAAGAAGAAGATGATGATAGCAGGAAGGGAAAAACGAAGGGGGGGAAA
>NW_027397066.1:130898217-130910170 GCF_003265705.2 Callorhinus ursinus
AAGAAGAAGAAGAAGAAGAAGAAGAAGAAGAAGAAGAAGAAGAAGAAGAAGAAGAAGAAGAAGAAGAAGATGATAGCAGGAAGGGAAAAACGAAGGGGGGGAAATTGGAGGGGGAGAAGAACCATGAAAGACTATGGGCTCTGAGAAACAAACTGAGGGTTCTAGAGGGGAGAGGGGTGGGGGGATGGGTTAGCCTGGTGATGGGTATTAAAGAGGGCACTTTCTGCATGGAGCACTGGGTGTTATGCACAAACAATGAATCATGGAACACTACATCAAAAACTAACGATGTAATGTATGGTGATTAACATAACATAGTAAAATAAAATAAAATAAAAACACCAAAGACCTTCTTTCAGGCTTTTGTTTTCTGAAAGCCTAAACTCTGGGGGGATATTTTACAAATAAGGATGAGAGAATCCCACCACTCCGAAGAAGGCGAGGCTCAAGCCCAAAAGATGATATAAGGTTTGCTAAGTCTGCGGCAGAGACGAGGTCCATTAGACTTTTGGCATCATTGATCTGCGCTCAGCCCCCTTGCAACACCCTGGTAGATTAACAAGACTTGGAGAAATGACTGCTGGGTGCCTCTCATGAGCCTTGACACTCAGCTCAGAGTTCCCAGATCCAGCAGAATCCAGTGCCCAGGGCTGGCACAAAAGATGCTAAGTTCCTAGATTTTAAAGTGGAATGACCATGCATGTCAGTCTTCCGACAGTCATGGTTTATTTTGTGCTCTTCTGGTGTAATTTTTAGGTGTTCCCCCTTTCACTCTTAAGAGGGTCCCATTTTGATGATAAATTACATAGTCACCCTTAAAATTTTAAAAAGACTGGGCAGGGCAGTGCAATAAGGATTCTAGTAGTGAACAGGATAGACAACAACGAGTGAATAAGAAATCTGTCAATCAAACCTCGAGTAAATGGAAGCACCTCATATGTAACCTAAGCATGAATGGCCCTCCTCAGGGAGTTGTATCTCCTCTTCTTCCTTCCCTGGCTTCCAAATCTTCACCTGCCTAGTCTGCAATGTAGATCGTGCCTCAAATTCTTCCAAAATATCATGGCAAGATTTTTCACCAGGAACCACAAGTTTAATAAAAACAGGAAATGCCTAGTATTCTGGACTGAATGTTTGTGTCCCCACCAAATTCGTAGATTGAAATCCTGATGCCAAATGTGATAATCTTAGGAAACAAGGCCTTTAGATATGCTGAAGTCGTGATGGTGAAACCCCCAAGAGTGGGATTATGGCCCTAATAAGAAGAGACACAAAGGCTTTCTGCCTTTCTCTGCTCTTGCCATGTAAAGATTCAATGAGAAAGTAGGTGTCTACATACCAGGGAAAGGGCTTTCACCAGAACCCAGTGGGACTGCCACCCTGGTCTTGGACTACCAGCCTCCAGAACTGTGAGAAGCATTTGCTGTTTAAGCCAGCCAGGCTATGGTATTTTGTTACAGTGGCCTGAACTGAGGAATTTTATATTCAATAAATTACATTCAACTCCACTGCCAGTTCCCTTTCCTGGGCATTATCTAGTCCCCTATGATGCTTATTTTTTTCCTAATAATTTTTAATAATTATTGACATGTGATATTTTTACTTGTGTATCTGATTATTAAGTACTTTATCTTCCTGTAAGGTCGGCTCCAAGAGGTCGGGGATGGGTTTTCCTAGCTGTATCCCCAGCTCCTTGAATAGTGCTTGGCATGTAGTTGGCACTCAATAAATGTGTATTCAGTTAAAGAAAAAAAATGGCAAATAGAGTCATGGAAACTTGATTACTGAATAGAATGGCAAAAAAGGCCACCAGAGAATTGTTGGTCTCATTCATAAAAACATACTTTGCATCTTTCTTGCTCATAGCTCAGCTTTTTAACTTTGTAATAACTTGAAAATATTCTTTAGTGGTGCTGGGAATCGTGCTTTTATTTACTTTATCCATGAGAATCCTATTCACATATCATCCTCTTTTGTAAATGTCAGCATTCTAAAGGAAGAAAGAAATCAAATATTCAAAATTGACACTTGTTACCTGACTTCATGGACTCTAGTCATTTTAGGCCTGGTTGTGCCAGGTCTTAAATAAATACTAGGTTACCTCAGGGGCTTCTAGATGAAATTGAGCTCCATTGTGACTATTTAAAAATCAGTCCTTCAGGTACAACAACCAAAAAAGGAGTCCTCAGTAGTTTCAAGTCATGTCAAAGTGAACTGGGGTATCTTCACTGAACCCAGACTTCGTGGTTTGACCCAAGTCTCTAGAGACCTACAGAGTTTGATCCTATTTGACACACTGAACAAAATAGAGAGTTTCCTAAAGCCTACTCCTAACTGCAAAGATTTAAGACTTTTGCATGGATCTTGACATAAAGCATCACCAGTCTATAGCCCCCAGGTCTTGCAATATCTTAAAGATGAAGTGTTTATGGGTTTTTGTTCTGTTCTGTTTTGTTTTGTTTTGCTTTTTGTTCCTGGGGAAGTTTAGGTCAGTCAAATCATCTCTAACTTGCTTGCTAAATAAATCCAGTAACATAGGCAATACATCCTCCTGTTTTAAATGCCCTACTTTATTGAAATGCAGCCAACAACCAAACCCGGAAATTAAGGGGTACTCTAGATGCCAGGGGCATACCGCCTGGCTACGCAATGAACGTTAAAGGCATCATGTGGGATTTTCTGGCCTGGTTAGTCTTTCATGGTAGTCTACCAGCTGTACATCGGACATGGTTCATGAGGAAAAAATGCCTATTCTACTGGTAGCATAAGTAAGTAGTTCACACAGTTCAACTGACATTTAAAACCATTTTAAGCTTTACTTTCACATCTTCTTGCAAAGGTTTAACATTTTGTTTTGATTTGCGAAAAGTAGAAACAAGGAGCAAAATTATATCACCACTAGGACAAAATACCCATGCCAAATAAGATACAATCATCAATGTTTTCCCTTAGCATAACAAATTGCCCTTAAACTAATTGGACTGTGCTCATATAATTTTAGAGCTTTTGTGTCAATGATCATCCCCAAAAGCTCTTTTGTCGGGATTCTCCCTGTGAGTGTGTGGCAGCCATCAAAACCTGCCACTCTGCTCTCCTGCTGCAGGGAGCACAACTGGGTGATAGCCCAGCCACTGTCTTTCTCGATCTGCTGCCATGGCTGCTCCTGGCTGTGACTGCGCTTGGTGGGTGTCCATAGGCAGATGCATTCTGGTAAGATCCAAGACTCTTCCAATGGGCACCTCTGGCTCTCGGACTCCCTATTGACCAGAACTGCGCTGTCATCCAGTATGCTTTCCACCCGATACTCCTCCCTCCCCTCTTCCCTTCCACAGAAGTCAGGCCTGCATCACAATCTGAAGGCTCTCCCCACTTTCTCTTGCTCCCTTCACAAAAAAAAAATCTCTGGCATGACTAATCCCATCCTGGTGTCTGTTTCCCAGCAGACCTGAATGAATGCAGCCTTGAAAGCTTTAGAGCCACATCTTACCAGGAGTCTCTTTTGTCCATTCAACAGATGTTTATTAAGTCTGAAAGTGCCAGGCACTGACCTCATCACTGGAGATATAGATGTCACACGAACAGTGAACACATACCTTAGCTATAGACCTGACTTTGTTGAGGAAACTATATATTAACCAAATATTATGAGTGTAATGAGAAAAGAATTCTATGGGAGCACACTGGGGCATCAAATAAATTCTAAGAGTTGAGGGTGGTCACTCTCAAGAAGAGAGTTTTAAACTGAGACCTGAAAGACCACGTGGGAATTAGCCAGGAGAGCAGGAAAAAAAAAAAAAAAAAAAAAAAGGAAAGAGCTTACGAAATAAACTCTGATTTGTTCTGGCAATTGATGGGAGTTGAGTCTGGATTGAAAGAACCCACAGGATGCTTGTAAGTTCAATATGATGAAGAATCCCTGAAGGATATGTATAAGAATCGCTCCCTGTAACCACTGCTATGGCCAGGTAAAGTAATTGGAAGAAATGTCTTATTCAAGCCTCCCTTTTCAGTTCTATCTCTTTCCTTCGGCACATCCCATGATTGTATGCTATTAGACCCCTGTGACTTATAGCATGGTGCTGTCTTCCTCAGTACACAGGTACTGGTAATATCCCAGCCATGTAAGTAATGATGTTACAGCAAATCGTTCAGCAGATTTTTTTCAACAATTATTTTCTGACCTTGGTAGGTGCTCAGTGGTTACTTGTTGTGAATCTGATATGCAAACATACCCTTTAATATTATAAAGACATGAAGAATGGTATTTGGGGTGGTAGGACAATAGTCCTTCCAGGTTTAGTTGCCCTCAAAACATGTTTTTGTTTTTTTTTTTCAAGTCTATATTTAAAGAGTTCCAAATGAAGCAGTCAAGTTTCTGGTCAGATGGTTCATATGAAAAGCTTAATTTGATAATTCAGGTCTAACAAGAAAACTATAAGGCGATGATTACCCAACTTAGCTATTTCTGTGAATCTGTTAATAGGAATTTTCTAAAGGTCTTCTCAACTTCTGATATCTATTGGTGAGAAGGGAAAGAATGTACAGAAAAGAAGAATAATGTTTGTCAGATACTTCCCAGAATCCAGCCTGCTGACAAAACACTATCTTTCTATCATTTGTCTATCTATCTATCTATCTATCTATCTATCTATCTATCTATCTATCATCTATCTATCATCTATTAACCATCTATCCTAGTACAGACATTCACACATCACACATGTAAAAAATCATCTAAAAATATCTAGAGAATTAAGGAAAGATATTTTTCACTTGAGTTATCCAGAGACTTGCCTCAGATTGACTCTAATTTCTATTAAGAGAAGATCTTTGAATATATCCAATTAAGTGTTATTTAAAATAGCACCTAAATGCATTCCCTTAAAAGCCTGAGTATCATATGTTTTGCTAAGCATAATGATAAATCTGTCATCTTAATCTGCCTTTCTCTATCATTAATTATAATGCAGCTATTAGGTTAACAATGATGTTGCTAAATAAAGTACACTAATTTTACATTAGGATTAAATGTTAAGGAAAATTATATCTTTCTTCAAGAAAATTATTGAAGTATAAATAGAGTATAATGGTGTCTGCCAATACCTTTCAGAAAATGTCAAGGGGACTATTTTTTTAAATAGAGAGAGGTCACTGAGGAAATATGTACCAAATAATCCAGTATATTATAATATGTAAATGAAATACCACATAATACTATGGAATAGAGAGAATTCTGAGTAACGAAATCAGTCAAGATGGGGTTTTAAGAGGTTAGGTAGTTTAGAATTCTGGCATATTTCAAGGTCAGTTTAAGTCAATAAGTCACTGGACAATTCAAACACTTAAGGTATGTCAGAGAGAGAGAAAGAGAGGTACAAGGTGGGTGCAGTGACACACCAGCAGTCTCTCTTGTTCAAATCCCTTCCGCTCTCTTCACATAGAAGCAAAAACATTTATTTGCTTAAATACCGGAATTTGGGAATTAATTTGTTTACGAAATGTCAGTAACTTTGATCTAAATCAAGGGTTAGCAAACTAAAGGGCCAGATAATAAGGTAAGCTTTTCTTTTCCTTTATGTGTGTGTGTGTGTATTTTAGATTTTACTTATTTATTTGACAGAGAGAGAGAAAGAGAGAGAGAGCACAAGCATGGGGAGTGGGAGAGGGAGAAGCAGGCTCCCCGTTGAGCAAGGAGTCTGATGCGGGACTCGATCCCAGGACCCTGGGCTCATGACCTGAGCCGCAGGCAGACGCTCAACCATCTGAGCCCCCCAGGCGCCGTAATGTAAGCTTTCCTTGCCACAAGTTTTCCGTCACAGCTGCTCAACTCAGCTGTGGTAGAGACGGAACCAGCTGTGGACAATACTGAAGTGAACAGGTGTGGCTGTGTTCCAATAAAACTCTGTTCCAAAAGAAGATGGCTGGCCACCCTTGGCCCAGGTCATAGTTTGCTGGTCGCTCCTCTACAGGGCAAATGGTGTACTCAAAAGGTTTATGGCTAATTTTTTCAGTGCTACGATCCCTTTCTCAGGAGAGTTCATGTATTTTGAGATTTTTTAGGTTTTAGAATTTTTTTAAATGAGTTTTGAATAAGCTGTTCAAGATGGTGTCTCCCTTAACTGGAATGTTCCTGTTTTCACATGCAGTCCTCAAAATTAGACACATATTTGCCACTCACTATGGGTGAGTCACTGCTCTAGGTGCTGATGATACCCCAATGAATAGAAGAATCAAGTGTGTCTGCCTCATGCTACTTACATCCAACTGGAGGAGAGACAGATAATAAAAAATAAACATAATATATAAATAAATTAGTATTGTAGAAGTTGATGCATGCCTTAGAAATAGACTAAGAGTAGGACAGGGTTGAGGGGAGAAAGAGAATGGGGTGGAGGATGGGTGACAGTTTGCTTTACCAAACAGACTGGCCAAGGTAGACGCGGTTGTGCAGATGAATTGGAACAGACTGGCAGGTTCCGGGGCTGGCCATGAAGACATCCGGGAGGAACATGCCACTGGAGGAAAGGCTAGTGCAAAGGCCTGTGCCTACATGTTCTCTGAACAGACCGGGTGCCAGTGTGTCTGGAGCAGAGTCAGTGGAGGGTGAGGAGAGCAGATGGAAGACAGTAGTAAGGAATTAAAGTAGAGTGGCAAAAGAACCATGGTGAAAACTTAACTTTTGCTTTGAAAGATTTTAAGAAGAGTTACATAAGCTAGTTTATATTATCAGAGGGACCACTTCACTTTTATGACCTTCGACCCTAAACTGGAAGTAAAATAGGATGAGGACTAAATGTCGAGAGTGGCAGGCCATGTCACTGGAGCTCAAGAAACTCCAGATAGCATAATATACTCATATTTTGCTCTTTGGATTGAAGAAGTCTATGCTAGCTTTTTTCCCAGAAATAGACTTGTCTATGTCTCAGAAACCTCTGGGAAAGAACACTCCACCTTTTCATGGGAATATACTTTTGCCTCAAGAAAATAAAATGTTTTCTCCTTATCTTTTCACGGCAGACCTAACTATGAGGAAAAAAAAAAATGTCGCCTGATGATTTACCACATCTCAGTCTGAGTAATCCCAGACACACATTTTTAAGACATACACAAAGATATGTTTGTGAAATGTGTTCAGTAGCAGATTTCAGCATTCACAGCCTTCATTTACGTAGATCACTTTACTTAATTTGTGCTTACTGGTAATATTAAGTAATCAGAGTTTATGTTCTTGTGAAAATTCTCCCCTGAAGGCCAGCTAATTTATAATGAAAACCACATTTTGAGCGGTGAAAGAGTCCAGCTGGTTACACTGGCAAGGCATTTATATCTTCTTGAGCACATTTCAGCTTTCTAAGCATGGAATATTTATAGGAGAGAAAAATTCAAGCTTAATGAAACGTGAAGTCAGTGATATGCAAATATCCACTCAATCCTCTGCTGAGAAGTTAATATCAAGAAAACTCTTTTGCTCATTAGGGAATTGATCAGATGCATTGTTTAGCTATTAACATTTCTCTGATCCAATGAAGCTGCTCAGATGAAAGAAGAATTGCAAAACTAACAGATTGGAAGAACTCAACCAGGGAAATATTACTCCAAAAATGAAACACTCTTAAGATACAAACTGACTTCAAACACATCTAATTTACATGACCATGGTTAACTTTCATACAACCTAAGCACACTTTAGGCCTGCTCATGGGCAGAAGGTCATTTGAAGCTGGTACATAAAAATCTTCACTTTATGTAACTCTCCTATAATACATATTTTATAGAAAATCTACAACATTATTATTTCTGTTTACCACCTCAGTAAATGTTCACTGGGACAGAACTACAAAGATTCCTATATAGAATCTTCAAAAAGGGGTTTTGTTGAGGCTTTGTTTTTGTTAAAATTTCAGCAAAATCATGTTCAGTAAGAAAGCCATAATAAGCAGGGGTGCCTAGGTGGCTCAGTCGGTTGAGCATCAGACTCATGATATCAGGGTCATAAGATCAAGCCCCATGTTGGGCTCACACTCAGCCAGGAATCTTCTTGAGATTCTTTCTCCCTCTCCCTCTGCCCCTCCCCATGCTCACGTACTCTCTTTCTCTCTCATAAAAATAGATAGATAAATTAATTAATTAATCTTTAAAAATAAAGAAAGCCATAAGCAATATCCAACTTCATGACTAATTCAATATCAGCCCTTTCCCCGGTATTCTCTTCTTTTTCATGTTTGTCCACATTCTCATTATATTTTCTTTTTCTGGTAATTCTTTGTCCATTACTATATTTGATAATATAAATGATAAAGCACTTTAAACTAAAATTTCTTTTAAATCTCTGACTAAAGATTTAACCTTAAGTTAAGAATATCTTAAATAAGTTTTACTCCGTCTAAGTAATCAAACCAAGCTGTACTTCACTGTGTTGTTTTGGAATGCCATTTACCTAAATTTAAATAAAAGCTTCAGTGAATTATTAGGGCTCTTTTAAGGCACGGTTTCCTTTTGGGAGTGTAGACCACCAACCACACATACTCTTGTGTGCTACATATTAGATCAGTCAGACAGCCAGTCCACTGTATCAGGCTTCCTCTCTTCTTATTCCATGTACCCAATGAAATACTTCTTAACCTCACTCCACATGTGTATTATTTGGATTCCCAGAAAGAAGTAGATGGCACCCTTAAACTAGTCAGTTGAGAAGTAAGAATTTCATAAGGACTACTTTAAAAGATATGATAGGGCTTAGGAAAAACAACAGAGATGATGACCTTGCCAGGGCTGGTAAGAGTGGGAGCCGCTACTATTCTTACTCTTGAAGAGGAAAGGAGAGAGAGCCATTGCTGGGATCCAGGAGAGAGAGAGCTGTGCAGAGAAGAAGGGTCCCTTGGGAGTAGTAGTGTCTTTTGGTGAAGGGAAGTGACCTATTCGTGGCAACTGTTAGTAGGGGGAACAAGGAAATAAATACCAGGACTTTATGCTCCTCCATCCCTTTGATCTCTTCCCAGTATCCCTTAGAATCCAACCAGAAACCAGGGAGCAAGGGAGACTTTTTGATGCATTCTTCATAGGTCTTGCCCCCAGGATATAGAGCAAAGGAGAAGATAGCACAGCTTCCAAATCAAATTCACTGTTCACCTGCATAATGGACAGAAGCCTTCAGGGAGGCTAGATGGTTCAGGAAGGGTGACTAGAAAGGATTCTTACTTCAATCCCTGTAGTAGCTGAATCCACTTACATTCTTAGAGAAGGGCCCCTTGAGAGGCTGATGTAAGAATTGTGGCATGTGTAGTTTCTGTAGTCAACCCTTCCAATATATCTGTGATTAGCATGCTGTCATTCATTAATGAGTTTTTAAAGATTTTAAGTGACTAATTGGCACCTATCCTTAATTTAGTGGAACTACTTATCATTGACAGAGGTTCAAAACATGAGCTTGAAGGGAATTAATGCAAATAAATAAGGTTTGATGGTAAAGGCTGCCATTATTCCAACTTTATCCTATCAACAAAAGAATAGACTTCAGAATGCCATTAAATCTTAAAAATCACTTTGAGGTGTTTTACTAATTCTCTTTGGAACAAACCTCAGTTCATACTTTCTAAAAATGAAGTCGTTCAAGGAAGCGTCCAACAATGTCAGGAGGTTCTATGGTTCACCAGAAAAGAGGCAACTTTCCACACCAAATACTTATCCGGTGCCATTCTGAGCCAGATAAAGATCTAGGCAAGGAGGTAGCCATTGTTCTAAGGGATTAAAGTTTGTTTAAGTTTGTTCCAAGAATTGCAAACACTTGATTTGTAGGCAGGTGTTTAGTTTGACTGTACAGTGTTTTGGGTTTGTTTTTGTTTGTTCTTAACTGGAGTGTGTTTGGATATATTATATATTCTCAAATTTAATGTAGTCTGTTACCTAACTAGAATCGTAAACCCCTGGTCTATGTTAAGAGACAAAGTTCCAGCCCTGTATACAAATAAGGATGAGAAGGAGCACATCCTCAGCTAAAAAGTGTTATTACTATTTTTTGATCTAAATTGTAATATTGGATACAGAACAGTCTGATCTGGGTTCCATTCATAAAATCTGTCTCAGCCATAAGAAGTAATACAGTTCAATTTATTGATTATTTTTGTTGTATTCATTTTAGGATTTTTTCATTTTATTATGTGATATAGCTTAGCTGAATATATGTTTAATGGCCACTGTATGAGTTCTTTTAAATGGCACCCAAGGTACGCACTTCTTTTTGTTTTTTTAATTTTTTATTGTTATGTTAATCACCATATATTACATCATAAGTTTTTGGTGCAGTGTTCCATGATTCATTGTTTGTTCATAACACCCAGTGCTCCATGCAGAACGTACCCTCCTCAATACCCATCACCAGGATAACCCATCCCCCTCCCCCCCTCCCCTCTAGAACCCTCAGTTTGTTTTTCAGAGTCCATCATCTCTCATGGTTCGTCTCCCCCTCTGACATACTCCCCTTTTCTTCCTCTCCTGTTATCTTCTTCTTTTTCTTTTTTCTTAAAATATGTTGCGTTATTTGTTTCAGAAGTACAGATCTGTGATTCAACAGTCTTGCACAATTCACAGCGCTCACCGTAGCACATACCCTCCCCAATGTCTATCACCCAGCCACCCCATCCCTCCCACCCCCAACCACTCCAGTAACACTCAGTTTGTTTCCTGAGATTAAGAATTCCTCATATCAGTGAGGTCATGTGATACATGTCTTTCTCTGATTGACTTATTTCACTCAGCATAACACCCTCCAGTTCCATCCACGTCGTTGCAAATGGCAAGATCTCATTCCTTTTGATGGCTGCATAATATTCCATTGTGTATATATACCACTTCTTCTTTATCCATTCATCTGTCGATGGGCATCTTGGCTTTTTCCACAGTTTGGCTATTGTGGACATTGCTGCTATAAACACTGGGGTGCACGTACCCCTTCGGGTCCCTACATTTGTATCTTTGGGGTAAAAACCCAGTAGTGCAATTGCTGGATCGAACGGTAGCTCTAATTTCAACTGTTTGAGGAACATCCATACTGTTTTCCAGAGTGGTTGCACCAGCTTGCATTTCCACCAACAGTGTAGAAGGGTTCCCCTTTCTCCACATCCCCGCCAACATCTGTTGTTCCCTGACTTGTTAATTTTAGCCATTCTGACGGGTGTGAGGTGGTATCTCATGGAGGTTTTGATTTGGATTTCCCTGATGCCGAGCGATGTTGAGCACTTTTTCATGTGCCTGTTGGCCATTTGGATGTCTTCTTTGGAGAAATGTCTGTTCATGTCTTCTGCCCATTTCTTGATTGGATTATTTGTTCTTTGGGTGTTGAGCTTGATAAGTTCTTTATAGATTTTGGATACTAGCCCTTTATCTGATATGTCATTTGCAAATATTTTCTCCCATTCTGTCGGTTGTCTTTTGGTTTTGTGGACTGTTTCTTTTGCTGTGCAAAAGCTTTTTATCTTGATGAAATCCCAATAGTTCATTTTTGCCCTGGCTTCCCGTGCCTTTGGCGATGTTTCTAGGAAGAAGTTGCTGCGGCTAAGGTCGAAAAGGTTGCTACCTGTGTTCTCCTTTAGGATTTTGATGGACTCCTGTCTCACGTTTAGGTCTTTCAACCGTTTGGAGTCTATTTTTGTGTGTGGTGTAAGGAAATGCTCCAGTTTCATTCTTCTGCATGTGGCTGTCCAATTGTCCCAACACCATTTGTTGAAGAGACTGTCTTTTTGCCATTGGACATTCTTTCCTGCTTTGTCAAAAATAAGTTGACCATAGAGTTGAGGGTCCATTTCTGGGCTCTCGATTCTGTTCCATTGATCTATGTGTCTGTTTTTGTGCCAGTACCAAACTGTCTTGATGATGACAGCTTTGTAATAGAGCTGGAAGTCCGGAATTGTGATGCCGCCAGCTTTGCTTTTCTTTTTCAGTATTCCTCTGGCTATTC
>NW_027397066.1:130910180-130964720 GCF_003265705.2 Callorhinus ursinus
GGGGTTTATCAATCTTGTTAATTCTTTCAAAGAACCAGCTCCTAGTTTCGTTGATCTGTTCTACTGTTCTTTTGGTTTCTAGTTCATTGATTTCTGCTCTGATCTTTATTATTTCTCTTCTCCTGCTGGGTTTAGGCTTTATTTGCTGTTCTTTCTCCAGCTCCTTTAGGTGTAGGGTTAGGTTGTGTATTTGAGACCTTTCTTGTTTCTTGAGAAAGGCTTGTATTGCTATATACTTTCCTCTCAGGACTGCCTTTGCTGTATCCCAAAGATTTTGGACAGTTGTGTTTTCATTTTCATTGGTTTCCATGAATTTTTTTAATTCTTCTTTAATTTCTTGGTTGACCCATTCATTCTTTAGTAGGATGCTCTTTAGCCTCCATGTATTTGAGTTCTTTCTGACTTCCCTCTTGTGGTTGAGTTCTAGTTTCAAAGCCAAGGTACGCACTTCTTAATTGAATTTCCTAGGGTAGATTGGTTCACCTTATTTGGCCAAGGTGCTTCAACTTCCAAAGGGAAATATTCATTCTTATTTTGACTTATATAAAATAGCACAAAAACTCTAAGGTAAAACACAATTCTCATTAAAATTGGCTTCTCTCTCTTTTTTTTAAGATTGTATTTATTTATTTGAGAGAGAGAATGAGAGAGAGCATAAGAGGGGGGAGGGTCAGAGTGAGAAGCAGACTCCCCGCTGAGCAGGGAGCCAGATGCGGGACTGGATCCTACGACTCCAGGATCATGACCTGAGCCGAAGGCAGATGCTTAACTAACTGAGCCACCCAGGCACCCTAAATTGGTTTCTCTTCTAAGAAAATTAAATTGTCAGAATTTTCTTGGCTTTTTCATGCCAAAGCTATAGATCATATTCTGGATTGTATCTTCACAGTATCTTTTTTTTTCTTTCCATGTTTGCATGACTTTTTCAATTTCTTGGATCCCTGGTATGAATCTCCTCTCCAATACTGGCTGTACTTCTGCATTTTCTGGGGGTCGGGGTGGGGGTAGGGAGTGGGGAGGGTTGGGGGTATGTCAAGGAATTCTGCTTCCATGTAATAACAGGTCAATTTTAGGTTACAGAAGAATGGCCTTACTGGAATAAAATGAATAAAAGCTCTTTTCCAATGTAACAACATGTCGGCAGTTGAACAACATATGTTTAAAATATAACTTCGACTCTACTATCTTCTAGCAAACCAAGTAAAGAGAAACTGACTGGGTACTTGCAAGGATGAAATACCTCTTTCCAAAAAGTCCTAAATTCTTCAGAGATATTTTTATTTCTCCCTAAATGAACTCAATCTGGGGCAGAAATATCAGCCCATTGAAGATTTTTCCTTCTCTTTTTCTCCCAGAGAAGTCGGGAGGCCGCTTTTGGACAGAAGTTGAATTGACCTGCCTCTCTGCAGTAATGAGTTGGGGAGGGGCAAAGTGTTGCTTCTGTGGACAGCTGTATACACACCATTAAGGCAGGACCCCACTCAAGATGGAATGATTCTCACCTTTGAACAGTTCCTTAACTGGCCACAAGAAAAAGCCAAACTTTTCTTTCGAAAAATTCAGGCTTGGACTTGTGAATACTAAGGATCAGTATACTAAATACTAAGGTCAGCATTGCAATCAGGGTGACAGGTGGCCAGCCCAGATGGAAGAGACATTTGCACATATTGAAGCTAAAACTTCCATGGAAGAAGATGCAGGTTCCATGGGAAAAAATATGGAACCTTTAAAACTAGCCTTATATCTAACAGACAAAATGAGGGAGAAGGTCCACTGACAGCTGCCTCATGGAGATTCTTGTACATCTTACTTAGGTAGTTGTTTTTGTTTTGCTTTTTTCACATGAGACTATAGAAGCAAATAATTATGAGAACCAGGGAACTTAATCGCTTTTCCTCATAACAAAGGTCTATGTGAAAGAACATTATCATTTTCCCCCATACAATAGTATTTCCAACAGTAGGTTCATGTATAGAAACCAAATTCAGTTTTAAGATTTACACTTTTCTAGGTCCCTATTGTCAAAGTTTGTTTTCTCTAAATGAATTTTTTGTCATTTTATATAGGTAAAAAAATGCAGACCCAAGATAACTCAGCATATTAAATTAAATAATACATACATACATTTGTATATAAATTCTTTCTTTTAAAAGATTTTATTTATTCATTTGAGGCAGAGAGAGAGAGAGAATGAGAGAGAGAGCATGAGCAGGGGGAAAAGGCAGAGGGAGAGGGAGAAGCAGACTCCTTCCCAGTGGGGCTCGATCCCAGGACCTGGAGATGACCTGAGCCCAAGGCAGATGCTTAACCATTTGAGCCACCCAGGTGCCCCCATCATACATAAATTCTTGAAGATGTTGTTAAGAGGGAAAGTGCGGGCCTTCCTACTATTTTTAGTTTTTAATGTTATCGGAAAGACAGGAGGACTTTGGAAACATTTGGACAGTAGATACCATTATTCATGCTTTTTAAATCTTAGAAGAAATATTTAGGTATATGTGGATTCTGATGATGATCTGGTATTTGTCTGTATTTGTTGTATTTGCCTAACCAGAGGCAGACTACGTAATCACATGTTTAGGGCTGTGCCTGACACTTCATCTAGTACTTAGAGTCCCAGAGAAAGTAAAGGAGGAATAGTCAATTTTCTGAAATTCAGTTTCTTTCATCACAACAGAAAGAGACCTCAAAAGAAAAATTCAATTAATTTATAGAAATAGTAGGAAAATTAGATTCTTGAAACTTATATCCAGGACTAAGATTTATGTCTTCCTCATAATATTTGTTTATTTATTTTAAATTCTTTCTTTAAATTCAATTTAGTTAACATATACTGTATTATTAGTTTCAGGGGTAGAATTTAGTGATTCATCAGTTGCATATAACACCCAGTGCTCATTCCATCAAGTGCCCTCCTTCATGCCCATCACCCAGTTACCCCATCTCCCCACCCACCTCCCCTCTAGGAACCCTCAGTTTGTTTCCTAGAGTTCAGGGTCTCTTATGGTTTGCTAAGATAAAAAATAAATTTAAAATAAATTTAAAAACTAAAAAAAAATAAAATAAGATGAACATAGAGAGGGAGGTAAACCTCATAATATTTAAAGGTCATTTTTTCAATATGATTACAGGTTACATACCAATGGCAAGGATAAAGTTATATCACTGACTTTCAGGATAGCTGCATTTGTATATGAGCCTTAAAGGGAGTCAGTAATTTTTGAACCTTAATATTTAAAAAAATTTAACACCAACATTGTTACAATTTGTGTTTATTCATAACTTGATGGACATTTGGGTTGCTTCTATCTGGGCAATATTACAAAGATACAAAAGTCTTCGTGTGGATATATGCTTTCATTTCTCCTTGCTAAATATCTAGGAGTTGAACAATATTTTATTCTTTAACAAATGTCTAAATTACGTTCAAAAGTAATCATACCATTCTGTGTTACCACCAACAATATACGACAGTTCCAATTAGTCCACATCCTCATCAGTACTTGGTATAGTAGGTCTCTTTAACTTTAGACATTGTAGTTTAGGTGCAGTGGTAGAGCACTGTGATTTTGACTTGTACGTCCTAATAACTTTAAGAATCTTACCGATTTTTTCCCCTTTATACTTGGTGCATTTTGTGCTTTTTTTTAAAAGAAATCATGGCGAAAGCAGAGTCCTAAAGTTTATTCCTCATGTTTCTTGTGTCTCTATTTTGTCCCATTAATCTACTTACACCAACACTGCACTGTCTTGATTACTAGCTGCTCATAAGTTTTGGAATCACATAGTTTATGTCCAATAACTTTGTTCTTTATTTCAAAGTTGTGTCAGATATTCTAGGTGCTTTGCATATTCATTTAAATTTTAGAATCATCTTGTCAGTTTCTACAAAGTAACCTGCTGATTATTTGACCTTGAAGTATAGTTTGAGACCTTAAAAATTATTCATATATGAGGTAATTATATGCATAACCTTCTCCCTGATGCTTTTGTGAATTTTTTTTCTTCTCAACACTGTTCCCATTTTCTTTTCACATCAAAGATTAAATTGTTTTTATCTGGAGCTAAAAATTTCCAAATGAGTTGGAAGATACATAAATATAGAATTGACAATATATTATTAATGTCATCTTATCAAACACATCTTTCAGTCTGAACTTTCTGCAGCTGACTTTTGGTGCATAAATTTACTGCTGAGGTTGATGTACAAATCTCAGACAAATTTCCAAGGTCGATTTTAAAGGAGAAATTGAAAAGCAAGTTTGCAAAAATAAATCCTCAGTAATGTTTCAGAAAAGCAATGTGATTTTTTTCAACATAATTTTTAATGATTTTTATTATAAATATAATGTATCTTAATTGTGATAAAGGTTTAAAATAGAAGTTAAAAAGGAGAGGAAAACTAAAATACATATAATTTCAGAAACAAATGACCACTACTAGCACTTTGATGCATTTCCTTCCAGGCTTTCTTTTTCTCTATTCATATAGGCTTCGATTTATATGTTTATTTTTATTAGAAAATAATGTTAATTAAATTGTCCATATTTTGTAAACTGGCTTTTTTTCTTTAGTATCAGTTCATAGGCATCTAATAAATACACTTTTCCCTTTTCATGATTTAATATTTACATTATGCTTGCATAAACATCTCTTCTGTTTAAAAGCCAGATGTTTGTCACTTGGAAATATTACTAAACTTGACACTAAAAGGAGCAAATCAAAATTTAATGAACAGAAAATTCATTGTAATTTACAAAGTAAAAAACAAGACATGCTCAGTGTCCAAAATTTTAGTCTGATTCCACATAAAACTAATCAATGATTTGTTGAACCAGTCTTCTCCTATCGGATAGTTTTTCTAAAGATTTATTTCAGCAACTTCCCAGTTTGGATTTTTCACAAGGGACTGGTAGAAAAATGGTGGACTTGCCATGACCCCAAGAGATGTTGCTCATGTAATCACAGCCCACTGGCCCATTACTGTCCTAGGAGGTGCTAAGTGGGAGATGTCACAAGAGCAGAGAGGAGATCGAAGTGGCAGCAACAGCCTGTCACAGCCCATCAGGGTGTGAAGCTTATAAAAACTTTCCAAGAAAACTCTCATTGCTCAATAATGTGTAAAAGGGACAGTATTAACATCATGCTTTCCAGCATGGATGGGGAATGAGATATTCTAACATAAATACGCACCTTTACTTCTGTGTTTCTCAATCAGATTAACCGAAACAATCGCCGGGGGCTCTTGGTAGAAATTTAGATCCCTCTATCCCAGAACCACCGAATCAAAATCTCCAGGACAGATTCTACTTTTAACAGGTTCGCCTCCCCCGGCAATTATAAAAATACAGCATGTTTGAGGAAAAAAAAAAAACCACTTTATATGAAGGTGCTCTTTCTCAGCAAATAATGTGGTCCTAAGAGTTGTGTTGAATGCATGCATCTCTGCTGAGTCGGAAAAGGCATTTCACCATCTTGCTGGATCCTAAGAGTAGCATAAGAACACACATTATAGAAACTGTTGGGAGAATGGGTTTTATGTGACTTGTTTTGTTTTTGGTTTTTGCCACAATACAAAAAAAGAATGTACATTATAATGGAATTGTGTAAGTTCTAAGTAGTAAGAGTGTCCTACTTAACAGATGATTTTTCATAGAGATTTCAGGCGCAGTTGACATTCAGGTCATTTCAGGATGTTCTATTGCATTCACACTCAGCTTACTGTTGATTAGCAGAACACAGTTGTTATCAAACTCTAAGTGATCGTTGTATAAATCTATTTGCAGCAACGAAGTGAATTATGTATTTTGTTTCACCATTTCAGTGATTCATGCCATTGCTTATAAAGTAACTCATTACTTTCCTGCTAACTTGAGCTAAAACTCCTTCAGGGAAAATCCAGTTTCTTTATCAAATAAGCAACCTCCTGAATAGAGTACAATAATCAGGTTTGCCAAGAGATGAGGTGAGTGGAGCTAAAAGCAAATAGGATTTGTTCATCGGTGGAAGAGAAAGGTACAGAAGTACCTGCTGTGATGGGTCATCTGAGTGAGATAAATGCCTCACATCAGAGGACATGTAAAATAAGAACTTAGGAATAAAGTTCACTTGTATGAGAAATCTGTCTTCTAGGTTCCCAAGTGGTGGCCTGGAAATAGCGTGTGCTAGGAGCCATAAATCTTAACCAGCTTGTTGCTATTTTGCCTGGTTACTAACTAACAATTCAGGCAAGTCCAGCAATTACCGATTGCAATTCACTACTTTTCCGATTTGGATTTTTTTTTTTCTTTTTTCCTCTTGATAACCTTGTTCATTTAGTCCTTCGATAAGATTGTTTTCCATTCCGACCCTTCAATAATTATATAAGTCAATTTGTGACATGGTAATTGATAAAGGATTAGTTAAGCATCTTTTAAAATTTGCTTCTGTTTATCTTTTAAAGTGTATTTTACTTGATAATGCTAAAAGAGAAGAGAATAGCCTATGAAGCTGATTTTTCTTCCAGTAAGGAAGTAGCTCTATTATGGGTAGCAGGGCAGAATATGGTCTGTGTAATGCAAAATGAGTTGCCCAATTTGGGGATATATGAGCATCTGTGTCTCTGGCTTTCCTTTCTTCAGTCAGTGAACTGACTAAAAGCAAGCTGCACATATTTTTCTTGAGATAAGTGCATGCTTTAAACATAGCAAAAGCATCAGAAAGACAAATTCATTATATGTCATTTCTTTCAGTCTGGCATGCAGATGATAAGATTCCAGTTTTCATAAATTATAAGACATCAGTCCTGCTCATGGTATGAGGGGCCTTAAACAGTCAGAGCTTCTTCTCTAAGACCCCTAACTCATCCTTATTCTTAAATATTTTCACAATGTGGGCGTGCCCAGTCGGTTAAGCATGTGCCTTCAGCTCAGATCATGATCCCAGGGTCCTGGGATCAGGTTGGACTCTCTGCTCAGCAGGGAGCCTAATTCTCCCTCTCCCTCTGCCTGCCAGTCCCCCTACTTGTGCTCTCTCTCTCTGTCAAATAAATAAATAAAATCTTTAAAAGATATCTTCACGATCTGTTTATTAATTCTTTAAGCATAATAGTACCCATGACCTCAGTAGCTATAGGCACATGTTATATCGGTACATAATGTGTATATTGGTATGTTCTTTCCAATTGCTTTGGGGCTATGTATTAAATTGTGTTAAGTTTTCAAGGAATTCTTATTTCATCAGCTATTAAGTCTTAAACTCATGAATTATTATGATGGCTATCTTTTGTCAGGAAAGCACAGTACAGGCATCTAATCCATTATTTCTACAAAACTATTTTGCAGTAATATCCATCATAAAGCAGTACAAGAAGTCACTTACTACAGTCAAATGAAACTAAACACATTAGAAACATATCAGTGCCTAGTATGCCTTCTGCAAGTATGACTTATCGTAGGAGTGAGAGTGTGAGCAGGGGGAGGGGATGGTGACAGGCTCTTAGAGAATGAATTGTAGAAGCACTAGTTAGTATGAATTCCCTTTAGTAGAGTCTTGCCAAACACTATCTCATTTACTAAGGGAAAAGTAATCCTCAGAGATAGATATTATCATCCCCATTTTACTGATAAAAGTTACTGAGGCTGTGATGTCGAAGGACTTATAGAAGTTCAGATAACTACAGTGTGAGAAACCAGGCATCGGAAAACAAGCCAACTGCCAAGCACTCATTCATTTTATTAGATCACACTTACGAAATACTGTTTCCTTATGAAGTCACAATTATTAATATCTAATACTATTCCTCAACCTACACAATGAAATAGTGTCGCTACCATTCTATTCCTTAATTATCTTAATTATGAAAGTGATTTTGTCTGTTATATCATCAATTACAAAACTACAAGTGAAAGCCGGGTTTGAAATCCAAGGCAGCAAATGTTTATGTTGCCTGTCATTTTTTTAAATAAAAAAAGAAATTAATAAGATCATTATAGTCACTTCTATATGCAAAATTTTATTGTTACCTAATGGACATTCACATTCAATGGTATGGTAGAATTACATTATATTTTGAACTTTGTAACTTATCTTGAAGTTTGTTTGTAATTTATTTCTATTAGGAAGTTCTATGCAGTAAGAAGAATCCAGGTTAAAAAAAAATCCAGGTATTAAAAAAAAAAAAGACTGGTTAGAATATAATTGTAATTTTATTTTTTTTAAGATTTTATTTTATTTATTTGAGGGGGGAGAGAGAGAGCACAAATGGGGGCAGGGGCAGAGGGACAAACAGACTCCCCACAGAGCAGGGAGTCTGACGCAGGGCTTGATCCCAGGACCCCGAGATTATGACCTGGGCCACTCAGTCACCCCAATTAAAACAAAATTTTTTAATTTTTTAAAAAATGAATTTCCCTTATCTAAAAGTCAGTAGAGTGAACTTTGGATGTGAGTCTTTTGAAAAATCAGCCTAGTAGTATATCACTATTAGAATACTAGTCACCATTTTTGGAGATACAGCTGGTGAACTTTCTTCCCAATTTAAAGGACCAACCTCAACCACTGCCTCAGTCACAACCCCTTGAACTGTTTGAGAAGACAATCCCGACCACATCTGCCCTGTCAGCCAGAGCTTTCTCTTCTTCAACCTGTTAACTTCCAACTTGCCTCAGAGTCTTTTCATAGTGTCTTCTCTGCCTCTAGTGCTCTCCCCCAGATTTTAGTAGGGCAGGCTCCTTCTTACAATTTTCAACTTAGTATCATCTCCTCAGCAAAGCCATCCCTCACCACCCAACCTAGAGAATCTCACCATTAATTTTATCACATTGCCCTGTTTTTTTCCTTCATTATACCTGACTTTTTTTTTTATTGCTTACAGCAATTATCCTCAAGAAGATTTCCCAGAAGTAGCAAAAGTCATAATAATGTCAAGGAATATGAGAATTGCAAGACATTATCTAAATCAAAGACCTCCATTCAGATCAGTAAGCTGAAAGGCCTAGAAATAGAAGTGGATCATCCAACATCACTCTGTTGGATAGTGTCAGAGTCACTTGGTCCAGCAACTGCTCTGTGCCTCATCTTTGTGTATAGAAAGAGTCAAAGGAACTAAATTTTTCCACCTCAAGGGAGAAGAAGAACCCAAATAGGTCATGTCTGCAGGCCTGCCCTGGGAAAGTGGTGAAGAGACACACTCTGATGTAAATTCTGCTTCTTCTATGGTGGTTTGGCACTTAGAACACCCACCCCAAGCACATTAAGACCTCCTTGCCCTTGTGAGATATCATCCAACCCAGGGGCAGCAAAGGGAAAGGTAAAACCCCAAACCCTCAGAAGCACTAAACGTTAGAGATCAGGCAAATGATACTGAGAGCTATTAGTTAAACAACCAGCTGTTCCAGACTGAGGCTCACAGATAATCAAGATTTCAAGAGTTACAGAGACTTCTCAATGTCTGACTGATGGGGGAAGAAAAGAGGTGGGACCAAGAGGGGTAAGAATGTTCCTTTTTTGTGAATAATCAACCAAATGTTATTTTTAATCAATAGAGATATCATGTCATGAAGAACATATATTTTCAGAAGTATATTATGTTTACAGGCATATGTTATGTTATCATAATCACATCTATAGCTTCAACCTTTCATGAAAATAAAAATGAAACTCAGAAGGAGTGTACGTGGTATAAACAGGCATGCTGCATCCTCATTCAATACCTGTCTGGCTAATTTGGCTTAATTAGTCCAGATTTCATTTTTCCTTTTCTTCGGCTCCTGTACTTTCTTCATTTGGGTGATGGTTAGGCCCAGGGTGAACAGGCAGGTGATTTATGGAGCTCTGGTGATTAAAAAGAAGTAACTAAGACAGAGGTACAGCAGAAGTGTCCAGGCCCCAGGTCCAAGCAGAGCAGAAGGGTGTAGACTAGACATGGGAACCAGTGTGAAAGCACTCTCACTCCCCAGTGTGTGGGTCAGAGGGCCAGGAAAGGTCATGAACTTACCATTCTCAAGGGTTTACTACATGCTGGTGGTAATATTAGGTGCTTTACAAATTTCTCTCTCATTTATCAGCACAATAACTCTGAGAAGTAGAAAACTAAAGCTGAGAGGACTTACGTTATATACATGAAATCCCACAATTTGAAAGTGACACAACTGGTATGTAAATCTAGTTGTGCCCAGCCCTTGCACTTTTCTCTCTTCAATACTGTCCCTCAAGGACAAAACAATGAATGGATATTAGCTTTTCACATCCTTGATGCCAACTGTAACATGGTCTTGATAAGGAGTTATTAGAGGAGAGAAAGAAGAGAAGGAAGGAAGGAAGGAAGGAAGGAAGGAAGGAAGGAAGGAAGGAAGGAAGAAAGGGAGGGAGGGAGGGAGAGAGGGAGGGAGGAAGGAAGGAAGGAAGGGAGGGAGGGAGGGAGGGAGGGAGGGAAGGAGGAAGGAAGGGAGAAAGAAAGGAAAGAAGGAAGGATGGAAGGAAGGCCAGGGAGAAGGAGGGAGGGAGGGAGGCATGAGGATATGCAATGAAGAGAATTCAGAAGAGAATGAAAAACCCATTAGGCCATCCACAACCAAAGGCAGAGCCACACAAAGGTCCAATCAGGTTTCATCTCTTCTGGGCTTTAGTTTGACAGATTTCCATTGTTGCCTCTGACATTCATTTCACTAGAAGTTGCAAATTCATAATTTTCTAATTATCTTATTTTTTTGTATTTATTAGTTGGAATCCTTAAAAGAAAACACTTTCTGTCATCAACTAGTATTACTTGGTTACTAGGAAACCCTTTCTGAAAGGGAAAGGCAGGAAAAGCTTAGAATTATCATGCATTCAAGGTGATTGGGCTCAGAAAATTTTGTGCTTTCCAGATTTTTTGAATAAGCAAACCAGAATGACCACCGCCTCTACAAGTGAGCCAGCCACAGTGTGCGCAACAGCCCTAGGCACTCACGTCTCTAACTTTAAACCTTTTGTAGTCTTAAGACACAAGCATTTTTGAAGTATGTCTGAAGTTTTAAGGCATTGCCAGATATGCTAAATTATTTTATGTAATTTATAGAAAGTATATAAGCATGAATTTGGCAAAGGCTTATAGAAGAGATAACTAAACAGAAAGGATTTTTAATATGCTTACTCCTTGATAGGAAGCAGCCTCACAGTCTGCAGTATAATTTTTTATCTTTTTTTTATTATGTTATGTTAATCACCATACATTACATCATTAGTTTTTGATGTAGTGTTCCATGATTCATTGTTTGTGTATAACACCCACTGCTCCATGCAGAACGTGCCCTCTTTAATACCCATCACCAGGGTATAATACATTATATGTTATAAAAAAAAAAAAGAAGAAGAAGAAGATAGCAGGAGGGGAAGAATGAAGGGGGGGAATGGGAGGGAGAGACGAACCATGCAGTATATTTACACAAAGAAGTCTCATACTTTGATGATCATTTAGCAGGACAGACACATCTACCTGGCCAAGCATTTTCTCCTTCACAGTCTTTCATGAAAGGCATAAATTAGAGCTAATAATTGGATATGGTTTTTTCCATTCCACCCCTACACTCAACCCTATGAGAGTCTCCCATGTTCTGGGGATAGTAGTAGGAATGTGGTGATAATAAAGGAGAAGAGTCACTAAAGAGTCATTTCTAATTTCCTATCAAGCAATGTGTTTGCTCACATGACTTGTCAGATTGTTCTTCTTAGTCAACATCTCCATTTGTGGCAAAAGCAAATCAGTGTTAGTACTTTTCCAATGGAGACATGTTTTGAATTGTTTACTCAGGGTTGCTTGATTACAGTAGAATTAACATGCTCTTTGAAATACCTGCTCTAGAAACTAATTTTCTCATGGAAATTTTTCCAGTTGAGTAGCTAATGGGTGTGTGGTTGATAGTTTTTCTACTGAAAAAAAAAAACCCACAACTGTTGAAAAACAGGACTTTTAATACCATGTGAATTCTAAGATAATAAATCATCTTGAATATATAAAGATTTGTAATGGATGTAACTAAACTTATCATGGTAATTATTGTATAATATAAACATAGATCATTGTCTTATAGATCTAATACTTATACAATGTTATATCTCAATTATATCACAATAAAACTGGAAAAAATAAATGAACTAAAAAGAAAAGATTCAGTGGAATATCCACTCCTACACTTACACAAGCATATCCACTATCATATTTTGTTTCATATGTTCTCTTGAAACTCTGATAATGTAAAAATGTCAACTTAATAAATGAATTCTAAGTATATGTACATTAAAATAACTGTTGTGTATTTATGCTTTATTTTAAAGAAATATCTGCTTTTGGGGCACTGGGTGGCTCAGTCAGTTAAGGGTCTGATTCTTGATTTTGGCTCAGGTCATGATCTCAAGGTCGTACTGGGTGTGGAGCCTGTTAAGATTCTCTCTCCCCTTCTCCCTCTGCCCTACCCTGCTCACACTCACTCTGTCTCTCTCTAAAAATAAAGAATTATCTGCTTTCAAGAAATGAACTTTCAAACTAACATCATCTACAATTTTTTCTGATCATTTGTGACAGAAACCACTACTTCAATGTGTCAAGACTATAGCTATACTCTGAGAAATGCTGGTATAATCTGTTATGTTTTATAATTATTAAAGAGGTTTTTATAAGTTTATAAGAGGTTTTTATAGATGTGAAATATTTTGAGATCATTTGTTCAAATTACCATACATTTATAAGTTGAGACGGTGTTCAGCCATTAGTACTGATAATAATAATTAAAAAATAGAGCCCTCACTCTGTTCCAGGTGTTGTAACACATGCTTTACATATAATAACTTAACCTATCATAGTAACCTCTTGAAGTGAGAAAACCGAGATGCAGAAAGGTTAAGAGACTTCCCCAAATCACACAAGAGATAAATCATTTGCATTTGAACCCAGGTAGTTTGGCTCCAGAGTCCAGGTGGTCAAGAACGACAACATGTTGCTCCCCATTTGAAATCATATTGCACACAAATGAGAAATCATATAAATATATTCATGATCTCTTGTTAAAGGAGCAAAGCAGTTTACAAACCAGTATTATATCAACTGTATTAAATGCAAACACATATGTGTGTGAAATGTCATATATATGCCTTTATATACTTAATATATATTTGTGTAAATATGTATATGCAGATGCCTACTATACCCACATGCATACACCTACATAGATATTAAAGGAAAAAAAAATTAGAAGATCATACTACATACCAAAATTTAACAGAAGTTAACTTCGGGTGATGTGATTACCAGTGATTATTTCCTTCCTTATAATGTTCTGTATTTTCCAAATCTTTTATCATAAACATGTTAATTTTGTAATTTATTAAAATGCTATTTAAAAAAAAAACCCTTTCATGGAAGAACCACATGTTCTTTTGGTTTCATTTTGTATTTTAGATGTTTAATTATGTGTCATTAAAATAATATACACATAAGCACCTGATGAATTACTGAATTCTCCCTCTGAAACAAATTATACAGTTTATGTGAATTATACTGAATTTAAATAAATTCAAAAAATAATAAAATAAAATAATATATGCATAATAGCCGCCAAAGTTATTTTAATTTCCTCTCCAAAGAGTCCAGGGTAGAACTCTTCTTTCCTCAATGCTCCTCTCTTCTAACTTTTTTTTTTTTAAGATTTTATTTATTTATTTGAGAGAGAGAGAGAATGAGAGATAGAAAGCACGAGAGGGAAGAGGGTCAGAGGGAGAAGCAGACTCCCTGCTGAGCAGGACGCCCGATGCGGGACTCGATCCCGGGACTCCAGGATCATGACCTGAGCCGAAGGCAGTCGCTTAACCGACTGAGCCACCCAGGCGCCCTCCTCTCTTCTAACTTTAATCAAATGCTTTGACCTTTTCATTTCTTCTGTTCACCTGAGACTTCTGTCATGCTTGTTTCATGGCCCTTTCTCTAGTAGTTAGCAAGCCTTCAACCCCTTGTCATGTCAAAGGAAACTTCTTAGTCTCCAGAGCTATGTGTTCCAATATGTTAACCCTTAACCATTCATGGATATTTAAGTCTAAATTAATTAACATTAAGTAAAATTAAAAATTCACTTCCTCGCTCACATTAGCCCCATTTCAAGCCAAGTCTTGTCACTAGCAGCTGCCATATTGGACAGTGCTGCTCCCGTGGTAAGATATATTGTGACTATTCCTCTCAGTTATGCTGGTGGGTTGCAAAAAGTGTATTTCAAATCCTGGAATATGCTTGCTTGCTCTTGGACCCACAGGTTTCTTTTTCTTTTGATTTCTACTTTTCTTTAGTCTTGCCTGAGCATCTAGAAATAACAAAACTCTTCCACTACAAAGATAGTCTCTGGCCAATGATCCATTTGGTTTTACAGATGAGAGTTGATTGCCCCTGCAAGCATAATTTTGGCATTTATCTCCTTCTCAGTTTTGAATTACATTACAAAGTACTATTCACTTAAACCTTGGAGGAGCTATGCCTAATTACACCGAAGGGGCATCCCCAAGTTTCCGACTTGGACAACCGGTAAGAAAATGCCCTTGAATTTGAAGTGCCTTAGCATATTGTAGTTAAGAAATCCAGAGATCTACAGTGAAGGTAGTGGAGATATCATTTTGGGACTAATCAGCTTATGGTTAGGAATGGTGGCTGTTATAATGGATATGAACATCTGCAATAAGGAGAACACCTGCCTCTCAGGTTTTTGTAGAAAAGAAATGAGATGCTTTACATAATTAAATGTCTAACATGCAGGTGAAAAAGTGGTTTTAAAAAGTTAATTCCTGAATCAATAAAGAATTGTGTTCAACAACTAATGCCAGAGATAGAAATAGAGGACTCTATACAAATTATAGAGATTAATTTTCTCATGTAATAAGAAGACCAGAGGTAGGCATTCTAAACTTGGTTCAGCACCTCCATGAAATACTAAAAGGACTCAAATTTGTGATCCTTACCACTCAACTCTCATCTTTAAGATCACAAGACAGTTGTGGAAGTTGTGACCATTACCACATCGTAGGAGACAGAGCTTAATGTGACCCACATGATCCCTGTATTCTGGGATCCACACCCTTGTACGGTCCTCTCTCTTTGAATGTGGGCAGGACCTGTGACTTGCTTCTAACCAATAGAATATGCAAAGGTGAGGGGTTGTTACTCCCATGATACATTATATGATACTCCATTTGAAAAGCGGACTAACTCTAAAGTCTTCCTCCTCACCTACACTGGAAAAGCAAATTGCCATAAAGTAGGCAGCCATGTTGGAGAAACCCATGTGGAAAAAAACTGTGGACAGCTTCTAGGGACTGAAGGTGGTCTCCAGCAAGAAACTGAAGCACTCAGTCCTACAGTTGCAGAGGAATGAATTCTGCCAACAACCTGAGGGAGCATGAAAGAAAATTATCCCCTTGTGATCCTCTAGTGAGACCATGATCCCAGCCGATACTTGGATTGAAGCCTGGTGAGACCCTGCAGTTGAGAAGCCAGCCTGCACTTCTGACCCACAAAAACTGTGAAGTAATAAATGTGTATTGTTTTAAAACACTAAGTTTTTGGTAATTGTTATTCAACAAAGAAAACTAATGCTTCAAAAGAGAGAGGTGAAGGTGCCAGATATCTCCACATGTTTTAAAGAGCTTGCTTGCTTGCTTGCTTGCTTTCTTTCTTTCTTTCTTTCTTTCTTTCTTTCTTTCTTTCTTTCTTTCTCTTTCTTTCCTTCCTTCTTTCTTTCTTCCTTCTTTTCTTTTCTTCTTTCTTTTTTTCCTTTGTTTTTCCTTTCTTTTTCTTTCTCTTTCTCGTCTTTCTTTCTTTCCTTCTCTCTCTCTCTCAACTATCTATAGCTGCAAGAGAAGCTAATAAATGAAATCTTACCAAGATACAATGCTTCAATAAATATATTCAGGACTCTGTTCTCAGAGAAGAGGGGGGAAATATATATTGGGGGAGCTAAGAATGAGATGGCTTCCAGAGTGTTCCTGTCTTAGATCCCAATTTGTCTTCTTCCTTGTAAACAAGATTCCCTTCTCCCAAATTTTCACACAGATGGAGATGGAAAATGGTGGTATCCCATGTCTGTGGAAATATTTTCATCATGACTTGGTTCCAAGTATCAGGAAAAGTAAGCCTTCTTTCTTTTCTAATAAGGCCCATCCTCTCTTTCTGATGATGGCATTTTAACTAGAGTGCTCAGCAGCACACAGTCTCCCTCATTCATAACCACCAATTAATATATGCCTGGAACACCAGTGAGCCTGTGATCAATGAAAATTTTCTGATTTGTACATCTGACAGGAAAGAATATAAATCTGACATCTTACTAATGACATAAGAATCCTTCAGTCAGGTTCTGCTCCTCGCCTCTCTCATTTTTCCATCTCTGTGTCCATCAGCAGCCATTTTGAAATAATGAAGTTAATACAGTGGAATTCATTCTCAGAGATGATCTGGTAAGAGATGGTTTTGAACATAGCTTCTGCCTTTTCTTTGATAAAAAAAATAAACAATTTACAATATTAAATATAATACTGAGCTTTTCATTTTAATATTAATTTCAGATGCGGAATCTTACTAATAACCAAAAGACTGTATAGACATATAGTTTTGGTTATCAGTCTATCTGAGCTTTTAATAATTCCATGCAAAATTTAAGGACCTAATCCAAAAGCATGGAGCAATTGCGGTTCACAGTTTAAGTTACTTAACCTCTTTAGTTCTCAGATTCCTCATGTGTAAAATGAAGAAAGAATCCATATTATCTAAAGTAACTCTGACTCTGTGATCAGTCTGATTTTATGAAGCTTCTCAGAACCTGCATTTCATAACTCAGCTTGGATGACAACCACAGAAGAAACATGATGTGCAGTTAAGTGGTCTGTTCTCAAAACTAAAGAGAGAGACTGAAGGGGAAAGCATTAACATTATCAGGTGGAAAAGGAAGGTACATTTCATCTCACTTTTCTGTGCCTATGTGTATGCACACAAAAGAATGCTAAAATGCTCAACATAGATCGTATGTTTTGTTTGTTTGTTTTAAGATTTTGTTTATTTATTTGACAGAGAGAGAGAGAGAGAGAGCACCAGCAGAGGGAGCGGCAGGCAGTGGGAGAAGCAGGCTCTGCGCTGAACAAGGAGCTCAATGCGGGGCTCCATCTGAGGACCCTGCGATCATGACCTGAGCCCAAGGGAGATGCTTGACTGACTGAGCCACCCAGGCATCCCAAATAGATTGTATGTTGACAGAGGTGCTTGGAAGGACAGGGAGACATATCAAAACTTGTCAGGAAAATGATTTGAAAAGACATGATTTTTGGAAGATTTATAAGGGTGGATAAATATATAGTTTGGAACAAACAGGATAAATTCTAATCTGAGTTGCCATGGCTCCTAGATAGCTATACTTAAGTGACTTAGTCTTCACTGACTCACTGAAGCTTAAAAACTGCACAGACCAATTTCAACAGCTACTATAATATGCCAGCTATTATTTTTCTTTCTTTTACATGTACACATTGTTTAATTTTTTAACAAATTATTTGCTTAAGATTTATTAATTTTAAAAAGACCTATATGTTAACTGTAATTTTTTCACTGTTATTTCCTTTTTTCTTGATAAGACCTGAGTAGTATGAGAAAGATTTTGTTAATGCTTATCAGTAAATCAGATTGGAAGAAAATGTCATTTTTTTGCCGGTGGCAAAGTTCTTGATCATAGATACAGGAAAACTCTTATATTCTTATGCCAGAGTTGGAAATATTTGTCTGTTTTTTGGCTAAGAGTCATCAAGACCAAGTTCTCCCTACAAGAATGAAGACAGCCTGCTGATGATGGTTTGGGATCTAATTCAAATGTTTTCCTATATTTGGAAAGACCTTTTATGAACATTGCAATGACTGTAGCATGGAAGTACAGAAAGTATGGATATTAATAACTCTGACTTTAATTGTTTATTGTTAAATCCATTTAAGATGATTATGCATATTATCCCAAGCCATAGTAAAAATGAGCTGCCTTTCCTGTTTGTTTATATTTGCCTACTTTTCTTTCTTTCTTTCTTTCTTTTTTTTGCATAGGGCACCGTATGTGTGTGAAGGCAAATCAGAGGGCTCATATTTCAGTTCATGCTTCTCCTTAGCAATAGAGAATTTTCTTTCCCTGCTGAGCAAGATTTCTGGCAGTTGAACTAGTCTGTTTGTAGTGCTGTTTAGTTTGGAAACATAGCTAAGAAGTAGACGCCCAGACCCAAGTGCTCATGACAGGAAGTACCACAAGAAGCCAGCCCCATCACAGACACCCGGAGGATCCAACTTCCCTGGATCCAACTTTTCCTCTCCCTAACTCAGGTCAAAGTCACAAAGAGTAGCGCCATCCTCAATGGGAATGGAGTTATAGTTTCAATCTTCTGTGATCACTTCAGCAGCAAATGTCTTCAAACAAATTATTCTCTTGTATTTCTTTCTCCCCTTTAGTTTCTTTTGTTTTCCCTCTCCTCTTCTCACTAAATATTCCCTTTCTCCTGCTCTCTCTTTTCACCACACATTTGACTTTACCTTTCTTTTTCTATTCTTTCTACTCTCCAGCTTATCTTTTCCATGTCCAACTTCCTTTTTCTTTTCCTTCTCTTCTCACTTCAACCACTACTGTAAAACATATGCCATTCAAAAGACTTGTCTCATCCAGCAAGTGTGGAAATTCCAAACACAATGTATTTAGAGAGGATGATACCTTCTATAATTCTACTTCTTCAATGGTGGTTGCTACTAAACATTAATGGTGTATCAGATGGGGCTCCTGTGTGGCTCAGTCGGTTAAGTGTGGACTCTTGGTATTGGCTCAGGTCATGATCTCAGGGTCCTGGGATCAAGCCCTGTGTTGGGCTCCATGCTCAGCAGGGAGTCTGCTTCTCTCCCTCGGCCCCTCTTCCACCCCCTATCTCTTTCTCTATCTAAAAATAAATAAATAAATTTTTGAAGGTGTATCAGAGAATATAAAGGATTGATGATAAATGCTGTGCTCTATCAAAAATTGGCTTAGTTCTTCTTAATCCAGTAAGGTTATTAGATTTTTCTCCAAGTAATGCTATGGGACCTTAAGCTTACAAGCAAACCTAAAGAACGTTAGCCTTAATTGTTTCTGACGGACTTGAGGCTTTCCACCAATAGAGAAATTCCAGAGACTTGTCTAGTCAGAGGAAGAAATGACAATATTTGTTAACTTTAAATAATTAAATATTTGTTAACACTATCATTGATACTTTGGCTTGACAGTGTGGACATATTTCTGATAACAATGCACCAGAAAAATAAACAATGGTAGTTCCATCTTGCTTGGTCATCAGACCATATGATTACTCATTGGTGGGAACTAAGGAAAAAAATGAATAAACAAACAAAAAGCTGAATCAGATCTATAAATACAGAGAACAAACTGATGGTTGCCAGAGGGGTGGGGGTGGAGGTTCGGCAAAATGGGTGTAGAAGAGTGGGAGATACAGGCTTCCAATTATGGAATGAATAAGTCATGGGAATAAAAGGCACAGCAAAAGGAACACAGTTACTGATACTATAATATGATGTAATGGGACAGATAATAACTATACGGGTAGTGAACATGGCATAATGTTGACAAACTTGTCAAAATACTAAGTTGTACACCTGAAGTAAATGTAACATTGCATGTCAACTATACTCACAAAACAAAATAAATAAAATAATATATATATATATATTTAAAAAGAGGAGGATTGGTATGTAAGGACACAAATAAGATTCAGAGCCTACAAGCTCAAAACTACTAACTGAATAATTTCTTTGACCTGCTTTTGTGTATTCAAGAAGGGCAAGAAAATAACTTCACATTCGTCTAAAATTTTCAATCTAAGGAATTTTCTATTTCAGCATTGCCTCTTTATAACACTTACTTTGTGTTGATCTAAAGGGTTTTTTTGTTATGTTAATCACCATACATTATATCATTAGTTTTTTATGTAGTGTTCCATGATTCATTGTTTGTGCATAACACTCAGTGCTCCATGCAGTACGTGCCCTCTTTAATACCCATCACGAGGCCAACCCAACCCCCCAATCAGGATGTACATATCCCTTCAGATCCCTACATTTGTATCTTTGGGGTAAATAGCCGTAGTGCAATTGCTGGGTCATATGATAGCTCTATTTTCAACTTTTTGAGGAACTTCCATACTGTTTTCCAGAGTGGCTGCACCAGCTTGCGTTCCCACCAACAGTGTAGGAGGGTTCCCCTTTTTCCACATCCCCTCCAACATCTGTCATTTCCTGACTTGTTAATTTTAGCCATTCTGACTGGTGTGAGGTGGTATCTCATTGAGATTTTGATTTGGATTTCCCTGATGCCTAGCAATGTTAAACACTTATTCATGTGTCTGTTGGCCATTTGGATATCCTCTTTGGAAAAATGTCTGTTCATGTCTTCTGCCCATTGCTTGATTGGATAATTTGTTCTTCGGGTGTTGAGTTTGGTAAGTTCTTTATAGATTTTGGAAATTAGCCCTTTATCTGTTAGGATCTTAACAACAACAACAACAAAACTTGTGGGAGATAATATCAAGCAATCTTAAAAAATACACCATTGATCTATGAGTCTGTTTTTGTGCCAGTACCACACTGTCTTGATGATTACAGCTTTGTAATAGAGCTTGAAGGCTAGAATTGTGATGCTACCAGCTTTGCTTTTCTTTTTCAACATTCCTCTGGCTATTCGGGGTCTCTTCTGGTTCCATACAAATTTTAGGATTATTTGTTCCATTTCTTTGAAAAAAGTGGATGGTATTTTGATAGGGATTGCACTAAATGTGTAGATTGCTCTAGGTAGCATTGACATCTTCACAATATTTACTCTTCCAATCCATGAGCATGGAACAGTTTTCCATTTCTTTTTGTCTTCCTCAATTTCTGTCATGAGTATTTTATAGTTTTCTGAGTAAGGATTCTTTGCCTCTTTGGTTAGATTTATTCCTAGGTATCTTATGGTGTTGGGTGCAATTGTAAATGGGATCGACTCCTTAATTTCTCTTTCTTCTGTCTTGGTGTTGGTGTATAGGAATGCCACTAATTTCTGTGCGTTGATTTTCTACCCTGACACTTTACTGAATTCCTGTATGAGTTCTAGCAGTTTTGGGGTGGAGTCTTTTGGGTTTTCCACATAAAGTATCATATCATCTGCAAAGAGTGAGAGTTTGATTTCTTCTTTGTTGATTCGGATGCCTTTTATTTCTTTTTGTCGTCTGATGGTTATGGCTAGGACTTCTGGTACTATGTTGAATAACAGTGGTGATAGGGGACATCCCTGTCTTCCTGACCTTAGGGGGACAGCTCCTCCTAAAGGTTTTTTTAATTAAGCTTAATGTTTATTAACTTTTTTAATGGCAAGATTTTTAATGAACGATAGACATTACTCAGGTGGCAAAGAGTAGTTTATGTTTCTTTCTAAAGAAATTATATTTTTTGTAAGGAGGAAGTAAAAATTAAGCCATATAAACGAATTTTATTTTATTTTTTACTACCATTTTGTCTTCTGAGGTTTAAATTACTATATTGATTGAAGATTATTTTCTAACACTTCAAAACTGACAAAAATTAGAAGTCAAAATGGGGTGCCTGGTGGCTCAGTCATTAAGCGTCTGCCTTTGGCTCAGGTCATGATCCCATGGTCCTGGGATTGAGCCCCACATCTCCCTCTCCCACTCCCCCCTGCTTGTGTTCCCTCTCTCGCTGTGTCTCTCTCTGTCAAATAAATAAAATCTTTAAAAAAAAAGGTAGAAGTCAATTATCTGTTAAACTCCATGTATTGTCTATAAATAAATTATACAAAATCATCACAAAAAGAAATCGCATGTCAGATTCTCTTGTGAGTTTCAGACCTGCTAGAAGATTAGGCAATCTACTTTTAGAATGGAGACTGTTCCAACTTCCTTACTTTTCTATTTCATAACAGAAAAACAGATTCTAGACAATTAACTACATTATTTGCTACTTGTTAATTGTCTTCTCTCCACCCAACTAAAATTTAAAATTTCTTCCATTTCTCCTAACTGAAGTTATTACTTTTATCTAAAAAACATCTTTGTATCAGAGTCAATAAGTCATTCTTGAAACTGCATTATTTCAATGAAGCTAACATATATTATAAAAGACCAGATCCTTTTGCACATTTTCCAGAGTAGCAACGTGTGAAGCCTAAATAAAATATGCTGAAGGAAGATTTTTTAGTAAGACAATGTGTATGTCCTGTTTGTTTTCATTAAGTTGTTAACCTAGGGTCTGATCATGACTCCACATTCACTGACATTTCTGTTTGTTTACCATCAGAGGATAAATAACCGCAATCCTTGCTTAGCAAGGAAAGAAAAACTACTCAGGCCTTTCCAGAAACATCTTGAACTTCCTAAAGTAGGGTGAATGGACTATGGGGGAAATTATTAACTCTTGGTCAAAGAAACAATTAATTCAAAACAGATTTAAATCAAGGCAGCCATAAGACATTGGGTTGGAAGGAGGAAAAGGAAAAGAAAAAATTGTTTTGTGTTTCAAGATAGTTTAAGGGATTTCTTTCAAGTATAAAAATCACAACCAAAGGAACGTAAAGCTTAACCAAAAATAACAGTTCTATGATTCTTGGAAAAGAATCAAGTTTTTTTTTTAAATAAAATAATCAGTATATATGAGGGATTGACTATACCAACAATCCTATAATATTTATATTGATGTTGCAATTGAGCAGTGTATATATTGGACCAAAGTCATGCTAAAAGAAAGCAACACAGCTTATGGTTGAGCACAGCTTATTTACAATGTAAGCTTCCATTAATAACAATATAGATACATATCATCAAACTGACACCAGATTTAAGATGGAGCAATTCTTCCCACAGTTTGGTTTCAATAATTTACATGATTAAATGATACCATTTTAAGTCATTTTCCTAATACATAAGAATGTCAAATTAATGTAGCTTCATGTTTAAACTAAAGAAAATACTACAGAATTTTATATGAAATGATGGTATATTCCATTAAGAATCTTCTGTAAAGATTGAATGAAACCATGATATTATGCATGTATAAAAAGTATTAAGGGTAATTAATAATGAGCCTATTATATTTCATCTGAAAAATATGATGTCTATAAAACCATACACACATGTAGGCAGAAATGTATTACATTAACTTTTTATCTAATTTGTAAATATGTAAATCATTTGTAAGAAGAATATACTAATTTCTTGGGGTTTGATAATGATCTATATCAGAATTTCCAAATTAATGGAAGAAAACAGAAAAAAGTACTTAAAGCCATAAGTTATATTTGGGAATTTGTCAAGAAGCCAGATTCCATGGGTTTGGAATATCTGACCCTTTGGCATGTTCCCACATAATCAACCCTTTAACCCAGACTTGGAGTAAAGGGAATAACAGTTATGTTTTTCCTTCTCTGTTTAACTTGGCTTAACTTACTGTAGAAAATCCTCTTTCCCACAGCCTAATTTCGAACAAATTGTAATTTTAACAATACGCTTACCGTGGTTAATTCAGTCATTTTGCCAGTTAACCTGATGAAAGGCCAACTTCAGATATCATTTCCTTTTTAGGTGAGAAAGTAATTAGGAACTCCAACCTACGACTGACTTGTATTCTTATTAGTCATTTTTTTCCCCTCCCACTTCATTTGAGCAAAAATTCCTGGTCATGGGAAGATCCTAACAACAACAACAACAAAACTTGTGGGAGATAATATCAAGCGATCTTGAAAAATACACCTTTTTCCTTCATAAATAACCAATAAGAAATAGGATACTAGAAAATGGACCACAGACAAATCTTTGAAATTGTAATTTTTCCAGGGTAGATTTGAAAGGGCCAAATGTCTTGTTGATTTTTTTGTTGGTCTCAAAGAGAAAATACAGGAATTTAAGAAATAATTATATTTCCTAAATCAGAAGAGAACAGAGTGAAAAACTTATCTGTGATGCTTTTGTTAGAAGGTAGAGAATAGCTGGGGGCTAAAGAAGCAAGACAGTCTAATCCTGCATAATGGAATTGAACATGGCACTACCCATGGATGGATTATTTCAATATTGCTTCAGGTTTGCCTTCTTCATTTGGTAGAATAGCAGTAACCAGAAAATATGTCAAAAGTCTCCTTTATGGGGCAAGAAGACTTCTGGTTTTGCAGATCTGCTAGACACAACACTGGGCAAGCAGCTGGCTAGTCTCTGTGTCAACATTTTCCAAGTAGGAGGTGAGTGAAACACTGAAGTTCCCAGAAATATTCAGGTGATTCTATAGTGGTGGGGTTGAGTGTTTGCAGGAACAGTGTTCTATGATTACAGATGATTTAGAAATGCTATTAATTTACTAATGGTTTGAAGATTTCCTCTGCTAAACAAATGCTTTAACTTTATTTAATCCACTGTTGCCCAAATTTACTTCAGCAAGTAACTTTCCTTTCTGTCCTTCACCATACATGTGTATAAACACACACCAAATCCTTAACAACCTAAAGGACATAAGTATCCTGCACAAATATATGTTCATAAATGATCTTCAATGGTCTTCATCATTGCCAGTCATCTGAACCAAGGATTCAGTGTATTGGTGTAATGGAGGAAAATACTAAGGATTTTGGAACTCTTAGGACCTTTTCAGTGGTCTAATACCATTAATGAAGGCTAAGAAAACCTCAAAGGCTTAATTCCCATTTTTAGGATCTTAAAATTAATCACGTAGAAACTTAACATTCAATTATTTAGAGTATGCTGACTTCAAAAAAATGGCATCTTTTCCATTTTTCTCTGTGTCCAAAGCAGGTGTCTGATAGTCTTTTATTTTTTATGTTTTTAAATGTAAATTCCAGTGTAGTTAGCATTATTATATTATATATTATAATGGTATTATATTAGTTTCAGGTGTACAATATAGTGATTCAACACTTCCATATGTTACTTGATGTTCATCATGATAAGTGTACTCTTAATCCCCTTAACCTATTTCACCCATTTCCTACTCACCTCCCCTCTGGTAACCATGGTAATGATCTGTTTGTTCACTATAGTTAAGAGTCTGTTGCTTGGTTTGTCTCTTTTTTTTTTTTCTTCACTTGTATGTTTTGTTTCTTAAATTCCACATATGAATGAAAGCATAGGGCATTTGTCTTTTCTGACTGGTTTATTTCACTTCACATAACATCATACTCTCTATCTCCGTCCATGTTGTTGCAAATGGCAAGGTTTCATTCTTTCTTTATGGCTGATTAATATTCATATACTTCACATCTTTATCCATTCATCTATCAATGGACCCCTGGGCTACTTCTATAATTTGGTTATTGTAATTAATGTTGCTATAAACATAGGGGTGCATGTATCCTTTCAAATTAATGTCATATTCTTTAGGTAAATACTCAGTAGTGAGATTACTGGATCATAGGGTAGTTCTATTTTTAATTTTTTGAAGATCCTCTTTCCTGTCTTCCACCATGGCTGCACCATTTTGCATTCCTACCAACAATGCACAATGGTTGCTTTTTCTCCACATCCTTGCCAACACTTGTTGGCCATTCTGACAGGTGTGAGGTGCTATCTCATTGTGGTTTTGATTTGCATTTCTCTGATGATCAGTGATGTTGAGCACATTTTCATGTGTCTGTTGGCCATCTATATGTCTTTGGAGAAACGTCTGTTCATGTTTTCTGTCCATTTTTTAATTGAATTATTTGTTTTTTGGGGTGTTGAGTTGTATACATTCTTTATATATTTTGGATACTAACCCTTTATCAGATATGTCATTTGCAAATAGCTTCACCCATTCAGTAGGTTATCTTTTAGTTGTGTTGACTGTTTCCTTTTCTGTGCACAGTATCTGATATTCGTGTTCAAGTCTGAATTGTTGTAGGGACTGGTATTTAAAGATTTTTCTTTCCTTGTTTTTTTTTTAATTTTATTATGTTATGTTAATCACCATACCTTACATCTTTAGTATTTGATGTAGTGTTCCATGATTCATTGTTTGCATATAACACCCAGTGCTCCATTCAATACATGCCCTCTCTAATACCCATCACCAGGCTAACCCATCCCCCCACCCCCCTCCCTTTAGAACCCTCAGTTTGTTTCTCAGAGTCCATAGTCTCTCATGGTTCATCTCCACCTCCAATTTTGCCCCCTTCGTTTTACCCTTCCTACTATCTTCTTCTATTTTTAATATATAATGTATTATTTGTTTCAGAAGTACAAGTCTATGATTCAACAGTCTTACACAATTCACAGCGCTCACCATAGCACATACCCTCCCCAATGTCTATCACCCCGCCACCCCATCCCTCCCACCCCCCACCACTCAGCAACAGTTTCCTGAGATTAAGAATTCCTCATATCAGTGAGATCATATGATACATGTCTTTCTCTGATTGACTTATTTCGCTTAGCATTAAACCCTCCAGTTCCATCCATGTCATTTCAAATGGCAAGATTTCATAACTTTTGATGGCTGCATAATATTCCATTGTATATATATACCACCTCTTCTTTATCCATTCATCTGTCGATGGACATCTTGGCTCTTTCCATAGTTTGGCTATTGTGGACATTGCTGCTATAAACATTGGGATGCATGTACCCCTTTGGATCACTACATTTGTATCTTTGTGGTACTTACCCAGTAGTGCAATTGCTGGGTTGTATGGTAGCTCTAATTTCAACTTTTTGAGGAACCTCCATACTGTTTTCCAGAGTGGCCGCACCAGCTTGCATTCCCACCAACAGTGTAGGAAGGTTCCCCTTTCTCCACATCTCTGCCAGCATCTGTCATTTCCTGACTTGTTAATTTTCACCATACTGACTGGTGTGACGTGGTATCTCATTGAAATTTTGATTTGGATTTCCCTGATGCCTAGTGATGTTAAGCACTTATTCATATGTCTGTTGGCCATTTGGAAGCCTTCTTTGGAAAAATGTCTGTTCATGTCTTCTGCCCATTTCTTGATTGGATCATTTGTTTTTTGGGTGTTGAGTTTGATAAGTTCTTTATAGATTTTGGATACTAGCCCTTTATCTGATATGTTATTTGCAAATATCTTCTCCCATTCTGTCGGTGGTCTGTTGGTTTTGTTGACTGTTTCTTTTGCTGTGCAAGAGCTTTTTATCTTGATGAAATCCCAATAGTTCATTTTTGCCCTTGTTTCCTTTGCCTTTGGCGATATTTCTAGGAAGAAGTTGCTGTGGCTGAGGTTGAAGAGGTTGCTGCCTGTATTCTCTTTTAGGATTTTGATGGACTCCTGTCTCACATTTAGGTCTTTCAACCATTTTAAGTCTATTTTTGTGTGTGGTGTAAGGAAATGCTCCAGTTTCATTCTTCGGCATGTGGCTGTCCAATTTTCCCAACACCATTTGTTGAAGAGACTGTCTTTTCGCCTTTGGACATTCTTTCCTGCTTTGTCGAAGATTAGTTGATCATAGAGTTGAGGGTCCATTTCTGGACTCTCAATTCTGTTCCATTGATCTATGTGTCTGTTTTTGTGCCAGTACCACACTGTCTTGATGATTACAGCTTTGTAATAGAGCTTGAAGGCTAAAATTGTGATGCCACCAGCTTTGCTTTTCTTTTTCAACATTCCTCTGGCTATTCGGGGTCTCTTCTGGTTCCATACAAATTTTAGGATTATTTGTTCCATTTCTTTGAAAAAAGTGGATGGTATTTTGATAGGGCTTGCATTAAATGTGTAGATTGCTCTAGGTAGCATTGACATCTTCACAATATTTGTTCTTCCAATCCATGAGCATGGAACAGTTTTCCATTTCTTTGTGTCTTCCTCAGTTTCCTTCATGAGTATTTTATCGTTTTCTGAGTACAGATTATTTGCCTCTTTGGTTAGATTTATTCCTAGGTATCTTATGGTGTTGGGTGCAATTGTAAATGGGGTCGACTCTTAATTTCTCTTTCTTCTGTCTTGGTGTTGGTGTATAGGAATGCCACTGATTTCTGTGCATTGATTTTTCTATCCTGCCACTTTACTGAATTCCTGTATGAGTTCTAGCAGTTTTGGGGTGGAGTCTTTTGGGTTTTCCACATAAAGTATCATATCATCTGCAAAGAGTGAGAGTTTGATTTCTTCTTTGATGATTCAGATGCCTTTTATTTCTTTTTATTGTCTGATGGCTGTGGCTAGGACTTCTAGATAGTACTAGAAGTTGAATAGGAGTGGTGATAGTGGACAAGATTTCATTCCTTTTGATGACTGCATAATATTCCATTGTGTATCTATCTATCTATCTATCTATCTATCTATCTATCTATCTATCTATCTGCCATGTTCCTGACCTTAGGGGGAAAGCTCTCAGTTTTTCCCCATTGAGAATGATATTCGCTGTGGGTTTTTCATAGATGGTTTTTAAGATATTTAGATACCTAAATATCATATATACCTATACTCTGAAGAGTTTTAATCAAGAAAGGATGCTGTACTTTGTCAAATGCTTTTTCTGCATCTGTTGAGAGGATCATATGGTTCTTGTTCTTTCTTTTTTAATGTATTGTGTCACACTGATTGATTTGTGGATGTTGAACCAACCTTGCAGCCCAGGGATAAATCCCACTTGGTCATGGTGAATAATCCTTTTAATGTACTGTTGGATCATATTGACTAGTATTTTGGTGAGAATTTTGGCATCCATGTTCATCAGGGATATTGGTCTGTAATTCTCCTTTTTGATGGGGTCTTTGTCTTGTTTTGGGATCAAGGTAATGGTGGCCTCATAAAACGAGTGTGGAAGTTTTCCTTCCATTTCTATTTTTTGGAACAGTTTTGGGAGAATAGGTATTAATTTTTCTTTAAATGTTTGGTAGAATTCCCCTGGGAAGCCATCTGACCCTCGGCTTTTGTTTGTTGGGAGATTTTTGATTAGTGTTTCGATTTCCTTAGTGGTTATAGGTCTGTTCAGGTTTTCTATCTTCCTGGTTCAGTTTTGGTAGTTGATACATCTCTAGGAATCCATCCATTTCTTCTAGTTATCTAATTTGCTGGCATTTAGTTGCTCATAATGTGTTCTTATAATTGTTTGTATTTCTTTGGTGTTGGTTGTGATCTCTCCTCTTTCATTCATGATTTTATTTATTTGGGTCATTTCTCTTTTCTTTTTGATAAGTCTGGCCAGTGGTTTATCAATCTTATTAATTCTTTCAAAGAACCAGCTCCTAGTTTCGTTGATCTGTTCTACTGCTCTTTTGGTTTCTATTTCATTGATTTCTGCTTTGATCTTTATAATTTCCCTTCTGCTGGGTTAGGCTTTGTTTGCTGTTCTTTCTCCAGCTCCTTTAGGTGTAGGGTTAGGTTGTGTATTTGAGACCTTTCTGTTTCTTAAGAAAGGCTTGTACTGCTATATACTTTCCTCTTAGGACTGCCTTTGCTGCATCCCAAAGGTTTTGAACCATTGTGTTTTTATTTTCATTGGTTTCCATGAATTTTTTAAAATTCTTCTTTAATTTCCTGGCTGACCCATTCATTCTTTAGTAGGATGCTCTTTAGCCTCCATGTATTTGAGTTCTTTCCAACTTTCTTCTTGTGACTGAGTTCTAGTTTCAAAGCATTGTGGTCTGAAAATATGCAGGGAATGATCGTAATCTTTTGGTACCAGTTGAGACCTGACTTGTTACCTAGTATGTGATCTATTCTGGAGAATGTTCCAAGGGCACTAGAGAAGAATGTGTATTCTGTTGCTTTGGGTTAGAATGTTCTGAATATATCTGTAAAGTCCATTTGGTCCAGTGTGTCATTTACAGTCTTTATTTCCTTGTTGATCTTTTGCTTAGATGATCTGTCCATTTCAGTCAGGAGGTGTTAAAGTCCTCCACTATTATTGTATTGTTGTCGATGTGTTTCTTTGCTTTTGTTATTAATTGGCTTATATAATTGGCCCTTCCATGTTAGGGGCATAGATATTTACAATTGTTAGATCTTCTTGTTGGATAGACCCTTTAAGTAGGATATAGTGTCTTTCCTCATCTCTTATTACAGTCTTTGGTTTAAAATCTAATTTGTCTGATATAAGGATTGCCACCCCAGCTTTCTTTTGGTGTCCATTAGTATGGTAAATCGTTTTCCACCCCCTCACTTTCAATCTGGAGGTGTTTTTGGTCTAAAATGAGTCTCTTGCAGACAGCATATCAATGGGTCTTGTTTTTTTATCCAATTGGATACCCTGTGTCTTTTGATTGGGGCATTTAGCCCATTTACATTCAGGGTAACTACTGTAAGATATGAATTTAGTGCCATTGTATTGCCTTTAAGGTGACTGTTACTGTATATGTTCTGTGTTCCTTGTTCTGGTCTATGTTACTTTTAGGCTCTCTCTTTGCTTAGAGGACCCCTTTCAATATTTCCTGTAGGGCTGGTTTCATGTTTGCAAATTCCTTTAGTTTTTGTTTGTCCTAAAAACTTTTTATCTCTCCTTCTATTTTCAGTGACAGCCTAGCTGGATATAGTATTCTTGGCTGCATATTTTTCTCATTTAGTGCTCTGAATATATCATGCCAGTCCTTTCTGGCCTGCCAGGTCTCTGGGGATAGGTCTGTTGCCAATCTAGTGTTTCTACCATTGTAGGTTACAGATCTCTTTTCCCGAGCTGCTTTCAGGGTTTTCTCTTTGTCTCTGAGAGTCATAAGTTTTACTATTAGATGGCAGGGTGTTCACCTATTTTTATTGATTTTGAGGGGGATTCTCTGTGCCTCCTGGATTTTGATGCCTGTTTCCTTCCCTAATTTATGGAAATTCTCTGCTATAATTTGCTCCAATATACCTTCTGCCCCTCTCTCTCTCTGTTCTTCTTCTGGGATCCCAATTATTCTAATATTGTTTCATCTTATGGTATCACTTATGTCTCAAATTCTGCCCTCATGATCCAGTGGTTGTTTATCTCTCTTTTTTTCAGCTTCTTTATTCTCTATCATTTGGTCTTCTATACCACTAATCTTCTATTCTGCCTCATTTATCCTAGCAGTTAGAGCTTCCATTTTTTATTGCACCTCATTAATAGCCTTTTTTATTTTGACTTAGTTAGATTTTAGTTCTTTTATTTCTCCAGAAAGGGTTTCTCTAATATCTTCCATGCTTTTTTCAAGCCCAGCTAGTATCTTTATAACCATCATTCTGAACTCTATTTCCAACATCTTACTAATGTCTGTATTGATTAGGTCCCTGGCAGTCGGTACTGCCTCTTGTTCTTTTTGTTGAGGTGATTTTTTCTGTCTTTTCATTTTTTCCAGAGGAGAATAGATGAAAGAGAGAACAAAATACTAACAGGGTAACAATGACCCCAGAAAAAATATACACTAAACAAATCAGAAGAGACCTGAAACTGGGGGAAAAGAACGGGAAAGAAAGAAAAAAGAAAAATATATATAAAAAAAAGAATATGATCAAATATGATCAGGCTGGTGAATAGAACAGTGCCACAAACTAGATTTTGAGCGTATTTTGGTCTGTTAGAAGAAACTGCCTCCCCAAATTGTTTTAAAGCAAGAAAAGCTGATATATGTACAAAAATAAGGGTAAATACAATGAAGGGATGGAATATGACTGTAAAGATGAAAATTATAAAAGATTTTATAAAAGGAATTGATAAGATAAGAAGTCGGTTGAAAAAAGAAAGAAGAGGTATAAAAAAAAGGGAGCAAATGTGATCAGGGAGGAGACTAGAACAGAGCCATACACTAGAGATTCAGGGTATATTTTGGTCTGTTAGAAGAAACTATATCCCAAAATTTTAAAGAGAGAACAACTTATATATAAACCAAAAATAAGGTTAACTACTATGAAGGGATAGAATATGACTCTAAAAATGAAAAATAAAAAAAGATTTTTAAAAAAGGGATTGAAAAAGGGAAAAAGAAAAATTCCAAAAAAAGAGAAAATTAAAAAAAATTAACTTTTTAAGACTAAAGAATCATGGGAAAAAAGCCATGAATTCTATTTGCTGTATTCCCCTAGCGCTGGAGTTCTGCCATTCTCATTGATCAGCAAACTTGGTCCTGGCTGGGACTATGGTACTATGATGCTGGAAAGAATGTAACCCATGAAATCCTTTAAAGGACTCCTCTGTCTTGGAATTGAAGTATTTTATCGCCCAATCCTGTAAGTTCCAAAAAAAGTTATAAAATAACAATTGTAAGCCATTTTTTGTGGTTATTTAATTTTCTATGTTATCCTTATACTCTAAAGATCTGACAATGTGGCTGGGAAATGAGCAATTTCAATACTAGTAACAAAACCATCCATTTTTTGTTGCTGTTGGGGGAGGGCAGGAGAACCATATTTAAATGTCTTTCTACATTTAACATCATGACCTGGATATGGCAGTCTTTTAATGATGCTGTTAAAATTGTATTCATGTCAAAGTCAGCAGAGTCCTCACTGCCACTACTGGAGATAGTAGGAGGCTATGTGGAATAAAAATAAGATGTATATAAGAAAACAAGAAAATAAAGTGCATATAACAGGTATACATGTAGTAGACATGTAGTCTTGTATTTTTTTCTAGACTAGAGATAATATCTTTAATCTTATGACATATGGTTTTGTGGAAATTTCATCATGACGAACCACATTTTGAAAAATACAAGTTGCTATGTTTCTTTAAGATAGTATCAAATCATAGCTTTTCAACAAATTTAGAACAATACCAAATGGCATTTTTTTCTTTTCCTCCTCATTATATCTCCTTGACTCAGTTTGATCAAATAATAGCATGAGTTCAAGAATATTCAATTCACAGAAAAGCAAATGCTTTTTTAAAAAATAAAGAACTTGTTCAGTCTCAAAAGTCTTCAGACTTGTTCTTATATGTATAGTGTCCTGGGTCATGAAATAATAATTGTCATACACACAAAAAATTTACTATTACAAAAATTAGGCTATTCTTAAGCTATCAAAAAAAGCATGTTTATTTTTATTAACTTATCATACCCAGAGCATCTACAGGATCCTTCAATGAGTTTTTTTAGCTTCATAAATTTTTAAATTGTGTGAGACTGTATATATATTTTCTATATATTAAGTATAATATATATTTTATAAATATAGATATACATGTGGATGTTATAGATATAGATATAAATATAGATATATACAGATGTAGATCTATTAATTAAAACTAATTCAAAGTCAAAAGCCTCCCAATGAAAGGTTAGCATTTCATGCCAGATGCAGGGATTCTTAGTATTAGCTTGTTTGGTATACTTCAAACTTCACAATTTTGTGGAGATACAGAGATTACTACTTGTTCTGTCCCTGGCATTTTTGTGTAGTGAGTTAAAATTATAGAAACTAGTTACATATAAGTCATATGATCAAGGCATTTTCCATCTATATCATTCATCCACCCGTTCATTCACTAACTCACCAGTGTTTATTGAGTGCTTACCATGTGCCGAGCTCAGGGCCAGGTGCTAAGAGTAGAATGGTGAACAGGCACTAGGGGCTTTATGGAGTCTACTCTATGTATACAGCCACATATGTTGATGTTTCCTGTCAAGAAATTAACCGAAAGAATCAATGTGTCCTTCCAGTGTTTGTTTAGAATCTATAATTTAATAACATTTTTAAAAATCTTCTTTGGACTTTAGAATTTCTTTACTTCAAATTAATTCAAAATATATTTGAAACATAAAAGAAAAAATCTTTTTATGAAGTTACTAAAAGCAATGTTTTATAAACTTGTTGACAACTGTGAAATTTGCTAATCATTCCCCCCCCCTCCACGCACAATATGGCTAATCTATCTGTAATAATGGCAAAGGGAAAAAAAGTAAAGCTATTCTATATCTAATCATATTTCCTCTAAAGCTCTGTATGACCAAAACATGATTTCCAATGGAAAAATAAATGAGACCAACTAAAATATGTTGAGGAAATTAATCAGTACATCAACAATGATTTTCATGCACTAGTTGGTAATATTTCCCTAATCCCAGGTAAAAGGTTCTCAGATGTCAAAAGTGTTTCACAATTTAGGATATCTGGAAAAACTGGGGAAAAAATGCCTTCTTGAGCAGTAATCATGATGGGCCTCCTTTCCTTGACGTTTGGGTTTATGTCAACAATAGGGATGATCAAATAGGTTTATTGTAGCAATTTATCGACTGTTCTTCCCTAGAGTAACATAATTTATTTCAATTGTGATATTGGTATAAATGAGGACTGTAATAGTAAAATCCCATCACGTTACTGTTTAATATGTGGAAATACTTCTACTCACTTCTGTGGTTATAATGCTTTCCTTTTTCACCCTGTCATCCCACCCCCACCAACACACTTGGTTACACGTTTGGTTGATTTACCCTAAGTGTGCCATGTTTGATTTTCTCATATTTCTCCTCATGACATTTGTACCCCACCTGTCATACTTGCACATCCTACCCATAAATAAATTTGAAGATTCATAATATTTAAGTTGCCCAAACTTATTTGTACTTAGGGCCTCCTTGATTACTCATTCCCTGATCCCGTACAGGGTAATATCTAACCTTCCACAGCCTATTAAACTTGACCCCTTTAAGATCACCAATGACTTCTTTAACTTTAAATATGTCCCCTTCTTCCTCTTTGCCACCGCCAGTACGACTTGCAGAAATCAATACTTCTCTATGTTCCCAGAAATAATATGAAGTCACCCTGTGTGTCAGACATGGTGCTTTGTAGCAAGAAACAGAATCTGGTGCTTGCCATCTGAAATAAGAAAGAGAATTTTAACAGAGTCAGGGACCTCATGATCAATGGGAAGCTGTAGACCTGCCCCAGAAACCTGGCAAGAACAAAGAGGTGTTGGCAGCAGGATTCACTGCCTGCCCAGTTCCCATTGCTAAAGCAGTCTGTTATTCTCACACTCCAGACACCTTGCTTATTTCGATTTCCAAGCTTCTTTGTGTAGGAGTCAAAGTGTCACTCCTCAAGAGTCAAAAGTCACTCCTCAAGAGAGCATCTGAGGGACAAGCCAAACATATTACCGTGCTTCCTCCTACCTGCAGTCTTGACTGTTTCCACAGAATCTTTCCACTTTTGGTTTCCAGGAAACTATTTCACTATTATTTAGAGAAGGAGAATGCCTCTGGCTGTGTCTTCTCTGCTTCCTTTGCTACAAGTGCTAATTGTAGGCATAGGCTCCCCTCTCTTGCCTGTCTCTAAGTTTTCTCTTCAGAGTCACACTCAATACTTAAAGAATACCTCTACTAGCCTACATCTTGCAAAAGCCTTGACTTTTCTTCTTCTTCTTTTTAGTCTCCACAGCCTGCTATATATTTCTACTTGCATAAATTACGGTCATCTCAAATTCAATATATTTAACCCTAAACTTATAATCTTCCCTCTCCTTTCTCCTAAAAAACCTTAATACCACATTATCCCAAGCATATACATAATGTCAGCCTTCTACCTTGAGTTGGTCTTAATTCTTAATAAATCACTGCTTTAGTTCCTATGTTCTCTTCCAACTTGTTCATCTGAGATATGAGTTTATTTAATTTATTATCCATTAGTCACCCCATGTGCAGAATGCCTGGGCTCTGCAACAGGTCCTCTGAAGGGTTTTGTTTGAAATGTCAACGGTAAGTCCAATGAGGTTCAGAAACTATTTGAGAAATGGGCACTGTTTTTGTTTTATTTAAATTCCAGCTAGTTAACACATAGTGTAATATTAGTTTCAGGTGGACAGTATAGTGATTCAACACTTCCATATAACACCTGGTGCTCATCACAAGTGTTCTCCTTAATCCCCATCACCTATTTCACCCGTGCCTCCACCCACCTCCCCTCTGGTAACCATCAGTTTGTTCTCTATAGTTAGGAGTCTGTTTCTTGGTTTGCCCCCCCCTCCTTTTTTCCCCCTTTGCTAATTTGTTTTGTTTCTTAAATTCCACATATGAGTTAAATCATGTGGTATTTGTCTTTTCTGACTGATTTATTTCACTTAACATTATACTCTCTAGTTCCATCCATGTCATTGCAAATAGCAAGATTTCATTCTTTTTTATGGCTGAGTAATATTCCATTATATATATATATATATATATATATATATATATATATGCCACATCTTTCTCCATTCATCTACCAATGGACATCTGGGCTGCTTCTATAGTTTGGCTACTGTAACTAATGCTGCAATAAACATAGGGGTGCATATATCCTTTCTCCAAATGAGTGTTCTTATATTCATTGGGTAAATACTCAATAGTGAGATTACTGGATCATAGGGTAGTTCTATTTTTAATTTTTCAAGGAACCTCCATATTATCTTCCACAGTGGCTGCACCATTTTGCATTCCCACCAGCCAAATCACTGTGCAAGAAGGTTCCTCGTTCTCCATATCCTTGCCGACACTTACTGTTTCTTGTGTTGATTTTAGCCATTCTGACAGTTGTGAAGTGATATCTCATTGTAGTTTTGATTTGAATTTCCCTTATGGTCAATGATGTTGAGAATCTTTTTGTGTGTTTCTTGGCCAACTGTCTTCTTTAGAGAAATATCTGTTTTGTGTCTTCTGCCTATTTTTGATTGGATTATTCATTTTTTGGGTGTTGAGTTTTATAAGTTCTGTAAAAAAATATTTATTTGTTTGTTTTAGAGAAAGAGACAGCAGGGGGAGGGGCAGAGGGAGAAGGAGAGAGAGAATCCTCAAGCAGACTCCCCGCTGAGCACAGAGTCCAATGCGGGACTCAATCCCAGGACCCTGAGATCATGACCTGAGCCATAATCAAAAGTCGGCCTCTTAACCGACTGAACCACCCAGGTGCCTGTATAACTTCTTTATATATTTTGGATACCAGCCCTTTATCAGAAATGTCATTTGCAATATCTTCTCACATTCTATAGGTTGCCTTTTAGTTTTGTTGATTGTTTCTTCCACTGTGCAGAAGCCTTTTATTTTAATGAAGTCCCAATAGTTTATTTTTGCTTTTGTTTCCCTTGCCTCAGGAGACATATCTAGAAAAAATTGCTATGGCTAATGTCAAAGAAGTTACTGCCTGTGTTCTCTTCTAGGATTTTTATGGTTTCAAGTCTCACATTTAGGTCTATAATTCATTTTGAATTTATTTTTGTGTTTGGTATAAGAAAATTGTTCAGAGAGAAAAGAGGAAGAAGAAAAGAAGGAAAGGAAGGAAGGAAGGAGAAAGAAAGAAAGAAAGAAAGAGAGAGAGAAAGAGAGAAAGAGAGAAAGAGAGAAAGAGAGAAAGAAAGAAAGAAAGAAAGAAAGAAAGAAAGAAAGAAAGAAAGAAAGAAAGAAAGAGAGAAAGAAAGAGAGAAAGAAATACTGTAAATAAAAGAGTACCTAATAAAACTTCAGGAGATCCAGGTTCTACTTCCATACTTCCCAATAATTAGCTCTAGTAAACCATTAAACATCCCCTGGCTTTCAATGACTGCATCTATGAGATGAGGCATTAGGCTGTGTGGTAAAGGATCTTTCCTAGTCCTAACACTTCATGACCTTTCTTCAGATGACCCTGTTTTTCAGATGATAGTATTAAAGCTAAATTCTCAGATGCCCCTAGATTTAAGTAGAGTTCTCAACAAGCCCCCCAAGTGGTGCTCAAGATTGCTGAAGGGGAGTGAAAGAGCCTGTCATTCTCCAATTTTCCCTTCCTAAGAAATCAGGATCTGAAATGCTGAGCCAGAGTTGGGGTACAGTGTCTGGGAGCCTGAGTCAATTATAGGATAGGCATCTCTCCCTATCTCGGCCATGTGTAGCCACAGAAGGATAATCTAAGACATCATCTTAGGAAGAATCTGAATCAGAAGCCAATTAGACTATGCAAACCAATCTAAAAGAAGCAGAAGGGTGAAAAATACATAGGAGTTGGAGAAAGATTCTAGGGAATTTCTCTTAGAAGAATTTTCTCATAGGATCTTCATGATCTCAGGCTAAAATCTTTGACCTGGCTGCTGTGTGTGTGTGTGTGTGTGTGTGTGTGTGTGCACGCTAGTTTGGGTAGACTACTAAAGGTATAAACTAAAAAGCAATGGGCTAAAATGTGAATGAAATGTTAGAAAATGAAGGTAAAAATACATAAATTATTCTTTTAATCTTTTTAAGACATTTGATAGTGAAAAGAAAAAATATAAGTAGTAGCAAGAGGTAGATTGGAAAAAAGTACTTATTAAAAACCTATTGCACGTATGGCACTATTCTAGAGAGTCAACAACATATATCACAAACATGAACCTAAAACTGCACTGTGATTTTAATGTAAAACTAAAATTATCATAGTTCTAGACCAAAATTAGACTGCCAAACATTTTTGATGAAAACACACATCATAAAGAAGAAAGCAGATTAAGTCGATGGTGATTTGTCAAAATCTTCTTATAAAACTTCTATAGGTCTGTCTGAAATAGAATGGCCTTGCTATCTCACATTTGTGACCCAAGGATGAACTGTCCTTCATGGCTTCTGGAGTTGTTAGGGGGCATGACTACCACAGTGAAACTGAATATACTCAGGGGACTCATCGGATAATAATGTACTTCAGGCTACAATTTATGACTAAAACTTTTCACAGAGTTCTATAGTTTGAAAATGTGTGGTAAACAGAAAATGAGACTGGTGTGTGTTAAGAGGTCAGGGATGCCACATTTTCCTTTTAGAATTCCATCTGTCACCACAGGAAAGAAAATGTATCGTTGGCACTCACACAAACTTCCACACTACTTAGGGATGCAAGAACTGCTTGGACTACTTTTCCTTCATTGATTTATTTATCATTCGTTCATATGACATGACTATTGCATATCATTTATGCACTAGGTACTAAGAAAGAGAAATGAAAGGATGAAGAAGAAAGAATGCCATGTCCTCACAGAGTTGACCATCTGGTAGGGGACATGAACAATAACCAAATAGTTGCAATGCAATTCAATAAGCATTATTATTATCGGAAGTACAGAGTGCTATAGAAACACAAGAGTTTGCACTCATTCAAGAATTTAGAAATGGATTATGAAAAGAATAAAATTTCAGCTGAAACAAGAAGAGTTAGATAGACAAAGAGGGAGAAGTCTCTTCCAGGCAGATGTATCAATAAAAGTAGTCTAATTATGCTGAGATAACAAGAAAGATCTCCAAGTGTCAATGGTTTACAACTACGAAGACTTGTTTTGCTTTCTTTCTATGTGTCCATCATAGGTTGGTTGCAGCTTTGCTCCACGTCTTCTTTTCTCTTGGACACAAGTCGATGAATCATCCCCCAGCTAAAACACTGCATGTCTGTGGCAGAAGACAGATGGCTCTTAGAGTTATCATCCAAAAGTGACACATGCCACTGCTGCTTACATTTCACTGGACAAAGCAAATTGTGTGGCCAAATCCACAGGGCAACAATGTATAATCTCCCAATGGGCAGGGAGGGGAATCATATTGAGAACGAGACTTAATGGCAGAAAAATTAAATCATCTGTCAATGGTATAAACAAAGGGATAGACCCAATACAGAATTTTCTGTATCTTAAGACTTAAATCGATTTCAGTTAGCTTGAGCTTAGATGATGAGCAGAAAGTGATCAGGCATAATGCTGGTCAGCAAGCACCAGCCAGATTAGGCAGGCTCTAAAGGCTAATTAAAAAGTGAGAAATTTATCATAAATGTTTTGGGTAGCCTTTGATGGCTGAGTGGAATATAGAAACTAGATTGGAAACGGGCCAGACTGCAGTAAGAGGAGCCAGTTAGAAAGTGTGGGCCTTAATCCTCTGAGAAACAAACTGAGGGTTCTAGAGGGGAAGGGGGTGGGGGATGGGTTAGCCTGGTGATGGGTATTAAAGAGGGCACGTTCTGCGTGGAGCACTGGGTGTTATAGGCAAACAATGAATCATGGAACACTACATCAAAAACTAATGATGTAATGTATGGTGATTAACATAACACAAACTAAAAAAAAAGATTAAAAAAAAAGTGTGGGCCTTAATCCATGTGAAAAATCACGAGACCTGAACAAAAACAGAAGAAATGGAAAAAGCCACTAAGATTTATGGTGTTTAAAAAAAAAAAAAGATTTATGGTGTTTGGAAAACTGACTCAGCAGTGGTTGGAGAATTCTTGGATATGAGAGGTGATCAGGGAAGGAAATAAGATGCAGCCCAAGTTTTGTTTCATTTGGTAGGGCAGTATCAATCCCAACATAGAAAGCACAGAAAGGGATCAGGTTTGGGAACAAGATGGGAAAATCTGTTTGGGACATTTTGAGTGTGGTGCTTCTAGAAGGCATTCCACTGGAAGTATCCAGTAGACAGGTACACACTTAGATCTAAAGTTATGGAGGAAGGAAAATCCAAGCCAGAGAGATAAATATGGGAGTTGTCAGGATATTGTTTGTAAACTAAGCTAAGGAGTGACTGTCATCCAGGGTGATGGTATGAAAGGAGAAAGGATTAAAAACTAACGCAGCACAACACAAACATTTTTTCTTGTGGAGAGATTTTTCTGTGGCCTTTATTTAAAGCACGCTCCCCATACCTTTATGAGTCTACCGGTAGACTGGTAGAGGAAGGGCCTTCGCTCTTGAAGAAGGGCCATAGGTGCTTCCTCAGGGTGGCCCACAGCACTCAACGTATAGTGGTCAGAAGAGCAATTCAGGAGTGAGTCCCACAGTTTGGGTTTCAGTTCCCTGCTTTGCTCATAGCAGCCATGTGCCCTTGGAAAACCCCTTAATCAACCCTGTCTTAATTCTCTCCTGTGCAACACAGGGATGCTAACACCTCTATTCCACACTGAGCAAGGCTGTCAGGACTGGCAAAGCCGAATAGTATAGACGAAAGTTCTTTGGGAGCCAAAAACTATCTCGAAATGCAAGTTGGTATTATAATGTGCACTCTCAAGAGGGGAAATTCCTAAATCTATTTCGAGGTCTCATAAAATATGGAGAAAATAGAAAGTTCTTTGCCAAACTTCATAAAAGAAAAATTGACAACATTTCTGACATGACTCATTCTTCCTTTGAAAACCAATGATCAGATAAGGGTCAGCTCCTTTTAAATAGAAACTTAAGGAAAACAAAACTTTTAAGAAGTCTTTTCCGTGTGAGGGCTGTTGTTTTTCACGTTGCTCATTTTGGAGGTGTCTGTTACTTATATATGAGTTGACCTCTGGCCCTAACCTTAACCCTGATCTTTGTCTTTTTTTCCCCTCAGGCGGATACATTTGAATGGTAATAAAATAGTTAAATTTTCCATTTATGTTACCAAATCAGCAATCTTCCTTGTGAAGCTCTCCATATTAACCAAAAACTTTGAACATCATTACACTTAAAAAAAATTAATTCCAGAAGACTCGTCTAGAGATGAGAAACCAGCTGAGTGTTTGCACTGCCAATGGCTCAGTGAATGTGTTTTCTATAACTTCCATTTTCAAAGGGTAATTACAACTTCTTTTTCAACAATTTTTGTTTATTTAGATTAGAGCTAACCTTCACTGTCATTGTCTATGTGTTTTGTTCCCGTAAACTCCAATGTAAAAACTCTTTAGTACTCATTATCCAAGCAGTTTATAAGAAGGTTTGGACTCTTGGTTGTATGTCTAGTGTTATTTTTTTTTTAAGATTTTATTTATTTATTTGACAGAAATAGAGACAGCGAGAGAGGGAACACAAGCAGGAGGAGTGGGAGATGGAGAAGCAGGCTCCCCGCAGAGCAGGGAGCCAGGATGTGGCTTGATCCCAGGACCCTGGGATCATGACCTGAGCCGAAGGCAGATCCTTAACGATCTGCCACCCAGAGCCACCCAGGCGCCTCAAGTGTTATTTTTTTTAAGTGTTATTTTAAATACTCTGTCAAGAGTAGGACTTATACTTTTAGTTTACTATAATCTCTGTTTTATTTTCACAACCAAAAATTGCCCCAAACATGAAAGCAATATGAAGTTAGTATATACCAGAGAAAGTACTGTGATTTAGAGAGAAAAGGAAATAAAACTTCACTATACATTTCATTAAATTTGAGTTTTGTGGAATAAAATGTTAAATTCAGGGATATATCGATAGAAATTTTGATCTTTGCAGTTAATTTCTAGCTTGCATTAACTCTAGAGATAAAATATATTAGGTATATGGGCCATCACTCACCACAGCTACCCCAAAAATCACTAACCTGTCATTATATGTTTTCTCTCAGTGAGTCCTCAGAATTTTTCTCAACACAATGCCCCAGGCAGCCGCTTCCAGTCACTTAGGATTGGCAAAGAAGATGAAACTGATTTGCCACTCTGAGACCAACAGTCTCAGGGATATATGCCAATACACAAATGTATTTTTCCTACTTTGTAGTAGATATATCTTGTATATAGCCATGATCTTTGAATGTAAAAAAATCTTTCTTGTAACTTAAATTATAGTATAAACATGAAATTTTTATACAACTATTTTTACAGGTATTAACACTACTTATGGTACAATAAACTATTCCTCTTTTACCAGTACCCATTCTGTCACCCTTCATACCATCCAGAAATAATAAAGTGTTTGCTTATTGTTAATCACTAAATGCTTATTTAGAAATTATCACTGCACTCATTTCAAATAAACTGTTAATTTAGAAAAACCTTATGTAAACTTCTCTTTATCACTTCCATGACTACAACCTACTTTTTTCATATTTCAACTAATCTTTTCATTACTATTTGTAAAGCAATAACAAAATGGACATTTATTATACACTAATGTGGAAAGTTACCATTATTCTTCTGGAATACATCCTTTTGCCTCTTATTGAAAGGCATTTCCCTCTTTTTTACATCCTTTTGGACTCTTCCAAATGAAACTCCACTAATTGCATTGTAAAGTCACACCAGATAGATTTTGAGATCATGCAGATGTGTGTTGACAAAATAGCTATTTCAGACTTTGTACATTGCTTTGAAAAAAGTGTTTTAGTGACTGAGAAATGACATTTGCTAAAGAAAATAGGTTGACTGAAGGTAAACAGCTGTTTCTATTTTAAATATTCCACCTGTTGGACCACATTTTATATTTGTCCCCTTTTCAATTCAGATCTTCAACAGATTCATCTTTTAGCTATTATTTATTTAATGATAGATGTCTGATATTTGTAATATTGATGTAGGTAATAAGCTGTTTGGTGTTACATTGTACCTCTTGGCTGGGCCTTTGGGAACTTTATTATAATGCACAGTTCTTTGTTGACAGCATCAAATAGATTTCCAACTGCTATGAAAAAATGTAATAATATCTCATTGTCTATAGCATTATGATGTGAAATCTTAGAAATGTGGTTCCTTAAAAGCACATCTTAGTATATTGGCTTTGTACCAACACTTAATATATATCTTCTTAGAGAGTCCCCATTTAAAACTCACTTTGAATCAACTTAATAAATCCTTGCTATGAAAATATTTTATGGCTACTTATCAAAGGATCTTTATGTAAAAATAATAATAATTATAATTATCATAAATTGATGCTTGTTGATTTTTCTGTCATGCATGTGGTATCATTGTAGTATAGTCATTAAAATACATTTAGATTACTTATGCAAATCACTACTTAAACATCTTGAATAAATGGACTGATATATTAATTCACTCAATGTTAAGTGATTTTTATTTGCAATATTTCTTGAAAATATACATGCCTATTCTCACATATACCCAAAACTTCACCCACCGACCACATACCTCTTCTTCCACCAGATTTAGAGATACAAAGATAGTAAAACAGTTCCTATTTTCAAGGAGTTTATAGTTTGGTGGAACTTCAAGTCAAATAATCAGTCTGTTCAAAAAAACTTGAGCAAGATTGGTTCATCTACTTAACTTGTTTGTTGACAAAATTAATTGAACAAGTCACCTGCTGTAAAGCAATTGAGTAGAAAGAACTATATAGATCCTATTATAGAAAATATTCTGCCACCCCAGAAAACTCATAATTCATGGGCTGGATCATTGGCATTTTCAATGTCTCTTGAATAACCACATACCTCAAATGAGAATTAAAATGACATATGCTACAATTTGTGTGACATTGATAAGCCCCAGAACACTTAACAGGTCCAATTTCCATGATTCAAACGTACTGGTCAGGGAAGATGTATGTTCTCTCTCTCAGAACCAGAAATCAATAATTTGAGGTATTCTCAATTAGCTCCATAACATGCTATAAAGATTTTATTAGATAACAATAGAACTAGTGAAATGTCAGTATATGGCAATCATTTAAACAAAAAACTACTTGAAATTTAAGTAAAGAGCTTAATATAGTCACAGATATATTTAAGTAGATCATAGTCAGTAATTTGAATTCTTCTCAAATGATATTCTCATCAATAAATTGTAGGAAACTAATCTAATGAATGGACTTGGAACTGTCTGAAATCCAATATTGGTTACTCAGTGATTGGTAACTTGGGAATGACATTATCACATCATACCCTGGGAAGGCTCACAGAGACTGTGTATAGCTCTGAGTTAAGCTGCACACTTGAATGGTGCATGTGGCTGGTACTCCCAGAGCTGTGCAGTCTGCAACTTACACAACCTTCAGCAGCCCCAAGAGCCTGCAAATGGCTTGATGTTAATGTCTTGATTAATGGTTTTGATGATTAATATGATTCTCACATTTATGTCAAGATTAGCCCTAAGTTTCCTAAGAGAAAATGTACTAGGTTCCATTCAGAGTGACTGTATCAAATGAGTTAGAAGTTCTACATTATAGTTTGTTAAGATTGGCTGTGCATTCAAAATTTGGCTAATTTTAGCAAAATCCTCAAGTATATGCAAGATTTGCTTGAAAAATAAAGTAGATTCAAGGTTATCCCTACAACAATGGCACTGTCATTTGCATCTCAAAGTGTTTTCTTGAGTAGCAGGTGAGGAATGACATCATAGTAAGCACCCCTGGTCTCCACCTAACCAGCGCCCCCTCCTGTCTGTACCACAGTCCTTAATAGAGGTAGACCCACAGGAATGGGGGGCATGGCCCGCATCATTTTTTTGTGTTGGGGAGACTAAAAAAGAGGAAGTCTGCTCTGAAAAATGAATTAGACTCACAAATACAGATTAGTCAAAGGAAGTTCAGACTTTTGTTTGAGAATAAGAAAGAGAAAAACAACAACAACAAAAAAAACCCACAAAAGTCCTAGGGCAGCAGATTCGCATTGTCAGCTGTTTCTGATTCAACTCAATGCCCCCTTTGGCCACCTTTCCATCATTATTGTAAGGGAAGACCCCTCTGCTAACTAGGCCATTCATCTTAGGTAAAGCCTTAAAGGGAATGAATTCAGTGTCAATGTTCTAATTCTTTAGTAACTACATAAGCTTTATTTACTCATCCATTCAATAAATATATACAAATTTCTAATGAATACGACATAGTCCTTTCTCAAACAGCTCATAGTCAAGTAATGCAGACAGATGTAAACAAAATACTGCACTATGGTATCCTAAATCCTAAATATGAGCAAAACAGAAAAGAAGAATGCTCAACTTATTTACCGTTTGGGCATAGAAAGAGAGACTTCACACATTAGAGGAAGTTCAAGTGGCAAGGGGAGGGAGCAAAGACCCATATGAATGTCAATACCACTCTTGGCTTCTCTACTGTCTGGAATATAAGAAAAAAATCTCCATGGAATGGTCTACAAGGGGCTGAGGTTGGGGCTTCCTCAAAACAGAACCAAGTTTACCCGCATCCTGCAGATGGCAATACTTTCTGGGAAGAAATACAAATTTATAAGAGACTAGAGAGCAACATGGGTCCAAAGTGGATATGGAGATGAGAGAATGTGATCTCTGGATCCTCCTTGGACCACTGTGTTTTTATTTATTTATTAATTTATTTTAAAGATTTATTTATATGTTTGAGAGAGAGACAGAAGGAAGGAGAGGGGCAGAGGGGGAGGGAGAGGGAGAATCTCCAGCAGACTCCCTGCTGAGTGCAGAGTCTGAGGTGGGGCTCCATCTCAGGACCCTGAGATCAAGACCTGAACCAAAACCAAGAGTACACTTGACCCACTGAGCCATCCAGATGCCCATGGACCACTGTGATTTGAAACACATATAAAAATCAGAAGTTATTCTTACACTGCCAAGGCCATGTGTTTCTCTCTGCTGTTTCCATACCAGCTATACTCATCTCCTTTTCACTCTTCCAAAATGCTCTGTTTCCCATCCTCAGGGCTTTTGCGTATCCTGTTCCTTCTGCCAGGAACACTCTTCCTTCCCCAACACTCCACTAAATTCCCAAACACACTTCATATCTCAGCTTCAACTTCACTCCTGGGAGGTTCCCTGACCATATCTCCACCTCCCATCTGAGAAAAATCAGATTCCCCATTTATAAGTTCTCATACTTCCCTGTTCTTTTTTTCATAACACTTAGGTTGTTTTCAATGATATATTTGGCTATTGTTTCCCATCTCACTAACTATGGAGCAGTGGGCAAATATTAAACTATTTTGCTCACCCCTGTATTTTGTTAATGTGTATTTAGCCTAGACTTTATTTAATAAATAAGAATATATGCTTAAACCAATTTAAGAATGTTATCTTTGATACACTCCTTTGTTGTGGCTACTTCAGTGGCATCCTTCACTTCTGAATCTCAACATAGACTACTCAAATCAGATGTTTTAGTTATTTTCAATTGCACTTTCTAGTGTATAATCTCAAATACCCAAAGGAAAAATGTCTCTACTTTTTTTTTTTAGAAATTGCTATGATTTTTATTCAATTTGGGATCCTGATTAGAAAAGCAGTGAGATTTATGCCTTACAAACATTGCATTGTTAGTACATCATTTTGAGATGGCTTCACACTGATTGTATATAGAGAAAAAGTAACATTGGAATTAAGGCAATAACCACATGTACAAACCAAGCACAATACCCTGACACAGTCCTTGGTAAAAAGCTCTTTTGCTTAGGTGGTGGTTGATATTACTGCATGCAGGTCAATTACTGAAGGATATGCTTCATTTATTTAAAAAATCCCTCCTACTGGCCCACGATGGCCAGAAGAAGCTTTCGGTAATCTCCACTTGTGTCACTTGAGATCATTGTGCCCAGGGTCTTCTGATACATCTGACTGAACGTCTGTTTTATTTGTACAAGATCAATCTCACTTCGAGTGACCACAATCCTGACCAGGGTGGAGTCATCTGTGCCGGCACTTTTCATAGAATAGTAGAGCCTCTCAGCAAAGAAGGCAGGGCAGTTCAGGGCACACTGCAAAATGGTCTTTAAACCACTTTCAACATTTCCAGAAAATTCACGGGCAACACTACTTAGCAAGTCTCAATTGGCCACCCTGGAATAAGACTCCACGGTAGCTTTCAGTTGAGGAAAGCTTCTTGTGGCAAGAATCATGTTAAAGCAAGATTCATCTGTCCCTAGTCTCCCCTCACCGGCTTGATAGAGACGTTGAGCATCTTCCTGAGCCAACTGGTGGTTAACATTCTGGTTCTCATCACGATTTCCCTGGCACATGGATACAAGTAAACGTTCAAAATGCCCTGATGTATCTGACCTAATGTCCTTTTCAAGGTCTCGTCCAAATTCTGATTGATAACATCTGACAATTTCTCGGATTTCCTGATTTGTTCTTGTGCACAAAATTTCAATCAATACACGTTCCTGAGTTCCTGCTCCCTTCATTGCATTCCGTAAACTCCAGGCATCGTAATATGTAGATGGCATGAACAGGGCAAGGATCAGTTCTTCCGTATTTCCACTTAACTCTGATTTAAGGTCTTTGATTAAATCCTTGCCATACATGGTCTTAAAAGCTGCGTTAATTTTTTGCCTCTGATCACTGGAACGGTTGGCCACAACGTCCACAATTGCCTGCTCGTCTGTGCCAAAACCCTTTATTGCTTTCTGAAGAATTTCTGCGTCTCTCATGGCATCGAAGTTCGCAGCTGGCCGGACTGTTCCTTGAGCTCCCTGAGTCATCGCAGCAGGCTGACTTGGGAAAGGAGCTTGTCCTTCAGGATACTGAGAAGGTATCTGTCCTCCAGGAAAACCACCAGGCAGTGGAACCTGTGCTGGGCCACCACCGTAAGACTGTGAGGGTGGCTGTGGATAGCCAGAAAAGCCTGCTCCACCCGGTGGGGCTCCAAACCCTTGACCTGGAAGAACTCCTGGATAGGCTGGAGCTCCCCCTGGTGATGGGGCACCAGGATAGCCTCCAGGGGCTGGATAACCTCCAGGGGCAGGGTAGCCTCCAGCTCCTGGGTAGCTGCTACTTGGGGCTTGTGCGTAGGCACCTCCTCCCACTGGAGGAAAGCCACTAGGATAAGCATACTGACAGGAGGGGGAAAAGATGACTCCTGACCTGCAGGAGGATATCCAGGGAAAGGTGGGTAGCCTGTTGGGGGATAGCTTGGGTATGACATTCTGACCCCGGGAAGCAGCGTCACAGCCCAACGCTGGTCGCCAGCAAGATGGAGCCGGGGGAGGGTCCGGGGAGGCGGAGCCTCTACTTTTTCAAGAGTAAGGCTTAAGGGAAAAATCTTTAATGTCCACTTTTTCATCTTTGCTGTTCTTTTGATGCATCCAACTTGGCAGTTATAAAAATTTTCTTCTGAGAAAGAAAAGACCTCTGAGCCACAGGCCCTTCTAATGTGAGGCATAGGAAATTTCTGTTATAAACAGAGGAAGTCGGATGTTTCCTTTTCCATAACTTCTAAGAAAGTAATTATTGCTAACATCTATTCCCACCTAGGATTAAAAGAAACTTAATAACAAATCCAAGAAAATCCCTCATCACAGAAATTTATTTGCTCCATCTAGAGAAATAGATGTTAAACAACATTCTTATCAACTTGACGGGAATGTTTGCTGTTTGTACATAACTTAGATAAGTATATTTTAGTTATTGACAAGTCTACACCATTTTTTGCTAATGTAGGTGATTTTATGTTTATCAAATATTTGTAATGATAACTAGACAGTGAGTCTTCATAGACAAAACAAAAGGCATTATAGTTGAACACTTGCACAGGATTTTATAACTTTAGATGCTTGAGTCTTCCCACATAATTTATACTCCAAATCAAACATTTTTGAGAGTGCAAGAGAATACTAAAAGTAATTAAAATTATATAACTTCTGAAATGTTTAATTTTTCTTTAATTTTAGGAGAGTTTTAGTATATTGTGGATTTATATACATAATTTTAAATTTGTTTATTCTCAAAAGTATTTTCTTCTTAAAAGTAACATATTTGTATAAATTAAATCAAAATGATATTTTAATCTTTTTTATATTGACTACTTTGAATATAATATAAGCCAAACTGTCAATTTTAGCTCTGACATGTAGAACTAGGAAGTTGTCACTCTCATTCAAAAAAAAAGAAGTTGAATAAACTGAACATTAATTACTTTCTTAAACCCACCAGAGAACTGAGGTGGCATGGCAAACCCTAATCCCAAAATCCAAAGAGATAGGAGAATCAAGAGGACCACAGCTTGGATCTGCTTGCCAATAGCAGAAACCACTAGAGACACAACTGGTAGGAACGTTTAAATGATTATTTTGATTAATTACAAGATTTGAGAATGGTCTGGGATGAGAGTGAGAAAGTCCTGAAAGCCACAGTCTAGAAGAGTTCCCATACTTGTGAATTTTACCTCCAGGCATCTCTCCAGGTTCTCATAGTGAAGATCCACAAAAAACAGTAGGGGGAAAGACAGAAATCATTATGAAAAATGCCCACTGCCTTTTCCATAACACAAACCTATTCTCTAGGGTAAAGGTTTTACCAAAACCATATCTTATCTGGGGGAAGGGTATTCCTCCCACTCCAACCTTCTGCATTACCTAAAGGAGGAACACATACAACCACTTGATAAACACTATCAATGTCACATATTAAAGACTGAGATTCAATCATAAGATTATAGAATATTTTCGATCTTTCACATCTCACCACCATACCAACAGAGCTCTTATACAACAATAGTGGATCACAGCTGAAATTGCCACAAGATGCAAACTCTCCCTAAGGAGGTGTACTTAGGGAAGCCCAGAGTCAAGAGGGAAGATAAAAACAAGAAACTAAAGGAATTTGAAGCCCCTGGCACCCAGAGCTAAAACAAATATCGAGCACAGTCCAATGTTTATCATAACATAAATTTTCACACTAAATGCCTATTTTCTTCAATTTCTATTACCCAATATAATACGTACAGCTTTTTCCAAAAGTTACAAGTCATGACAAAAGGCAAAAGAAGACAACAACAAAAAAAGCAAACAAACAAAAAACCCCACAGTCTAAAGGAACAAATCAAACATCAGGAGACTCAGATACGACACTGATGTTGGTTGGAATCATTAGACCAGGAATTTAAAATAATTAAAATTAGTATGTTAAGTGGTCTAATGGAAAAAGTGGACAACATGCAAGAACAGATATAGGAGAGAGATGGAAACTCTTAAAAAAGAATTAAAAGAAAAGAGTTGAAATTAAAAATTAGGATAACAGAAATGAAGAATGACTTGGACTAATTGATTAGAATAGGATTCAGCCAAGGAAAGAATCAGGGAACTTGAAGATAGGTTAATGGAATCTTTACAAACCAAAATGCAAAAACAAATAAGAATGAAAATATAGAACAGACCATTCAAGAACAATGGGAAAATTTCAAAAGATATAACATAATTGGAATACTAGAAGGGGAAGAAAGAGAGAACAGAAGAAACATTTGAAATAATAATGGTTGAGAATTTTCCAAAATTAAGGACAGCAAACCACGGATAAAGGAATTTTAGGGAACACCAAACAAGATAAATACCAAAAAATTGACACCTGGGCATACAATATTCAAGCTGCAAAACCACAAAGACAAAGAGGAAATCTTTAAAGAAACTAGAGAGAGGTTGGGAGGGAGGAAATATTAACTGTAGAAGAATAAGGATAAGAATTATACTGGACTTCTCATCAGAAACACACAAGATGAAAATAGAGTCAAATACTTACAGTATTAAGTGAAAAAAATCCACCCACCTGGAATTATATATACAGCAAAATTAACCTTTATATGAAAGGGAAATACTTTCTCAGACAGGCAAAACTGAAGAGAGTCATTGGCAACAAACCTGTATAAGAAATGTGAAAATGAAAAAAGAAATGTGCAACTGTTCTTCAGAGAGAGAGACAAACTTGGATCCACATAAATAAAGTGTTGAAAAAGAATAAAGGTATTTTTTTCTTAGTTTAATTTGTCTAAAAGATGATTGTTTCTTTAAAGTAACAATAGTAAAATTATATTGAGTGATTATAGCATATGGATAAATGACATCAATGTCATAAGGATGGGAGGAGGCATTGGGAATATTCTGTTATAAGTCACCATTACTACATGTGAAACAATCTAGTATTAGTTGAAAGATAACTTAAAAAGCTTGAAAATATATATTGGCAAGTCAAGGGCAACCCCTAAAATGTTTCTTAACATAAATATAATTGATATGCTAAGATAGGAGATAAAACAGAACCGTGTAAAATGCTCTTTAAACATAGAGAAAGCAGAAAGCAAGAGGGGAAAAGAAACAATGAACAAATGTAATGAATAGAAAACAGTTGCAGACACGGTGGATGCTAACTCAACTATATCAATAAATACCTTAAATTGTATAAATACACTAATTAAAAGACAATAATTATATGAATGGATTTTTAAAAGAATCAATTATATGTTATCTACAATAATATAAACAGAGAGGCTAAAAGTAAAGCAATGGAGAAAAATATACAATGCTAACACTAATCAAAAGGAAACTCTAGTAGCTATGTGAATCTCAGACCGGGTGGACTTCAGCATAAGGAAAATTATCAGGGATCTAGAAAGGCTTCTGACAATAATAAGGTCAATTCTCCAAGAAAGCATAACAATCCTAAAGGTGAATGTACAAAACAACAAAGCATCAAAATAGGCAAAACCGATTGAACAGAAAGGATAAATATACAAACCCGTTACTGTTGTTAAAGACTTCAACATCTCTCATTTATTAATCAATAGATTCAGTAGGCAGAAAATCAATAAGGATAAGATTGACCTGAATAGCACCACTAGCTAATTTGATCTTATTGACATTTGTAGAATAATTCATCCAACAATAACAGATTACACATTCTTCTTAAGCCCATGTGGACCATTTGCCAAGATAAACCACATTCTTGGCCACAGAACACATATTAACAAATTTAAAAGAATACAAATCATAGGACATATTTTCTCAGATCACAAAAAAATTAAACTAGAAGTCATTAACAGACGGATAGCTGGAAATTCCCCAAATATTTGGAAATTAAACAACACTTTTCCGAACATGATGGGTCAAAGAAGTCTCAAGTGAAATTTTAAAATATTTTGAGCTAAGTAAAATGAAAATTCAACTATTAAGATTTGTAGAAGCAGTGAAAGCATATTGAAAAAATAACAAAAATTAGTGCAGAGAGCAATGAACTTGAAAACAGGAAACAATCGAGAAAGTCAACCCAAAAGCTGACCATTTAAAAAGATAAACAAAATTGATAAATCTCTCAGCCAGGTAAATGAAAAAAAAAAAGTAGAGAAGATACAAATGACTAATACCAGAAATGAGAGAAGGGTTATCAACATGGACATTAAAAAATGAAAAAGGAATATTATGAACAACTCTCTGCCCACAAATCTGATAACTTAAATGAGATAGATCCATTCCTTGAAAGACACAAGTTACCAAAACTCACACAAGGAAAAATTAACAGTCCTATATCTACTAAAGAAATCTAGTGAAAAATTAATAACCTTCCAGAAAAGAAATCACCAGGCCCAGATGGTTTCACTGATGAATTTGACCGAACTTAAAAAGAATAAATGATAACGATTTTCAACAATTCTTTTTTAGAAAATAGAAGCAGAGGAAATATCTCCTAACCCATTCCATGAAGCCAGTGTTACCCTAATATTAAAGCCAGATAAACATTACAAGAAAGAAAATGTCAAAAGAGTGTATAGTGTGCAAAGGGAGCATGCTGGAAGGGATTCTGGGAAAAAAAGCTGGTTATCACATAAAAACTGAGGGAATATGATTACACTATGGAATTTAGTTAATAACAATTTATCATTATTGGTTTACTAATTGTACCAAACGTACCCCCATACTAATGTGAGATGTTAATAATAAGGGACACTGAATGTGAGGTATATGGGAACTTTCTGTAATAACCCCTGAAGTTTTCTAGAGACATAAAACTATTTTTTTAAAATAAGTTCATTTAAGAAAATGTTTTACTCTATGAAAAACACTATGAAAAGAATGAAAAGGTGAGTCATAAACTGGAAGAAAACTCTTGCAAATCATATGTCTGATAAAATATACAAGAACTTAAATCTCAACAGTACAAAAAAAATAACAAAATTTTAAAATGGGCAAAATATCTGAATGGACACCTTACCAAAGAAGATATGCAGATGGCAAATAACCACACGAGAAAAGTGCTAAGCATTATTTGTTATGAAGGAATTGCTAGTTAAAACAGCAGGATACTATGACACACATTACAATGGCTAAAATCCAAAAATCTGATAATACCAGTTGCTGACGAGAATGAAGAGCAACATGAACTTTTATTTACTGCTGGTTGGAATTCATAATGGTACAGACATTTTAGAAGGCAGTTGGGCAGTTGGGCAGTAACAAAGCTAAGCAGTCTTACCATGGGCTGTAGTAATTGTTTTCCCAGGTATTTACTCAACTGAAATGAAAACTTAGGCTCACCCAAAGAACTTCATATGAATGCTTATGGTTACTTTATTCATAATCACTAAAAACTGGAAACAACCAAAATGGACAAACTGCAGTGCTTTCATATAATGGAACATTATTCAGAAATAAAATAAATGAGCTATCAAGCCAAAAAAGGAATGGTTGAATCTTAAGTGAAATGAAACAAGTCAGTGTGAAAAGGCTACATATAGTACGATTCCAATTACATGACATTCTATACAAGGAAAAACTCTAGAAACAATAAAAATGACAGTAGCTTCTTGGGGGGACAGTTGAATAGATAAAGCACAGGGAGATTTTTTAGAGTTATTCTGTATGATATTGTAATGGTAAATACATGACACTATGCATTTTCAAATTTGCATTTCAAATTTTCACTGTGTATTCAGAAATGTACAGCAAAAAGTGAATTTTTTTTCCTACAAGAGGATCTACTTTTTTTTATGTTATGTTAGTCACCATATGCTACATCATTAGTTTTTGACATAGTGTTCCATGATTCATTGTTTGCATATAACACCCAGTGCTCCATGCAATACATGCCCTCCTTAATACCCATCACTGGGCTAACCCATCCCCCCACACCCTTCCCCTCTAAAACCTTCAGTTAAAAATAGAGCTACCCTAGCAATGTCCACAATAGCCAAACTATGGAAAGAGCCAAGGTGTCCATCAACAGATGAATGGATAAAGAAGAGGTGGTGTGTATATATATATATATATATATATATATATATATATAT